>NC_136639.1:12554927-12877427 GCF_949748355.1 Melanostigma gelatinosum | reverse complement strand
AGATATGGACAAGTTAAGTTTCACAAGCATACCCCCTACCAATATTTAGTACACTGCCCTCCCCAGCGGACCTCCACGCTGTTCATATCAAAATGAAAAGGATACGGGACGAGTCTTCTGCTGCAACAGAGTCGTCTCCCCAGGTCCATGCACCCCTCTTTAAAGCCCGTTAAATCCCATTTTATTGAAGGATCAATTCATTATGAGCATGAATATCTTAAATTTTCATTATGTAAAGTTCAGAAACACCAAAGCCATGTCAGCTTCATATCATAAATCAATAAGAGGCCCCCCTTGTTGATCATTCATTTTATTAATGACTTCTAAAAAGCTGAAGCTGTTTTCTTACATAACTCTGATGTTATTACCTGAGAACCAGCAGCTGCATTGCTGATGAGATTGTTGTTGGGGTTGGCGATCCAGAATGTTGAAACTGCCCTGGATAACACCAACCACACAGACGGACAGAGACAGAGCACACACAGACATGAATGCATGAACTAGATATTAAAAAGGCAATACCGTGGCATAACAAAGACTAACAAGCAGAAGACAGCGATCAAAGAATACTGTGATCTTTCAAAAGTCCCTCAACAATCTACCTCTCCAACAAAAACCCTGGATAGGGACAGCTCTGTCTACACACACACACACACACTCCTGGAAACAGACCTTGTTGCTTCTCTTACAGAGGCACCTTTTTCACTTTGCTATAAAAACATCCCGTGGAGAGTAGAGGTTGTTATTGCATGGATAAAAACCACCCGGCCAATATCTCTGGCCACCAATACTAACTACAGTATCTCTTTCCATGGACCTTCTGTCAAGTGTCTGTGTGGGAAACCTGGTAATAGTGAAGCCACACAGCGAGTGAAGGACTGTAATGTCAGTGTGGGAGATTTAAAACACGTGTTGATTTGTCCCAACTGGACTGTGTTTTCAAAGATACGACAGTTTGTCAGTGTCTACCACATTTCCCTCCATAAATATTAAGATACTTTATGGTCAAGTTATTGGCTTATTCACAGCTGCGAGGGCAAGTGCTGTTAACTATTATCTGTCAGTACAATGATCCTCAGTCTTGAGAAAGGGTCGTTGTATTGCAACTGTTGCTGGTGGATGGTTCAGGCATTGAAAATATATTCACACACCTAATTCTGAAGGGTGTGTGAACATATAGACAGCACATTCACTGGTTAATAATTGATTGTTACACCAATGATATAACTGTACAGTATTGTAAAGTAGTAACAAGGCGTAATCCAGAGGTGTTGACTTGCAGTGGTTGTTGAGCAATACACTGTAGACGTTCATAGACACGCGCTTGACGACGCTGCAGAAACTCGTGTTTGTCTTTTATCACTTTGCTCTGCAGTCCCATCTCCAGCCCAGAGACGCACAACGTGATGATCCTAATCTCTTACTTGCACTCCGTGCTGGGTGAGGGGGTGTAGCCCTTGTAGACTTTGTCCTTGATGCTGGTGCAGACGGTCTCGTTGCGGTCGGTGGGCAGCAGAGTCCCGGGTCGCGTGAGCAAGCCGAGGTTGTGGTACAAAGTGTTACGCTGCTCGATCCCGTCCTCAAGGAAGAAACAGTGGCCCAATGTGTCATAGCCGACAGTGTTCTTCACCTGGGTCAAAGGAAGAAGACAAATGAGGATTTTTAGAAAACAAATACTGTTCTAAATCCCATTTCTGGCACGCTTTCCCTTTCCAAGGAAGAGGTAGATTGCTCCTAATGGAAATATGCAGAAAATGTGAGTAAACAAGAGAGGTGAGACAACATGTGCTAGTCCGTCTTGGAATCAGCAACAACCCACAGGAAGATACACCACGTTCCAACTGATGTGCCTGCCTCTGTAAATACTTAGAATTCTTGAAATCATTTCCTCCAAGGACATTTTCTTTATGAAACCGATCTGATGCCATGTTGAGAAGGGAGGTATCAAGAGAATATTCACATGGCCATTGTGCAAGAAGGGAAACAGGAACAACAGCAGAGTCAAACAACGTCATCCAAAACTCTGTCATCTCCATTTCCTCGAATGCTTTCAATCCAACGGTCTCAAGGACAAAAGTTAATCCGTCCCCGTTTGGCATGAAGAGGGAGCATAACTTTTACACTCGACACCCCCCCACCTTGAGAGGAAGAAAAGGAAACAAAGCCATGACAGTAATCCAGTGATGGAGGCTGTAGTTGATGACAGCTAACATCGCATGGTTATTATTAGTAGGAGCCGTCTTAGACACCCTCTAAATAAACAGATACAGCGGTCTTTCTTTTGCCCTCGCAGACATTAGAGACTTCTTCATGACCAATACTTTACTAACCAGCAAACCGTTGGTGGCGTGGATGGTGAGGCAGCGGGAGAAGCAGTGGTGTATGGAGAGTCCGTCCACATAGGTGGGCTCCCGGTAGCCGCCCCTCTGGTCCACGTCGCCGCACATGTGGAAGTGGAGGGGGTAGTGGCCTTGCTCCGCCTGCTGGCCCATGTTCTTCAGCTCCACGTGGGACAGATGCACTGATGAGAAATTACCAAGGATCTACCGATGTGTGACAGAGAGAGATAGTAAAGAGGCCAGAGTGGAGGATCAGTCACAAACGAAAGGGTGGTTTTAAAAATCAATCAAGCGAGAACAATGAGCTATTATATACCGCTAAAGTAAAAGCACAAGGTTCATATTATGCCTCAAAAGTAAACTAACAGTCTACCCACTCCGGTCCAATTAAAGGTTTATGTCTACAGTACAATTCCCTGCGTTTGTCTAGGGTCCCAATGGGATATGAACTCTAGCGCTGCTGGCATCGGGCCCCGGTATGTCAAACTGATCACACTGATTCCTCTTGATGAATACGTAATGGCAGTTATAAAGGAATGAATTAAAAGCTAAACACACATAAAATACACACATGCAAAAACAACAAATGGACCAGGGAGGAAATGAAGTTAAACATGAATCAATAAATAATCCAATACAGTTACGCTGTACAATGCTCCCTAGAGCGGTCTTTTCGTGGGCATGGCATAATCCACAGTCTGGTTCCTGTTAAGGAAGTATTGGCCAATCCTTCCAACTGACTGTAACTCACCCACACACACACACTTACATGACAAACTAATTATTCCTACAGTACATACGCTGCGTTTGCTGGCTCAAAATACTTGCAGTGTATACATCAATGGAAAGACACGCATATGCATGCATGTATACATACAACTGGCTCACAAGACTGCCATAAGCTTTCCATCTATGTTGAGATGGGAGAGCGTAAAAAACAGATTGAGAAAATATGCAATGGCGAGTGCTGTGTGTGTGTGTGTGTGACGGCTCTGTTAGTTTATGGGTCGGGAGGAATCATTTCAGAGGCATTGAAATGATTGTGTAACATAAGTCAATGGGTTTTTTGGGGGACAGTTAATGTATCAAAAGAAAGAAAAGTTTATTTTCTTAAGCACAAGGGGGGTCAGTTACATAGAACCTAAGGAATGTTATTGTGTATTTGCCATCAAAGTGACTGAAATGTGACCGCCATTAACCACATGATTGTGAACTCACTGCCTATATAGCAACACATGTCGGTCACGGAGGATGTGACGCTCCAGGTAATGGCAGTTATACATCATGTGTGACCTAAATCTGTCTGATGTCGTCAGTATTTGTTCAGATTGACATGCTGTGTATCGTCTCTACAAAAATGAAAAAGTTTGACATGAGGAGGCAGAGAGGAGAAAAAAAGAAAAGAGAGAGAATGGGATTGAGAGAAGTGTTAGTTCTTCACATAAACTGACCTAGGACCATGAATAACCCCTCTCATTAAGGACCGCATATAAACAGAGAACGTATGATGTCTCTGCCGTACAGAGCAGTTTAAACAAGAGCCTGTGCTGTAAACGTACACACACCTTAATGTGGCCCCCATAGGTGTCGTGGCTGTAGAACTGGCACAGGTTTTCTCCGTAGCACGAGTTTTCCATTTCTCCGTAGATGAGAATGTTCCTGGAGAGCAGAGCCACTTCAGCACGCATGTCGACCCCGTCGATGATCTCTCCAACATGGTGGTACTGAGGCTTCCCTGGAGAGAACAGACTGCTTGGTCATATGCTGCAACAGAGTGACTTTAATGAAGACAAGTCTGGTGCGTGAGTGGACAAAACGTGGAAAAGGTGGAAGTCGATACTTATAATTACAAATGCAAAATTACCTACTGCATTCCATCTCATCCAGATAGAGCAGGAAAGAGCAGGAAAGAACATGAACACTGTTTAATTTAGCTGAAGACCATAACACACTTTGGCTTCAAATTCTTGTGGAACCTTTTCTTAGGTCAGACCGTTTCACTAAAATACCAGCTTAATACAAAACGTTGAAATAAATAGGAAGTGGCATTTAAACCAAACATTATTTCCGGACATGGCGGGTTTCCAACCATCAACCACAAAGCAGCACACACGCAAACATAAACAACGACCCATTCCCCCGAAACCAACCTACCAAAATAGTTTACATGTAAAAGCAAAAGTAAGTGAATACATATGAGACGCAAAATAATCAGCTCTTCGACAGTGCAGAGAGTACCCGTACCCACAGGGTGCAGCTGCCAATGATAATGCACAGCAGTAGTCCAGCTGCTCAGCACAACATCTAGGCACACACACACACGCTTCTCTCCAGGAAGGGAGTTGGCTTTTGTTGACAACAGCGGAATGAGAATAGGAGTCATCTCTGATAGGGGGATGCACAACAAGTAACTAAAAGATTGCAGGAGAAGGACATTAGAGGAGCAGGAGGAGGAGGTTGTGAAGCAGGAGCGATGATTCTAAATCCAAACAACCACTGAGGTTATTATATGACAAGGTTACTTCATAATAATATAAACTGGCAATCTCTTTTAAAGCTACTCCAATAATGTTACATCACCACAACAGGAAATTAGATCTTTCTGGACCACAGGAAGAGTAGCACATTGTGTGATCACATTTATTGGCTATGATGTCAAATTAGTGTAACATCTCCTATGTCCATGTCTACGAGTCTTTTAACAAGCTTTCTAATATGAAATATGACTGTACGGTACTTCCCACATATCTTCCTTCCTTTATGCAAGAAATTCACAGACCTTGTTACCATCAGTTTCATGTAAGACCTATTTTCTAGTTCCTCGTTCTAGTTCCTACATGTATTATTTTGGTGCTTTAAGCACCACAAGCAGAGTGCCATGTACTTCCATTATAGTGGAGAGAAGGCAGACATCGCGCACACACACACACACACACACACACACACACACACACACACACACACACACACACACACACACTCACGCACCACTGGCCTCTCCCTCACCTTGTATCCTGACCTGCTTGCTGTGGCAGTGAGAACAGGGCAACAAGGTGAACTCTTCAGCCTGGTGCATGGAATAGTCTGTGCTGGCAACTACGATCTGATCCCCGGGTTGCCAGGTCTGCTGCACTTTGTCCTGCAGGTTCAGCACCACCTGGTCCACAGCATCCACCTGGAAGCCTGAGATGGGGAAACCTAAGGGGAAGGGGGGCATAGCACTTCATTTAAAGAAGGGGGGCATAGCACTTCATTTAAAGGACACATGAAGGACAGCCCACTAAAATAGTACGAAACTGAATTCTGATACCTTTTTATTACCGTTGATACACATGTATTGTACCAGCCATATGTATTGCACTTAGCTATAAAGGATCTTACGAAGGCTCTCTTCAAGTAAGAACAAACGCTAATTCTTAATATCCATCAAATGGGGAAGAAAGACATGAGAATAACGGAACAAAAGATACAAAATAGTAATTTGCATTTATTTTCTACGGGACTGCATAGTTTAGATCCTGGCTTCTGAATAGCTCAATAACCACTGAGATATTGTCATTTCACACTTTATGTTCAGTTAAGTTGAGTCAGAATGTGTTTTACGAGGTGTGGGCATGCACGGCCGCAATAAATAAAGGAAGTAAATAAAGCGGGTGTGCTAGTGCCTCACCCGAACCACAAACAGACGCCGCACACACACTTACATCTGGTGTTTGTCATAACGGCACCGTCACCCACTGAGGCACAGGAATGTCTTTAATGTTCAGGTGACTGATCTGTACAGCAGTTGGCATGTAGGAAACCTCATTTCTCAACCCGTCACCTTCCTCCAAACCCTTTACACTTCAAAGCGGGAGAAGCCTGACCATTTCATCTGAAGCCTGTTACTGTGAATAACTACAGACAAAGAGCAAACCTACACAAAATGACAGAAGGCATAATAAACTAAGCACTAAAATAAATGGCCGAAACAACACTGAACCACGTGCGTTCAAACCATCATCAGCCGTATCTCACCGTTCTTCCACTCGCTGTAGGCGGTGACCAGGAAGCCCACTCCGTCCACAGTGGTGAAGTTCTGTCTCGCCAGAGCTCTGCCTCCAGTGTCGTGGTTCTCGTGTTCCCTAACGTCCTCCGAGCACGATGCATTACCCCCACCGACCACCGAGACCAGAGCCCACGCCTGTCTGGACCGACCGGAGGGATGAAGAGGAAAGTGGGAGAGAGACAGGAAGGAGATGGAGTCATTTACAGACATTACAGTAAATGGACTAGATTCACACAGAGAAAAAGTGACCAGGTTCTAGGCCGTAGTTTAACATATATTCTCTTTGGATGATGGAATGAATGACGCTGAACTACAGCTGAAAGTTACTCCAAACTCACTGTTCAATATTACATTACTTGTTTCATCAATTAAATGGCTCACAAACACATCAATAACAATGTTTTAATCATTTTACAGCTGCGCAGAGGAGTCAATCGTACTCCATGAAGCCTATTTAATCATAGTCTTGCAGCTGTTCAGATGCAGGGTGTGACCTGAACTGCATTAGGAGCTTCTGTGTGTGTGTGTGTGTGTGTGTGTGTGTGTGTGTGTGAGGTATCAGGTTGATGTTGATCACAGACACACAAACCCTTCCACTGAGGCTACAGATACAGCACATGATAACAGACACATAGAGATTTATCTGAAAGAGGTATGAAACGAGTGACTAGATGTGTGATGAAGGCAGAGCACATGCCCGTAATGAGCCTGAAGCAGGACAAGAGGAGCCAACTGAATATCAGAGTGACTGTCATTCGTGGAATAATAATAAAAAAACACAACGAGAGATAGAAAACTAAAAGAATGACATCAGAGTATTGGAGGGATTATCAAATAAGGGCAGAGGATTCCAGGAAGGGTGTTCATAGGCTCAGAGGAATGACGGGCGTACTTTCCACATCCCAAACTTCATTCAAAAACAACTTTTTTTCACTTTTGCTCCAAATCCTCCCCTCTGTCCCAGTGCACATTATCGTATTAAGCATGTCAAGAAAATGATTCTTAAATGATTAAATATGAAGGAGAGGCTTATAATCATTGGGTGTGGATGGCGAAAGGGATCGGGCGTATGACCTAAATCAAGACAGTGTACTTTGCAACCTTGGATGTTTCAAACGTCATGTCCTTAGCTTCTTAAGAATGTATTATTTCACCTTTTTTTTTGCTGAATGAGTCCAATGAAGCTTAAAGCCTTTTTGCTATTCATTGCTACCCATTTATGCATTCGTGTGGTGTACAGGGACATCTACAAGGAGACCGTCACCTGTCATTACGCTGTGTGCCTTTCTGAAGAAGTAGAAGTAGTCATTTCACAGTTTCCTTGTTATGATGTTCACCAGCATTTTAACATCATTGTTTTACAGGCAATAGCAAATAAGAATTCACTGCAGATCAGCATAGATGTGTGTTTGAGTGCAAGTACTCTCCTGAGGGACAAAGATGAAAGACAACGGGGTCAACAGGCACGAGGCCGGAGCCACCGCAAACGTTTTATATATGTGGCAGGAAGGATGGTTGACACCCTGAGATCAACGTGTAATTCAAAGACATTTTGGTTGGAGCTGGAGATTACAAGGATAAAGAGGTTCATGAAACATGCCTATGGGAACCCAGGTATGCATGTCTGACGTCAAGTAACAAAATAAACAAGTGCCACAATTGGTTTCCAAGTATGTGCCAGCTCCAGTCTCTGCAACGGGGCATAACAGGTCATAAACTGATCCACACTTCATCATTACGCTCAACCCTGTAGGTCATATGCCTTCACCACCAAACTCTTTCAGGCTAAAGCCACTCGGCCTAACATCATGTGACTTTAACGAGACATTAAACTGAATGTTTCTCTCATAAATGCATGCTCTGCGTTTCCTCCTCCCACAAGGAAAATCCACAGAAAGCTAAGATAACAATCTCCACTCTAACAAATGAGAGAGTAATAAGAGAGTGCACAGCATCAACTTATTGGTAACCACACAAGTACCTGAGACCATACAAAGATCTACATCGTCTGCTCCATTTGAGGGGATTAGTTTGAAGACTTGCCTTGAGAGAAACTAATGTGTACATACATGTGTTTACATGTCTGAACAGAAGACCTAATGTCATGTCAAGTTAAACTCCACTTCGCTCACTTTATGAGCTTAAAGATAGCACTATCCCATGTGCACAGGACGACACTCAAGCCTCCAGCATCTGTCCTTTTGCACCGCGGACATTAAATCTTTTGCCAAGTTTTGCACAAATCCTGGAAACCGTCTAACCGTAACCCCGTTATCCTGTACGCGCTTCCTTTTCTGGCAGAGCGTGATACGATAAAAACACGGGGGAAACAGGAAGAGGAATATCTGGGAACAAATCAAAGGAAAATCACAAATGATCATTTCCCAGGGAAGATGAACATGGCCCAGAATGCTCGTATCATCAGTCCAACTGAGTGAGGGGTCTTATGTAAGTGGTTAAACAAGAGCTCATTAACCGCCTTTATCAGCCCCAGGAGACCTAGAGTAAACAAAACACTCCCAAAGACAACACACACCATGGAGAACCAGCACAAACTCTCCTAGAGCCGGCACATTCTGCAACACAGCTGGGACACAAACACACTCGAGTCAACAGACACACACGTCAGGGCAACGTCAAACAACCAAACCATGCGTATCTTCATTCTGTCATTAGGAAAACAAATCATTTACAAGTCTGTATAACATACCCATATTAAGAAACTGGCACTCTTTACCTGTATTTGAGATCATACACAAATCTGCTGCCGAGCTTTTCTTCAATTGCCTTCTTAGTTTCGTCCAGAAGACTTTTGACAGCAGAGTCTCCCACGGCCAGTGTGACAATGCGGCCCGCCGGGAGGGTCCGCAGCAGCTGGGTGAGCTGGCGGCTGTCATTACGAGAATCGTGTGTGTCGTAGCGTTTGGAGACCAGCAACGCGGCCGTGTCCTGGTCCACAACGCGCAAGTTGATGCCTCTGCTGAAGTTCCGCTGAAAGGCGTAACCCTCCGTGGTCAGACCGGAGGCCGGGACGGTCCGGGTCAGCAGAGACCAGGAAACTCTCTCGGTACCGTGTAGCTCCAGAGTCCCACCTCTCAGGACTCCTATGAACTTGCGGCCCATGCCGGGCACTTCAGGGGTCGCCTTGTCGTCAGAGCGGCCCACGAGGGCAATGGTGGCCCGAGAGCGGTAGCGACATTTGGGAGCACCGATGTGAAGCGCTCCACCGTCTTCTATGAGGATGTGACGAGTTCTCACGGTTATGTTTTTAGAGCCGTCGGCGTTGTCTGAGAAAACTACTTGACCTGTGAAGAAGAAGAAAAAAATATATGTTACTTGTCACTTATCAACATTACAACTCAAAATGTTACTTCACAAATCATGCTGTGCTTACCTCCTGACTGGATGGTTAGTGTGTGGAAGGTAGCCGAAGCCTCCAATCTCAACAAATGTCCCCTCCTCACAAGAACGGCCTTCTCTGGTTCGTGGCCCGGGTTCCAGCTACTAAGTGATGGATTGTGATCCGGACAATTCTCTGCAAACATGACCGATCAGTGACAAATTACACAGACGGTATACACAGAAGGGAACACATCTGCAGCATAAATAAAGAGATATACATTGAAAAAAACAACCGAAACATTTGAATCAGTGATTCGTAATACTGACCGTCTAACACATCTCTGCTTGAGAGACTGAGGACGATGATGAGGGTGAAGAAGAAAGCCCCGATGGACACTCCAAAACAGATGAATGTGTTCTTTCTCTGCTGGAGGCTCTGAGCCCGCTCCCTACGCTGGTGCTCCTCAGACAAGTTGAAGGCGGCTCGACGCTCCGGCGGGGGGCCGTGAGGTTTTATCGGGGGAGGCGGTGGAGCTTTGGCAGGCGGCGGTGAGCGGACCGGAGCCACCCGCCCGGGGACATAACCCGGGGGCCTCTGGTGGTTGCCGTGGGGCGGAGCGGCAAAGACCGGGAAGCGGCCGGGGCCATCACTCGTCGGCATGGTACAAGTGTCTGCTGCCTGAGAGGAGGAAGAAGACTCCAGAAAGAGCACATAAAAAGAGAGTAAAAACAGCAGGGGGTGAAGGAAGACCAAAGGGCCGATTCTGGGGAAACAGCAAATTGCCCTCAAAGCGTCTTAATCGTACACCTCCAGGTAAAGATCCTGGCTGTGGGTCTTAAAAAGACTGTTACTCTAATCGGGCCTACTCGAAACCAGTCAGCGTATCCTGGCTGGTTTGTCAGAGTGACATTGGCTGCTCTTGTCCACGGTGACGAAAGGAGGTTTATGAATAATAGATCTCAACATTCCTCACACTAGGTTAACACAGCAAAAACAGATGGCATCAATTACAGTAGGGAAGGAGGAGAGCACGCCAGCTCTTGTCTGTGCCCGCTTTATTTCACACAACTGGAGGAGGTAGCACAGAGTTATCTGAAGCCACGGGCACACACACAGAGAGAGAGAAGGGTCATATGGACACACACCTGCACACACAAACATGAAGGGGTAAAGGAAATGACACTGCAGGAAAAAAAAGGCTTCAATGGCACTTTCCTTTAACACAAACACCCTGTAACACTGTAATGACATTACAGCTTGCTCACTAGAAGTCTTCAAAAAACACAAAGTCAGCAAGTTCACACTTTCACAAGGTTGTTAAAAGTGCAAAACTGCCCCTTTAAAAACGAAGCCACCATGACAGTTAAGACTTTCAGACTTTAAATCACCCGAGTGTCTATCATTGCTTCACACACACACACACACACACACACACACACAAATGTGAACAGACTCACACGCTCCTGTACCAATCCACAGACACACACACACACACACAACAAACCATTGTCTTGCCAAGCCAATTAGTCATCATTTTAGCCCAGAGCACAACAAACCTCTTCCATTCATAAACAAAGCAATGTACAATCAAGGGCTGCTCAACAAGGGTCCAGTCATTTACACAGACCACAATATACGCATCACCCACTTCACCCTGAATCATCCCATTAGTGTCTCTGAACCAGACTTGAGCTGATAACTCTCTGCATCTCCATACCTAAACTGGAATGTCATCAAGAAAGGAATGCTGATTACACTAACTTTTGATTTCATGTGCTCACGGTCTGTGCCCTGCATTAGACCGACTCAGTGGGAGCCCTGTGATGGTCTGATCCCCCAGTCTTTATGACTCTATCTCCGACTATGTTTTTATTCACATTCCTCACCAGATAAAAAGGGCCAAGGTGGTCCTGCTAAGTGACCCATCAGAGCATAAGTTAAACTTCTGTAACCTACACCCATCACAAGGCTGCGCAGCTGTTCATGAACCTTGTGCATTTCCTAATAACCGGGCACTCACTCACTGCCTCTCTCACTCTCACATTTTCCTGATTTCAGAGCTACTGTATTTAAAGCAGATGTGGGGGGAACACTGGGAGTGGGAGAGACCATCACAGATTCCTCAGCTGTATAATCAGCCCGTAGTTTGGAAATCGACATTGGGCAATGTGACAAACAGTAAGCCACGTGTTCCCTACGTTCACTCAAAACTATAAGCGGAAACAGCGCTGTCACAACTCTGAACACTAAATTAAGACTACCTCGTTTATATGACTCATATCGAGGTTAAATAAGGTGAGTTAAAAAAAGAATGCTGTTGATTTATTGGCTCGTTTTGGCCGAAGTGACTCGTTCCTCCACGATAGAGAAACACTACGGTAACGTTACTGGGTAGTCTGTCACCAACATGTCACCATATACAAAGAGAGACATAGGCTGTTATATGACACATGTTACGCATGAACGACCAACTACCGTTGGCAACATACAACTTTTAAACTAACTTAAGTTAATTAACCCGCTCGAGAAGCCTCTTCACTAGAAAACAACCCTCAACTCAAAAAGTTCCACTCGGTGAATCCTCTCCACCCCCAAAGGCTGACAGACAGACACTGTAACGTGAACGTTAGACGGACAGTGGGCTCGTGCATACCGTTGGTGAGACTGTCCTGCTCCTCTCGCGCTCTGTCCATCCGCTCTCTGCCGAGCTGTTTAAACACGCTGGTCGTGTTGAGACGAATGAATCCGTTCTCACCCTCGCAGGTTGGCTCTCTGTGTCCCTTTTTAAATACTTTTCTTCACATGGTGTTTTTTCTGCTGATGGGCTGTCGTTTGTCCCTCGGTAGGTCGGTCAGCCCCCCTGTCCCTCTATCCCCCTCTCTCTGTCCCACCGGGAGCTAAGCAGGCGCGGCTTGCGAGAGAGGAAGTAGTGATGCGTTCACTTTCTATCGGACACTTGAAATTTTAGTATTAATAACACATAGTGAAGGTTAGTAACGTTACTACTTTAGTAGTGGTACCATACCAGTCGTTACTACTCTTAGTATTACTCGTACTAGTTCAGGACCGTAGTCATGATTTTAGAAAATACTACTGTCATGATTCCAAATCTTAAAAATTGTTCAGTTCTATCTTCTGTAAATGTAATTTCCCACCAAAAGGGTTTAGATATATCATTGATTTAATACAATTTTAGTATTGCTTTATTTTACATTTGTGATAATACTGAAAGCCTATTTAGTGATTGTGTTTTTCACTATTGAGTGTTTAAGTCCCTTCAGGTTGCTAAAATAGACAAATTCCCAGAAAAATAACGATTAGGACATTACCATAGCTCTAAGTGCTCATAAGTGCAAAAACAAAGTTTATTCCTACACGAGCACACTTTTAATTTAGCAGTTGAAGCACAAACTAGCTGTTTGGTTGACTCATATAATGAAGCAAACATTGACGCTTTTTATTGTCGCCTGTGCGTTTCTATCCCCAACCTAAGGTATCTAACATTGGGTCAGATCACCATCATCTTCAGACCTAATGAAAGAAAGAAGGGGTTTCCGAGTCGTCCTTGAATGTGTCACAAGGAGCACATGAAGTGAGGGGAGGGTCTTAGACCCGGGCCACACTGCCGCCTGCTGGTCTCAAAGACTAAATACTCTATATCAGCGGTTCCCAAACTTTTTAGGCCGCGCACCCCCTTCTACATCCCGACCGGGTTCACGCAGCCCCCAATCCCCCACATCTTAAAAAAGAAGAAGCAACAGAGCCTATTTATAGCCGCATAGAAATCGGACCAATGAGAGAACAGTTTGCTCGCGCGTGGCGTTTGTTTACAATATTTAGTCCGCTGTTAAATGTTGCAGTGTGAACACAAACCGAACAAAGGGGCAACTGCAACATTGTATCATATTAATCCCTGAATCAGAATAACGCAAACGAACTGAAGGTGTGAAAACGCCCTGAAACACTGCAACAAAGTTTCAATAACTTTCAGTGACACAGGCGTCACTTTTAAAGAGCAATCAGGATGGCGAGGACACGCGCACAGGCTCAGAGGCAGATTGCATCACATTTAATTTACAATTAACCACACATAGAATGAGACTGCAGTTGTTTTTGACTGTTTTGTAACTCCTCCAATTTCGATATAAAAATGTAAGGGGCTTTTGACTTGCACTGGCATGCTTGGTGTTCAGGTGGCGACGTAAATAAGAGGGTTTCCCAGCGGTCACTCCCCCGCACATCCCTTCTATTATGATCGACACTTTCACACTTAGTGTACTCAGTTAGTGATTTATTGCCAGCTGTCCTTCCTGCATTTGTCAGTTTAAACCGCGTTACTTTCAGCCTGAATTATGTTCATGTTCTTGATGTTGTCGTTTTCAAAGCCACACAGGAGCCGGTTTCAGGAGATATGCCATTTTCAAGCTGGACATCTGTAAATAAAAAAGTATTAGAAAAACACATTGAGTTTTCGACCAGTTTTGAAGATCTCTTCACCGGAGACCACAGACGTATAAACGTGTCTTCAACGGAACGCTGCTGGATTTGACACAGTCTATACTTTATATTGTTTGTATATTGCTATAAGCCAAACAACAATGTTTTGACCATGTTCATAAGTATATTACTTCGTTTTACTCACGTCCTCCACATTTAAACTGTGTACAGCCCCACTCGCTGTCCGTAATACAGTAGGCAAGGCAAGGCAAGTTTATTTGTATAGCACATTTCAACAACAAGGTAATTCAAAGTGCTTCACATAAAACCAGTAAAATCATCAACACATAAGGCAAAAGAAAAGGACATTTAAAAACAATTAAAGAAACTGTGTAAGAAATAAAATGCAGTAGTAAAATGCAGAAATGCAGGAAATTGATTAATATATGAATTGAATGTGGTTCAATTAAAGGCAGCAGCAAACAGAAAAGTCTTCAATCTTGATTTAAATGAGCTGAGGGTCTCAGCAGACCTGCAGCTTTCTGGGACTTTGTTCCAGATATGTGGAGCAGAAAAACTGAACGCTGCTTCTCCATGTTTAGTTCTGACTCTGGGAACAGAAAGTAGACCGGTCCCAGACGACCTGAGGGGTCGGGATGGTTCATAAGGTAGCAGCAGATCAGAGATGTGTTTTGGCCCTAAACAATTCAGTGCTTTGTAAACCAACAGCAGGATTTTAAAGTCAATTCTTTGTTGGACAGGAAGCCAGTGCAAAGACCTCAGAACTGGAGTGATGTGATCCACCCTCCTGGTCTTAGTGAGGACTCGAGCTGCAGCGTTCTGAATCAGCTGCAGCTTTCTGACGGACTTTTTACAAAGACCTGTAAACACACCGTTACAGTAGTCCAGTCTGCTGAAGATAAATGCGTGGACAAGTTTTTCCAAATCCTGTTGAGACATAAATCCTCTAATCCTTGATATATTCTTCAGGTGATAATAGGCTGATTTTGTAATTGTCTTGATATGGCTGTTCAGGTTGAGGTCTGAATCCATAACTACCCCAGAGAATTGTTGTCAAAAGACAAAAAGGACATTACACGTTAAATTAACTGTTACACTGCATGTTAAATAACATATATATCACATCTTAAATCTTTACCTCAGGATTTTTAAAACCAGCATCGAAGATGGCAGACCAGAATAATGCAACAGCAATGAACGTGGGTAAACATAAGAAGACCAGTGATGGCATAGATACAGACAACTTTCTATCTTTAATGTGGAGCTGTAAAGATGAGTTCATTTCTCCTAAACCGCCAGTGACAGATGTTACAGATGTCATTGAGATAGAAACAGCCCCCTATAGGCTTAAATGTGTTTTGAATGATATTCGGACAGTAGCAGAGTGGAACTGTGGCTATAAAGAATGTCTCATCAGCAAAGCATGGTGGCAGAAACATATAAAAACATCAAAATTCATGATTTCCAAAGACGAACCTCTCGCAGTGATAAATGGGAGAACTGTGGCAGTTCTTGGGGGGACCACGTTGTGGTTCAGATTTGATGGAGGCGCATTTTCCCACACGCATCCTTTAATAGATTTCCGTGTCGTGGAGGGAAGCACACCGAAAATTCCTATAATTGGCCAGAATGCAATGAGTTACCTCGCTTACTCGTTCACCAAAAAAGCTATATCAGGTTACACCATCGAGTCTTGCAATTATTCCGTTTCTTGTAAACTGAACGGAATATACACGGAGGCGGTGTTGCGATCTGAATCGTCAGTGTCCTATGTACACACTGCATGGACAGATTTGCACATGCCGAATGAGGTCAGACCTTTGGCCGAGCTAAACAGCGGCCAAGGGTTGATTCGATTTATAGCTGGTGTCCCGTGTGAGCATGTCAGTGGGTGGATCCTAGCGAAACTTAGCATCGACACGTTGGCGAAACAAGCACTCAATGTGCCGATGCTGGTTGTGACAGGTCCAGAGACAACCACAGTCATTGGAGCTAACGTGCTGCGTCCTTTGATCAAAAATAAGCCGCAGGAGGAGCCGCAGGAGGAGCCGCAGGAGGAGCCGCAGGAGGAGCCGCAGGAGGAGCCGCAGGAGGAGCCGCAGGAGGAGCCGCAGGAGGAGCCGCAGGAGGACCCTGATTGTCTTTCATCAACTCAGTTGCCGGTCGACAGCATCGAGGACGACGTACCTTCAGCATTTTATTCGTTGGAAAAGCAAGAGGAACTGAAGCCCATATCCCAATGGCATACTCTCGAAGAGCTTCAAATGTATGCTGATTTAACGGGCAAATGTTCGAATTTTGTGGATAAGGTGTCAGATTACAACGGGGGCATTGACATTGACAGCATCGAGAACGACGTACTTTCAGCAACTCCTGGCTCAGTATGTGAGAGAATGGACCCTGAGTCTCTTTCATCAACTCAGTTGCCGGTCGACAGCATCGAGGACGACGTACCTTCAGCAACTCCTGGCTCAGTATGTGAGAGAATGGACCCTGAGTCTCTTTCATCAACTCAGTTGCCGGTCGACAGCATCGAGGACGACGTACTTTCAGCAACTCCTGGCTCAGTATGTGAGAGAATGGACCCTGAGTCTCTTTCATCAACTCAGTTGCCGGTCGACAGCATCAAGGACGACGTACCTTCAGCAACTCCTGGCTCAGTATGTGAGGAAGCACCTGCCAAACCTGCTCCAGGTGCAACAGCACAGGATGAAATAAAAAAAACATCAGTTAAGATATTCTTAGAGGTGCTGGTCTCGCAGATATTCAGGAAAGCCTAAATTAACTGGACCACTGCAGACTACAAGGCCATCATTATGCGTCTGTTTGAAAGAATGTGGATCGAAGTCCAGGGTGTCGATTTTGATCCAACCTCAAAAACGTTCAAAGAACTTGACAAAGCGATTATCCAGGACCTGTGTAAGAAGTGGGGCAGTGTAGTAATGGTGTTGTTGTCCATGCTTTCAGAGGAACCAGAACTTGGGAACTGCATTGCCTCCTCTGTCAAAGATCACCTGATGACACCACTCAAAAAGCGCAGCACCATTTGCAAGTTCTTCTAGTCTGTGGGCAAAGCCATCTCCAACATCTGCAGGCGTAGAAATAGGGTTGGTATTATATAGGTGAAGGTAAGGTAAGGTTTACCCTACATTTAGTGAATATCAACTTCATTCACCAAATCGAAACAACAAACATCTCTTTAATGCGGTATTCATCTTGAGGGGGGAAAAATGCTTGAGTTTTTTTTCTTTTCTTCAAAATGAAAGCAGTCTCCTGCTGTGGCCTCTGTCCTTCATCACAGAGGGACCAAGACCAGCGGAGCAGGAGGTCACCTGTGGCGACTGTGGCTTAGTAGAGAGCAGGATCGGTGGTTTGATCCCCGGCTCCGCTAGTCGCATGTTGATGTGTCCTTGGGCAAGACACTGAACCCCAAAATTGCTCCCGTAGCTGTGTGTACGGTGTGTGAATGTTAGTTAGGCCTGATGGTGGGCATGGCCTCTACCGTCAGCGTATGAATGGGTGTGAATGGGTGAATGATGACAAGTGTGAAAGCGCTTTGAGTGGTCGTGAAGACTAGAAAAGCGCTTTACCGTACAGTCCATTTACCATTTACCTCGATGTGGGGCAGGAGTTGACACAAGCCAGATGTGTAGTCCAGTAGGCTTCCTGAGCACAATAGACACTTATTTCATACCTAATCATCCACTCTCATAACTTCTTTCATCTACTCAGCTTTCTTCAAACTGCAAGCAACATAATAAAAATGTTCAATAAAGTTAAACAAACAGGGAAACTCATATATTACGGAAAGTATCTGTATCATGCTGTCATTTGGTCTTTTACTGGGATGTGGTTATTTTATTTCTGCTATGCCCAACATCGCCAGCAGAGGGCGCTCTAGGCAGTATACTGCGCATCAGTAGCGAACGTAAGTAGAGCAGAAGAAAGCCGTCAGTACTAATACCTGGGTTAAGTGCAGTCAAAAGAGAAAGCGGCTTCTCAACTGACCTGATGAATGTCCTATATATACAGGTAAACTGACTTTAAACAGAAACATGTTTGATATAACATCTGTATTCACTTGAGAAGCCTTAGTAACTGTAAAATGCAGATATTTCATTGTAGTCTGTAATACGTTTTTTCGCGCTTCTATTGTTAACGTTAGCTCGTTGAAATAATTCTGCTGACTAATGCTAAAAGACAGTCCGGTTCTATGAGAGCTGAAGTTAGTTAACGTTATATATAACTATATATATATCTATATATATAACGTTAGATATATATATGGATTATGGGAATGTTTATAGCAACGTAGTTAAGGAATGAGCCAGTGTCAGGCTGGAGAGCTAATTACATGTACTGCTGTTTGAATGCTAATCGCTGCTAGCATGCCAATGTATTATCTTATGCTATTAATACTACATGCTATCCCTCTGAAACCACCGGTTCAGATGAGAATGTTTTAAGCTATATCTTTGACAAAATAAGAGTTCAGTCAGTATTCACTGTTGATGTTTCTTTATTATCATTTCTGTGAGAAATGTGTGTGAAGTTGGAATCCTGTGATAGCTATTAGCTTATTAGCTGTGTGTGTGTGTGTGTGTGTGTAAAACTTAGAATATTGCTCCTAGCATTTTGATATAACGTTAGCTCTTTCTTTGACAAGACAAAATGGCTGACAGATAACTTTGTTTCATGTGATTTTATTTTACTCTGCGAGACAGGCAGCGTTTAAGATCTTGCTAATATTGATTGACAGTGTGCGTGTGTGTTTGTAAAGTTCTTAAATGCAGAAAAGAGAGAAGCGGTAATATTGCGTGTATATATATATATTTTGACGTCTTTGGGCAGTAGCAGCCACACTGTCAAAATGTCTTGCGAAATTTTCTAGTTTTAACTAGATTTGATCAATTTTTAATTGTTTCTCTTGTCTGCGCTGCTCGTGGTTCATGTTAAATGTTATTAATGGCTGGTTCTTTAGCTATTTTTACAACATTTTCAGCAGTCTGACATTTGTTCTTGAACACTACATGCATGGTTTTAGTGTCTTTTTGAAATATAACGCTGCATTTTTTTGCACTACAAATGCTTCTGGCAATGACTAGTTTGATACAAGTTCACTGAAGAAGAAGGTTTTTATTTCAACCTGAATATTTTTGTTGCCTGCCTACAAATGAGTATATCTGGTTCTGTCCACGCAGGAACATGTCTAAAGTCGAAATGCTGAGATCTTTAGTCAACCAGCGACTAACTGCGGCTGCTGAGGAGATCTTTGGTCTGTTTGAAAGAACCATAGCGGAGTACGAGGAGGAACTTTGTCGCTCAAAAGAGGAGAGCGAGCGACAACATAGGCAACTGCGCGCTATTTACATCCCTCAGCTCCGGTTACACAGAGCAGGTTGGTTCACTGTTTATTCTCTCAGCTTCTTTATGACAGAAGATATTCACACGTTGGTCTCTTTGATAACACCACGTGGATTTTGCAGCTTGTTGCAGCTTGATTAATATGTTCATGGTCACATCCACGGTTACGTCGTGGCTGCTTCTGAAGGTTCTATTCACTGTTTCTACGGTGGCAGGTTTACGTACATTAGTCGACTATAACTGCCCACATGATCACATCTCAGCCGGACTTTATGGACGATGCAGGTTCTTTGAATACTTCTTAACAATGTTGGGTCGTGCCACACTTTTTTGCCATGTAAACTATTGATGACCTCATCGCTGCTGGTGCGTTGTGTCTTTACATTTTGTGTCGGCATGTCTGTTTGGTAACTGCACAGGGAGTGTAAGAGGGAATGATGGCAGGAAAAAAAAGTGTATGTTCAGGAGATTATTTGCTCAGTACTAATATTTCTTTGTAACGTCTCTGTGTGTGTTTACTGTTTTCCTGCAGACGTCCAGCAGCTGTTGGTGGTTAAAGAAGAGGTTCCTCCTGAGCAGCAGGAGTGGAGCTCCAGTCTGGACCAGGAGGACCCAGAGCCCCCACACATTAAAGAGGAACAGGAGGACCTCTGGACCAGTCAGGAGGGAGAGCAGCTTCAAGGTCTGGAGGAGGCTGATGTCAAGTTCTCATTCACTCCTGTGAAGACTGAAGATGATGAGGAGGAAGCTCAGTCCTCACAGCTTCATCAAAGGCAAACTGAACAGATGGAAACAGATGCTGATGGAGAGGACTGTGGAGGACCAGCACCAGGCAGGAACTCAGATCCAGATAGACATCCAGAACCAGATACTGATGAGAAGACTGGAGACTCTTCTGACACTGATGACAGTGATGATTGGAAGGAGACCGGAGAACCTCAGTCAGGTTTAAACTATGTGAAACCTGATGAAGTCCTTGACAGTGATTCAAGACGTAGCGCTGGTGAGAAACTATTTAGATGCTCTGAGTGTGAGAAAACATTTAGAACAAAGGGAACTCTGAAGAGACACATGATGACACACACAGGAGAGAAACCTTTCAGCTGCTCAGTTTGTGAGCACTCTTTTAACCAGGGTTCAGATTTAAAGAGACACATGATGACACACACAGGAGAGAAAACTTTCAGCTGCTCAGTTTGTGAGCACTCTTTTAACCGGGGTTCAAGTTTAAAGAGCCACATGAGAACGCACACAGGAGAGAAAACTTTCAGCTGCTCAGTTTGTAAGAACTCTTTTAACCAGGGTTCAAATTTAAAGAGGCACATGAGAACACACACAGGAGAGAAACCTTAGAGCTGCTCAGTGTGTGATGGAAGATTTCACACGATTACTCATATGAGAGACAACCGGCTTTATTTATTTATTGATCCTCTCACGTAAAGAAAACAAATACAAATGTATACAATACAAACATCCCCAAAACATGTCCAGCAGCATTAAACATGTTGCACCTATTACAGTTATTGTTTTATGTAAGGAAACCAAATGTATGATAACATCCTGAATTTGGAATTGTTTTTCTAATCTGTATCATCTTCCCTCGCCCCCAGTGAGGGTTTGGCTGGACACACATGCTTGGACATGAGAATGCAGATGTTTTGCCCACACTCCCAGCACTGTTGCTTGATGTGTAGAGAGCCCTGCTGGGTCTTCCTCTTACACAGCGAACACACATCTGCAGCACCAGCGCCACCTCCTCCCGGTTTTCCGGGCGTCTTTGAAAGAAGCTGTTGAAGTTCCTTCTGTATGGTGGGGTTCGGTGCATTTGCGATGCGTGCCACCGTCACTCTTTTGGGGTCAAACACACAATCCTCCTCTAGGCCACTGCGCACAGATGTCATGCCACAGTTGGGGGGTACCCAGGCAGTGTCGTAGCCATTCGTGTGCCAGGTGTACTGCATGGGATGGTTGTCCTTGTCGATACGCTTGACACGGCCAACGCGCACGTGCAACAAAAACACCACGCGGTCTGTAATGTTACTGTTCAATGGATAATGAGCCGCCTTTTTTATGTTACGACTGACATAGACGCCCATTCCCAGCATGCCAATCGATGACGGTTTAAAACCATTGGCGAGGATGAGCCTTGCGCTGGCAACACTGGTCCCGTGGTACATGGTGTAGACGCCCCGGTTTCGTGGTTTCTGGGACGCCTCCAGCTCCACACCAGAAGCACCATCGTCAACCACCTCCCAGCCAGAGAACTGCACTGACATCCTGATTTAGAGATGTGGATGATAGGGGATGTTGTCCTGTGTTCTACAGTTCGGGGAGAAATGAATACAGCACTGTGTCATCGTGGTATCATTATTATTATACTTAACAGAGACAAGTAGAAACATTTGATTGGCTCAGACCTTTCTGTGGTGCACTGCATTTATTTCTTAAGTTGTCTTTAATGTCATGTTTTATTTAAAGAACTTCTAATAGCCTTGTTGTTGAGAGGTGCTTTGGCAATGAAATGGCCTTTCTTTGTGTCTTTTGTTGCTTTCACACTGAGTGACATTTTTGCTCACTGAATCACCTGTTTGGCTTGTTTGGCAGAAGTCTGTTCATCTTGTACAAGGTGCTTTGTTGTCTCAATAAATGTTGCTAACTTGAATCTTGATCGCTTTGCTCGTTTCTCTTATTCGGTTACTGTTCCTTCTTTCATAAGATGGATAGATAGGTGTATTCATCCAGCAAGGGGAAATGTGTTCGGTACAGCAGCAAAAAGATCCTTTCAACTAGATTTCAACGTTATGGCGATCATGGCCTACATGTTATAACTTATATAATCGTACATTCAGAATAGTTCAGAATAGACTTGGACTGCTACCACTTTTCATAATTTGGCTCAGGATGTTTGGTGCCACCATGATGATTTTAGGATGACCAAATCCCTCCTTGAATATCAAATTGTTAACATTGATTATTTACTGAGAATTAAGTACAGTAAAACTTAGAGCTTTGCGGACAGTGTCTTTATGCTACCGTTCACTCACAGGTTTGTTTGGATCATATCTATTATCTGGCACCGGCCACTGCCACTGCCGTTGTTGTGGCATATGAATCACGAGATTGCATGGCTGCTTGCTGACGGTCAGCGTTTGAACTGTCGGTGAGAGACAGTTCTTACATCCTGCAAGGTGGCATGTCGCTGTGTTGGGCAATCCACAGGCTGCTGTCAGTGTCAATGGTGGGCGGTCAGGCTTCCTCGTCATGTGCCAGCCTGCGTGAGGGTAATCCCGGAGTCCGATGTAGTATGATGGGGTAATATACCCTCACCAAACTCCTGTCGTGTGAACCGGTATTATTACAGCATATCTGACCTGTAGCATTGGATTCAGAATAGATTTAGTCCGTTAGCACTTTTCGTAATTTGGCCTAGTATGTTTGGTTCCACGATAATAATTTAAGGATTACCAAATCCCTCCTTGATTATCAAATTGTTAGCATTGATTATTTACTGAGAGTAAAGTACAGTAAAACTTAGAGAGCTTTGCTTAGAGGAGTGATATTTTCAAATATAGTATTTATAATCATACAGTTGTAAATGAATTAACTATGTAACGTTTGGGGATTTACTCTAACTTCCTACATTCGGACAGTCTTGTTATGCTCTCATTCACTCACTCATCTCTCTGACTCTCGCTCCTACTCTATCAGCTGACAGTGGGCGATTTCGCCACGGCCTCCCTCAGCCAATCATATATTTCCCGTCAAACTTTAAAGACCTGTTCTCTTCTGTGCAGTCAGCTGTCATTTCAGTAGAACCCGATGTGACCCTCCTCCCCATTCATCATCACATCCGGTGTTCAAGGTTTCTTCCACTGAGGGCAGTCCCACTCAAACATGCCGTCATCTAGATCTTCAGCCTGCCCCTACTGTCTTCAACACCCCCACCAGTGTCGACTCTCCAAAATTTTACTTTGCACAATTTAATAAATGTATTTGTTCACTGTAAATTAAGTTTCTCCTGATTTAACAACCTGTGTCTCCCTGTATAAGTCTGTCAATTATCTCCGGGTGGCTTCAGTTCTATTTATTATGTTTTTTGTGATGTATGTTGTGTTATTTCAAACTAATTTGCAATCATAAGAAGCGTGGTCTTTGTTGGTGAAATGTTTCTTATGTACAAAGAACAATTACTTCTCGTAAAAAACTCCAAATATATAGTCGAGTAAAATGTTTTAGGTGTGTTTTCTAGAAACTACAGGTCTGATGAGGAAAGTGGGAACAGGTGTGTAGGTGGGAGGGGGTGTCATGTGACCAGGACTGGCAGGTCTGGGGAGTGAGCAGGGGCTGGAGAGAAGAACAGAGAGCCAGGACGGGCAAAACCACCAACCCACTACAAAGCCTCTGACCTCCCTCGAACTTCTCAGACAGTTTAAGTCAGGGGTGCCGCTACGTCATTTTATGTGATTCGTAATTTTAATTTAAAAACTGTCAGGTGGGACATCTGAAGCTATCAGTCGTAAAAGAGGAGAGGGACAGAGAGAGAGAGAGGAATCGGAGGCGAGGGGAACGGAGAGGTGCAGCACAGACAAATCGGGAGCACATCGGCCCATCGCGGAGTCAAGGTGAAAAAGAGGAAACGAGAGAGAGCATCAGACTGGGAAAAAAAGAGGGAATATGATGAAAAGTATGTGTGTCTGGGCTTCACTTGGATTGGCAACGCAGATTCCCCAAAGCCACAGTGCGTGGTGTGCAGTGAGGTTCTGGCTAACAGTCTGAAGCTCTTATTTACGTCGCCACCTGAACACCAAGCATGCCAGTGCAAGTCAAAAGCCCCAAAAGTCCCAAACTTTGTGCCCACAAGCTCAACTCTACCATTCTAAACAAAGACGGTTTAGTATTATGAACGACATACAGTAATACCACAATGTACATCCTCAAATATTAACCACCTCTGGCGCACAAAAGTAATATTTTATGCAGGATTTCATTAAACTGTGCAGGTGTTTGATAACGTGTCCACCTCCTTTAGTCTCATAATTCAAAGTTATGAATTCATCAGTGACTGTGTTGAACAAGAGAGAAAACCAGCTTTTATAAATATGGACTCGTGTCTGGAAATAAAGTTGAATATATAAATTAAGATTTTCATATGACCAGAGAATTTTAAGTTCCCCGACAGCCAAATTACCTCTCTGCATCTCTTTGTCTCCTGAGCTCCCATCATACCGTAACGTACCGTCTTTATCACGTGAATGAGCAGAAGAGAACTCGTCGTCCTGGCACGAGACCATTTTCACAATAAAGACCCGAAAACAAGAAACATTAATACATTGTCCCCAAAAATCAACAGTTCAGTCACAGCTCGGGTTGTTTCTCAAATACAATTTTATTTGCTCTATCCATGTTAGAATTACATCATTACATACAAGTTCCTTCTGTATTGAAATATGATATACAAACTTAAATCTAATTTGGAGATGACTTTAGTCAAGGTGACCAGCACAACGGTCCTCTTGGTCTGACAGTTGTCAGATCAAGAGTTAGAGAAGTAAGAAATAAGACCGTTGAGAGATAACAACAAAAAAGTCCAGTACAAATATTATTTACAGAGTGAAAATGAAAGAAAGCATAACCTTATTCATAAGACAAATGAGTTGTGAAAAGAAGTGGTTTTCATGACAACAATTACCTGACAAACATCAAACTTCCTCTCAAGCTGTGAGTGATCAGACCTGAAGGTTTACAGTAGCACCCATTGACATATCGGTTATTGATTACCAGTGTTTGACCCCTTTTGTGAAGACAGGCATCAAAAACACCCAGAAGAAAAGGACTCAATGAGATTTATTATGCAATTCTGAGTTTGTTATAAAAAAATTAAACAGACGACTAACATTTCATGGCATGCAGTAGCACTTTGACGTCTGCTCTTCATGGCCTTAATGGAGTCATCAGCTGCTTCACTCGGCATTAAAGGGCAAATCAACAGACAGCAATGGATCCAGAAACACCATGCAGACAACGAGATAAAGTTAAGACAAAAACAAGACAGTCTGTCCACGACGGAGGGCTTAAAAGGCCGAGCCACTTACGCCGATAAAAGCCACTGTCCATTCTTTGTTTAGCTCAAACGATGTGAAAGCTTCTCAATTACTTCAAACACAACATTTTCAAACTAAGAAGGAATCGACACCAGCTGTGTTAATGCTGCTCACCATTCAGTCCCGATTGGCATTAGTGGTTTAAGTCTTGATCAGAGCACAGACTATTGGCTGCTGTCACAGTAGTCAACACAGTTATCATAGAAAACAAAGATCTGGTACATAAGAGAGATCTGTCATAACAACTACATACATGATTTAACTTACGGACAGAAGATACCTCAGCACGGGGTTTCATAATAGTTACTTTATCAATGCTTTGTCATCTCCACGGGGGGGGGGGGGGGGGGGTCAGATATTCTGTCCATTAAACTGCACTTCATCGTTCTGACAACATCCAGCGCATCGACTACAATGTAGTGATACTCTGAGTTTACATTTTCAAAAGAAAGAGTGGGAAGTAACCCACATGTATGAGGCAATGAAATACAGCCCGGCCTTAACTGGCTACACGAGCAGCAGACGGAGCTCCATCTTGCATTAAATTGTACCATTTAATGGATTTTGTACAAAGTTCTTTGTGTGACCAACTCTATATACTGTACTAACAATTTGGCAACACTGGCCCAGCTAGATAATATCAGTTTGTCGTGTACAGTTTGTCAGTGACAGCTGATACGTGCACAATACCATGTATAATATAAAAAACCTAATGAACAGTAATCCAGAAAAAAATGAATTCATGGTGACTGCACAGTGCGGGACCGAACCTGACCTCAAAGTCAGATGAGTCCCGTTGGATTAGAGAGAGTCTGGTCCACGTGTGATCCTGTCCAGTTTGTAGAAAGGATGTTTCTTAGGACCTGGAACGCCTCCAGAACTCTGTTAAGAACCGCGGACCACGTCCTTCTCAAAAGGCAGCAAAAATGTGACACACACACACACTCACTCTCATATACTGCATACACGCATGGTACGTTATCTGTGCACAAGTCTACTTCTGTCATTCAAACACACTTTCACAATGTGCAATTTTCAACTAAATAAAAATAAAATCTAAAAGCAAAAACAAAATAGTGGGTACTTGTAAGTTCACAGCTGCAGCAGGGGAGTTGACGGTACCGACGGACAAATTGGAGCTCCAAAGGGGAGAGGTGCTCGACAATGAGAGGAGACTGCCACCGAAACGTCAGTACGACACAGACAAACACCACTTTTACCTGCATCACTTCACACACACACACACACACACAAAAAAAAGAAGTACCCCTTCTCCATCCTCTGACCCCTCTTAAAAAAACATTTCTCTCCACTACAAGTTGACCAGCTCATGAGCAACGAACTGTTTGAGTCTCTCCAGGTATTGTCCGTAGAGCTCTACGTCATTGTGTCCAGCCCCCTCCACCCAGAGCGGCTCCACGGGGCGCTGACAGCGCTCATACAGCGCCAGGCCGTGGGAGAAGTCGATGACCTCGTCCTCCGTACCGTGGATCACCAGCACCGGGGACGTCACCTTCGAAATCTTGTCGATGCTTTGGAGTAAGGAAGTAAGAAGAGTTAGGATGAAAAATACGGGCATGAAGCAGACAGGAAAAAGACCTGGGTTGAGTTATTGTAATCATAAACTAAGTAAAGAATTGTGATCAGATCTAGTTCAGCAACTGACCACCAGAGGAAACTATTGAAAACATTTGAAGCGCCTGGGTTCATTAAGAAGAAAACACACCCAGTATTGATTGAACACAAATGCATAAGTCAATGTTTGCAAGCTTGTGCGAGTGTTTTCTGATGCAGATTCCTTCATACGTGTGTTTTTAAAGAGTGTGTGCGCAGGATGTCTGTGATACAAATAGCCTGGCTTTCACAGGAGCCATCTGTCTCGTACGGCACACTCACTTCGGAAAGGCGTCAAAGCAGTAGGTCTTCTTGGTGTCGGGGAAGGCCACCCTCATGCCGGAGGTGAGCGGGGAGTGGAGGATGACTGCAGCGCTCTCATAGCGAGAAGCCAGGTCCACGGAGGGCACGGTGCCGATGCTCTGACCGTACACGATCACGTTCTCTGGACGGATGCCATACCTGCCAAAAACAGGACACAGGACATCTGTACTTCACACTTTTCACTGATCATGTGCAGGATATTTACTCTACCAGAAGCCAGACGTATACAGGTGAAGCTTGTGTGCTTTTCCAGACACTGGCAGACGTCCAGTTAGGCCTTTTGTTCATTGTAAAAAGCAGCTTGTCTGGCAATATCGAAGAAGTGTTTTATTGTGGAATCCACCATTTGGTTAAAGTTGATTTTCTTTAAGTGCTTTTCAAAGTAAAAGGTTTGTGATCACGATTCAAAGGTTTGCTCATAGAAAACACTCACACTTATTCTCAGATCGTACTCTTATTTTCCCCCCGACATGCTGCTCCATGCAAACACACACCTGTGTGCTTACGGAGACTTACTCATACTCTATTATAGGCTGAAATGTCACGCAACAGTGACTCAGTGATTACACTGCCTCCTAAAATGTGCACACAAAGATGGCAGACAGCCACAGTTCAGTGGCTGTCTGCTGCTTTTCAAAGCAGCTGGAGTCTCGTGATTCAGAGGGAAGGAGGAGGAATACCAGCAGAAAGGCAGCAAAGGGAAACACCGGTACTGGATCGAGGGTGAAGACATTCCACAGCAGATTATGGCGAATGTGACCGACTCCAGCAAAGCAACCAGTCAGCTGACGACCTGAAACCTGGTCTGAGAACACTGCATCACTGTCTGAACTGCTGGATAGCGCATAGTACACAGCCACAACCAGCCTGACTCTGCTCTTTTATTAAAATTAGGAACACTGACATTACAGGCTTAACGGTGCAGCCTCTGCAGTCCTATAATACACAGTGATGAACAAACAAACAAAGACTGACGGCGCTCTACACTGCTGTGATTGATTATTATAATTAGAAGCGCCACAACACAAGTCTAACACAACCTTTGCAAAGGAACAGTGTGCAGTGATGTAGCCGTACTGCGGCTATGACGGGGCAATAGACAAGTGCAGACATACACAGTCATTAGCAGGAGCACATGAGCAGTTTACCGACTATAAAGAGGGGTGAAAGTACTGGCACGGCATGGGAGAGACTGCTGGTGCTGTGGCGTGAACAGCACCAATAACTCAAGGTTGGCTGATGATAAAATACACAATTCATGTAGTGAAAGCTGGTCTCAATTGTTCAAAATGTTTCAGTAATGTTACCGATTAAGGGAGGTGAGCGATAGTGAGGAGGCCAAACTAGTCAAAAATGACGCTGCGCTTTCTGACACCGTGTCCCATTGGGGACTAACCGCTTCTATAAAAAGCGGTCAGAGGTTAAGCTCAGCTGTAGTAACAGACAACAATATGTACGGTGGGTAATAACAGAGCTCGAGGGCAAAAGACTTTCGGCAACATCAAACCCAAACTTCCCCGTCAAGAGCGGTGAACTCATTGAATCTTAAAAATGAAACTAGACAAGCAACAGAAGGCGCCACGTAATCTGGGAGATGACGTAACACTCGGATGATTTATGAACACATGATTAATATTAACTCCTCCCAGGAAAGATTCAAGTGAATTGTTTGGTACAAGGGGCTGGTATGGTTGTTTCCTTCCCTCTACCAGAACTGTTCACAGGCAGAATTAGATCATAAGAAACTCAGCACGAGGCCGTTTTTTAAAAGTTAAAGATTCAGCTTTTGTTATTTGTTTACAGTTACCAAGAGCTTCTCAGTGTTAGACCCTTATCACATTGTGCTTGTGCTTATCTCCATTTGTCTAGTCAATGTTCCTTGCCATATCAGGCCACTAAAGCCTGGCCAATCCACACACCAGTCACCACACAGGACATGAAGCTTACACAACGTCAATACAGACAGGGTGACGTGAAACCATTTGAGAGCTTAGTCATCAGGTGAAGGGACAAACAAGGCTTTCCCCACACCTGACTAACATCTTTACACTTAAAACATTGAACAAGTAGGAGTGTTTCACTCGAGGACAATGAATAATGCAAGGCTTTGAACTGCTGCTTACAACAAGGTCCCTCTGAACCTCTAACCCATCCTGCTATCGATGGACAACAGCGGAGCAGATCTGTAGCTGCACTCGTGTTAGGACGGCACTACGACTGGCTTTGACCAACGAGATGCAAACCCCCCCCCCCCCGGCCAACACAAGCCTGCAATTTACTCGATTCAGCTTGAATGACCTCACCAGGCCATTGCCAGCCATGCTCCATGGTTACGCTCCTCCCCCAAAACAATCATCCATCTCGTCTCCTGACAGAAATCCGATCAATTATGCATCACATCCTCCTGCATTCCCTTATTACGTCCCTCCATCCCTCTTGGCTGCCCACCACTTGCTCGCTGAGGACCAAAAGTATTCTCATCCCATCGCCGTCACTATGACTAATAGATGTTCTGAACATATCTACAGTCACGTTTTAACAGATCACTGTACCATCTGCACTACAGCAGGGGGATCCTTCACCGAGGCGTTGAAATTAGGGTTGTAACGGTTTGAGACTTTCACACTACAAAAAAAATATACTAACCACCACTAATGTTTAAAATGAAGGATGCATAGCTCAGTCATGATGGCCTCTGTGTGGATGTCTCCCCACTAGTGAAGGTCGAAGAAGACGGATGGAGTTTTGATTTGGATCGGTGTGATGATTGACTAGGAAGTGAGTTTTTGTGTTTGTTTTTAGTGGACATAGTGTGGGAAGACCTCTGTCTGGAAGCTCATTGGACATGGGTTGCTAAGCTACCACTCAATATTAGACTAGCAGGATTGACCGCTTTATTTCAAGAGAAAAGAAAAAGACACACACACACACACAGAGAGAGAGCGACAGAGAGAGAGAGAGAGACAGGGTGCTGATGGCTTTCATCAGCTTGGTCACTCTTTAGTCAATAAACTGATTTTTTCTCAAGCTCAATTTCTTCTTCTGCAGCAAATAGTCACCAGACTCATTATTCTGTTAGCATGCGTAAAAACATTTGCCGTGTGAATGAGCAAACATTGCTGACTCATCCGATCCCCTCCCTGCTCAGGTGCAGGGAGTGGCTCATCCACCGTGGCTCAACAAAGGAGCACAGGAGGAGACTGTGTTGGGTTCAGCGTGACAGGTGGCTGCCCTCTGTCTTATGATCCTGGAATAAAGCAAAAAAAATGCCTAACAAGTGTGTCAACACTCAAGAGAAGAGTAATTTGCAGTCTGCCATATCATGAGGAGAAAACGATGGATGACACAGAAAGCCCCAAACGGAAGCAGACCAAGACTGAACCTCATGGGTTCAAAATGTCAAATCATCAGAAAAAGAAAAGACTGACACTTCTCAACAAGCAGAGAAAGTAGAAAGACTCGAGAGCCGCTCTCTTCTTCAGGCTGTGCAATCTGATCTAACATGAGATATGCATGAGGGATGCAGGAAGCAGACTAATGTGAGGCCATGCAGAGATGCCTCTTGATGTGATAAATCATCGCAGGCAGACAATTGGGAATCTGGCACCGCCCTCAAACCATCAGACACAGACAGCAGAGCCAGAAAGGGGACATAATACTAGGAGTCTCGGTATTGTACACAATAGGGAAACTCCCTCTTGTAATTTGTACCCCATCACGACCCGTGTGCACCATTAACGTAGACATATCACATTACATAATGGCATACAAGTCACATGTTTGGCTTCCCAGTTACTAATAATGACGGGACGAGTGTGGTGCACAAAACAGTTGCGCTCGACGAGAACGACACACAACGGCAACACATATGAAGTGCCACCATCCTGGTCTGTCAGTGACGGGGACCAAGACACAACAACAAGGTATCACCTCGTCATTTAACAAACAGTTTGTGGCAGAATCAGACCGGGCTAAAGCTATTACAGCATCTATTGGGGGTGTTTATTGCTGCCGACATGAGGCCATACTGCGATGTGGAAAACAAAGGATTTCAAAATATGGTTAAAGTGCTTGAGCCATGCTACGAACTCCCCTCGCGCAGCCACTTCAGTATGAGGAAGTTATTTCCTTGTTCCAGAAAGCCGCTCATCCGGTCTTGAAGTGCCTTCTTGCCCGAGTAACCGCCAAAGACATGAGATACATTGTGTGGGAGCGATGAGAGTCAAGGCCTGCTCAGACTTTCTTAAAAAAAAAAGCTGATGAACATCACGTACAGAAACAGTCGGCTTGTTACAGCTGTTACAACCAGTAAAATTAGGAGAACGCCGTACAAACTTTATTTATTTGGCCCAGGCAGGTTAGGTTGTGCAAATGGTTTTCAGCATTGTCATTTAAGGAGAAATTCAACTTACTTTTATCTAATATTACTTGAAGCGTCGGTTCTGCTTCACTCAGATTAAATGAAATTTCAGCGCCGCTCAAGATTGCGAGTAGGAGTTTCCTCGGTGTACCAACAAAAATGATACGTAAGATGGAAACAAGAAACATTAAAAAGCAGAACAGCACTTAAGTGCTTTTTTCCTCCTTCAAGCAGTGAATGGGTTCAGAGCGTCCAGAAGGCCTTTCTAACGCCTTCAGCACTTTTCCTATCCTTCACATTCAACAATGTAATTAAATCTTTGGGTAAACAGTTTAGGAGACAGTCATGGCAATCAAGTGTGCTTAATTTAAAACACAAGGGACAGAAAGGTTTACTTTAATGCAAAGGAATGCATTTATACACACACGCACAGTTCTTCTTCACAGCAGTGGCCTATTTCCTGTATACACAACCTTTATGATCAAGAGTTTCCCGTTTAACTGGTCAGCTTCCTTATATACCTATGTCCTTATTTACAGAAGGACATTTCTCAAAATGTCAAAATAGTGCTGACAGAGATTCACAGCTAAAGTTAGTAACTAAGAAACAGCAACATTTTGTTGCCAGCGGCCCCTCCGGTGTTCTACATCAGCACATTAAAATCTCTGCAGTGCCACACGGGAGTGGCACTCTACGCTAGAAGCCTAGTTTCTCTCTTTATGGTTGATTTACTCTCCTTTGGCTCTTCTCTTCCTGCGTTTAGTTGTTCTGAGCCAAAGTTCTCCATCTCCTCTGCTAGTCATTTGTTTGTCTTCCAGCAGGAAATATTGAAAACATCCAGGGCTGCTGGATGAACTTTTATGACCATATAAACAAAAGGGCAAGGACGGACGCACGCACGCACGCACACGCACACGCACACGCACACACACAAAGTGGTTGTTACAAATGCAGATACCATCTGATCAACAAGAAACAAGAAGCTTCTTGTTTATCAGATGAAAAAAAAATCAGTACAAGCCAAATATCAGTCTGTTCATAGCCTGCAGAGCAAAAAGATGCAGCAGAGCACCCACTCACACCTACATATGGCTGGCCAGCTAGTCATAGAAAACACGCTCCTTATTACCGCCCAGGAAAACGGCATGTCGTCTCTTCTAAACCATTCCTGTCAAACGAGAAAGACGTGACCAGAGCTGCTATTAATAGGACGCTTTCCCACTATTGTCATGCACTGAACAGCACCAGTACCAGCACCAGTACTTGCGTGTGTGTTGTGTTCACGGGGCTTAACTCACCAGTCTCTGCGTGTTTGATCTACAAGTTTTATTTTGCAGCCTTGTGAGAAATCAAGTTTAGGGACTGCATGCTATTCAATTACTCTAATATCAACACATCAATAAGTACTAGTGAAACACTGAATCCTTTTTTTTTCTCCAGGCTGTCCTAACATCTGTGTACAGGTGTGCCCATCTCCTCCCCCTTCCCTCCATCATCTCTCCTTACCGTGAGCGGAGTGCCTGCCAGGCGGCGTCTACATCGGCGTACAGGTTCTTCTCGGAGGGTTTCCCAGAACTCGCCCCGTAGCCCGAGTAGTCGTAGGAGAAGACGTTGCAGTTGATGCGTGAACCCAGGCCAATGTAGAAGCTGCTCATCTGGCCTAAGTCCACCGCGTTTCCATGGGAGAACAACAGCGTGTATCGAGCGCTGGGTGAGCAGCGGACAAACATACAGGCAATGCGGTTCCCTCTTGCCGTGCGGGTCATGAAGCACTCGATGGCGTCCTTCTCGCGGGACGAGTACTGCCAGTCGGCGCGCTCGGAGAGGTGCAGCGTCCAGCGGCTGCCACTGTCGTCGGACATGAGGCTGTAGGTGGGCTCTGGAGGCAGGAAGGCCAGCTTAGAGGCAATCTTGCTGGGGCACGGCGGACAGCAGAACAGGCAGCATAGCTCACTGAGGGATAAGTGGTTCATCCTCAAAACGCTGTGACGGGGAGAAGGAGAATGGGTAAAACAACTGAAAGACTAATTTGCCTCTGAATCCCCTGCAGATCGATCACAAGGAAAACACCACAAGAGCCATTTTTCCACAGAGCTCTTGAATGATGTTCTCTCCAAGAACATAAATACTTGTCTTTGTTAAGCAGGGGGTTTCCGGGAATGGGGGGGGGGGGGGGCTAAAGCCGGGCTGGTGTCGATTCCCTACTCCAGAATGCATAGCTCTCTTCAGCCAGCATTATAAAAAAAAGAAAGATATCTGACCCTGATTGAGTGTTTGTTCTCCGTCTGCCTCGGGGCTCCACAACCTCTCAGACAGTATAGACTCAGAAGGCTTTCTTGTTTCACCCTGCACCTGGACCCCCCTCCCCACCTAAAGCCACCTTTTGGATATCCCAGATGCTCTTGAAATGTAGCGGCCAGGTGGCAACCCTGACAAAATGTCCTCTAGGAAATGCCTTTTACAAGTAATTTGACTCTGTATAACTCCTCATGGCCTTCTAAATAGGCTGAAACACGTCACTGTCAGGTTATGACAATGTGCTGTGGATTGTATTTCCAACGAAGGTGCTTGAAGTAAGAAATGACACCCTGCCATTACACCTTTGCAATACCATCCTCAAATACTCTTCTCCCAAACTTAATTACCTATATTGCATTTCACAGATTTCCAATAGCTTTTTTGCTATTTTAGAATTGTCCATACTTTACTCTGAAGGGATTATTTTGGAATAGTCTTACCTAACCCCCCCCCCCCCCACACACACACACACACACAGGTGACTTCAGCACCACTTAATTACCTGTGTGGCAGTGGCAGAGATGATTTCCGGTGAATACTTTTTGCAGCCTATGGATGCTGCTTCTGCAAGATGCTGTGACATTTGCACACAGCAGTCAAATACATAGTGAAGCCTATTTGCTTAATACTGCAAATTACCCAAAAATAGTCCATAATCGCCCAAACGCGAAGACAGAATAGAGCCCCGCAACGATGTACTGTAAAATGGTGGTGGAGGCAAAGAAACGTGTTTGAAGAGATTACGATGAACATGCAAATATGCGCGTGCTCTCTGAGCGGAATTATGATCACAACCATTACCTGGAAGGCGGTGGACGCTTGTTTTGTTTTCAGGTGACAGTGTTAGCCGACGTCGCTGTAGTCAGGTGTTATTTTCGCACCAGGAGATTGTCACGGTTAGCCTCGGCCAGATTATCCTCCGTTCCGTGTCCCCTTCGCTGGCTGAGTCACTGTGAGAGTGTATATCCCTCTTGGCACCACAGCTGTGAGTTTATATTAGCTAGAGACGCTTCGTCCTCCGGGGGGTCCAGACAGCCTCCCAAACGGTCCTTTCTTTCTTTTTTTCTCCGCTCGGTTTTCTCAACATATGGTCCTGAATGATAACGAGGTATATTCATTCAAAACGTTCGAGTATATTCTGCTCAACGGCGACATGGGTACATTCAATAAAGTTCTAAAATTAACTAAATTATTGTCTCAAAGCCAGTCGGTTCTCGACGGTATCGCTCAGCCTCCGAAACATCACCGCTTTAGGTTCGGTGTGAAAATCACTCGGCTTGTTGTCCTAGCTTGTAAGGAAGGAGGGAGTCGTGATTGACAGTTTCATGGACCAATAGCAAAGAGACAGTTGAACCGAGTCCACCAATGGCACGATGTGTGGCTATTTATGAGCGGCTCCTACCGACGCGGCAAAGTGGTGACCTCATGTTTTGATTGACGTTTAGAAGAACCAACCGGAGATTACTATTGCAACACGCGGTCCAATCAGCACCCGATGGGGGGTTTCCTAACGTTCGATCAGGTAACATATAACTATAACTATTGTATTTTGTTATATTATATTATCGGAACCAGTGTTGTGATTTGTTGTCGTTTTTTACTCCAACAAACATATTTTTCTCTTTATTTATTATTATTTTTAGAAAAGTAGAACCTTCGTGTTTCGACGTGAATAACGTTTCGTGACGTGCTCGTACTTCTTCCGGGTCATTGCTCTCTCTCCGGCATGCTTCCGGATTTATTTATTTTACCCACATAACATGTGTAACTAAAATCGCAAAATAAAATGAGTTCTCAGAAAGGGAACGTGTCTCGGTCGCGAGGCCAGAAGCATCAAAACAACTTTGCCTTCAAAAACGACTTATACGGAGCGACTGTACAAGTGAAGGTGTGTGAATATTGAAGTCATGTGTGTTTGTGTGTGTAGCTAGCTAGCATATTGTGTAAAGGCTTTAGTTAACTTGTGTCTGTCGCATTGTTTAGAAAACGTGTATAAAAGCAGCCATGTTGTAACATTATTCGTATAACATGTCCAACGTGTCTCTGCGTGTGTGATCACAATTGCAGAAGGCAAAATCAAAGATCCACGATGGGCTCTGTCTACATTGTAAGGGTGTGCTTGAGTGGAAAGTGAGGTACAACAAATACAAGACTCTGACACAGGCTAAAAAATGGTGAGTACACTTTAACTTTATAACAGACAAGTATCTGCACAGCTACAACTGCTCGTGACCACACACAACTGATCTCATCTGTTACATCTGTTTCTGGCTCCTCCTGCTTTTGTCCAGTTCTATTGTACTAGCATGGAAAACCACAGTCAGACTCAGACTGTTGTATATGTGCAGTAAAGTGTTTGTATGTGTTATTCATGTCATAAAGACAGCTGTAGTTGGTTTGAATGTGAACATTGATGACGTGTGTGTGCATGCATGTATTCTTCTTTCAGTGTCAAGTGTTCTCAAAAGACGGTGAAGGATGCGTATCACATCGTGTGTAAGCCCTGTTCCCTTCAGCTAGACATCTGCTGCAAGTGTGGGAAGAAAGAGGAAATCGTTATTCCGTGAGTGGTCCTGTATGCACATCAACATGTGTTTGTTTGTTCAGATTCATGCATGCAGAGGATCGGTGACTGTGAAGTCATTTTGTGTTGTGACCTCGTGTAAATTAACAACTTCTCCGCTTACTATTATAAAAATCTATCTTCTTTTTTTTTTTGACTGTAGCCAATGTTATGTTTGTTCTGTCCACATCGCCATCAGCTATTCATATATGTCCTCACACTGTATATGAAGACTTTAAGAAATCTGGTACATGTGGTCTTTATCTGAAGGTTTTAAGAAGTCAGTCTTAGTATTCTTAATCACAGTCAAGCTCGCTCAGTAAATTCTACTGCAAGTCTGCCATCTTGTGGACAACGGGATACATCACAACCGACTCTTAGAAAATACTTGACAAGTCATTAAATGCATTTTAGCGTCGGCCTTTACATCTCCTTGTCACAAATGCAACATTTTGGCATCAATTTATTCTATTGTATCATTTTCTCTTTTACTTTGGTTACACTATGACATTCAAAATAACGACGGAGGGTTTTTTCCTTTGCTCTTGTAGGAGTACAAGTTAATGTGGTAATCCTTAAAAGTCCCATATTGTAAAAAGTTATATTTTCTATGTCCTTTTTTTTTATCACAACGCGGCTCTAAGTGCTGTATAAATACTGTGAAGGTATCAAAACATGCAATCTATGGCGAAATACACACAGCCCGTGTTCAGAAACTGTTTCAACATTGCGATTTCAGTCCGGGAGTTATGTCACAACAATACAGAGACCATTTCACAGTTTTAAATGTCAACATCCTAAATGTGTCTTCGTTCATTTCTGGTTAGAAATCAACTGACAGGAAGTACACATGGACCCAAACTGTTGTCTTGCAACTCAAATCCGTTAAAATTTGCTAAAAGGACAGAGGGTGAATACAGGTATATTCAGACAGAATATGCTTTTTTTGAACATTAAAGCATGTCAACATGTAGTATAAACCCAAAATACAAGTGTGAACATAGAAATGAGCGTAATATGTCTCCTTTAAGTTTTTGGTCCTGGTTGATTTCTACGTGTGTGAAAACAATGGGGCAGAGTTAAGCTGTGTGGAGTCTTTTGGTTGACACATGAATTTCAGGTTTACAGAACCGTGTGCCCACAGACACCCACTTAATAATACTGCAAATATATAAATATTGCAATACTTTCATCATAGTTTTGTTACCTCATTCGACAATACACTTGACAATTATTTTAATTAAAATCTTCAAGATTGACTGATTTTGTTTTTCTCTCACTGTGTAGAGTAAACTCAGAAGAAGACAAGAAAGAGGAAGAAGAGGAGGATGAACATAAAAAGAAAGGAACAGGGAAGAAGGAAGTGGATGATTTGGACAGTGATGATGATGATGATGATGATGATAAGGAAGAGGATTCCGATAGTGACTCAGAACCAGAGAAGAGACAGAACAGGTCTGATGTGCTCCCAGATGTATCCAGAGTCCACTTTAAAGACTAAAGAGTGAGCGGGTTCTTGTTATAACAAGTTTTTTTTCTTTCTTTTTTACAATTATACAAAACAAGATTTCTAATCAAAGTGCAGTATGATGTTTAAGACTGGACTATATTCAAATTTAAGTACTGCAAATCAACAAATGTGATTTGATGGAGCACCTGGAGTACGAGCTAATGTAACACTAGGTTGAGTAGACAGTAGCTGTACTATACTGTACATTCACAAACGATGCCGCCTGAATATAAACATTTTACTGTAGTGTAATAAAAACCTGTACACTGTCTACATTCATGTATCTAAGCTACCAATTCTTCTGACATTAATTAGACTAATAGAGGCCTTGAAGTATCAGCAGCACTGAAAGCAGAAGTAGAGGTTTTGCCTGAATATCAGGAACTGACTCTGAAATATTGACCCTGTCACACACAGTACAAGTTTATATTTACACACATTTCATTAAAAAAACGAACGTTTCTAACTTGTAACGTACATGTTTGTTCACTACTGTACAGCTGAGCGATGTTTCTGTAGGGTGATAGAGCAGTGCAGTGATACACTTCTTGCATAAATGTATCATGCCCAAGTTCTAATTTTTTTATCAATTATGTTCAGCTCCCCTCTACACTTCCTGTCGCTGAATAACCCGTATAGTTACATGTTCCTCTAAAGCAGAGGTGTCAAACTCGAGGCCTGCCACGTCATTTTATGTTATTTATTTTAAGTTAGACTTGATAGTAAAAATATCCGCATGGCCGAAATTATGAGACAGAAAGTCGAAATTATAAGACGCTAACGCAACAGTCAGAAGCAGCTCCTCATAGCTTACCCTACTTTTGACATAGAAATGTATTGTGAGTACATTGAAGACTACTTTGGCTTTGCAACAGATGAACTACTTCACATGGATTGTACTGTACAAACACACCCTTGAAAGGATTTTCAGCAAGAAGCAGCTCTGGCGTAGAAAGAATCAAACTGATGTGGCTGAGGTGGCCACCTTCATTGAACAGCAACTGGAAACATCTGGTCAGTGTCATGGTTACAGATGGATGCACCAAAAGTGCCATGGGAATATTTATATTATCAAGTCTAACTTTTCATCTTTTTTTGTCATTCTTTTAATGGGCTTCCATATAAAAGGCATGTGATTGTCTTAAAATTAAAGTCTATGCTGCTTTACAGTGACCATAAACTACATCTCCCACTATGTATGTCGATTATGTGACCGGCGAAGTGACGGCATCCTGCCGCTAGACAGCAGTTTTTCCATATCGGCGTTGAACATGTTCAGTTACGGAACAGAAACAGAAATGTGCTTAAATATGGTTTTTACATTTATATAACTGCATGTACAATATTTTTACACTTGAATAAACAATAATCAAATGTATTATTTAACATTATTCAACAATATGTGAGGGAGTATTTACATTCATACAGTCTTACAGTTGCAACCGGCCCTTTGAGGGCGACCATACTGCTGATGTGGCCCCGGGTGAAAATGAGTTTGACACTCCTGCTCTAAAGTTGGTGTTGTAATTCATCATGTGAGGGTTTATAGATTCAAAACAATGTGGCAGTACTTCCTCATTGATACTTGAGTCATTATCCAACTGAGAGGTTTGGGATACTAAAAGCTACTCTTTGTGTATTAAAAAATGGATTTGTTGGCTTTTGAAAAAGAAACGTTGAGAATGATGAAGGAGAAGTTGTGGCTGTGAAGGTTTATCTGCTATATTACTTTTTAATCCCCCCCATTGTACTGTAAATTGGTCTATATCCACACTATAATATGCATACGTTCTTCCCCATTGTTACCGTAAGATGTTTCTGCTTCATTATTACCCACTTTCAAAAATAAAACCCTGACATGAACAAAATATTCTCACTGTTGGTACCAATAATAGTTATAATCTCTATGACCTATGCCAAACATTAGTACGGTGCACTGAGAAAGAGGAACAAGTAACCACCCAAGATGTGCCAACTGGCATGCACACAATTACAGCTGTGTTATCGTAAACTTTTCATTTGCACTTTAGGTAAGAGTAACATCAAAATTTGAAAATAAAATAAATCTTGTGTTTATATTCCAAGTCTGTACAGATTGTACGTTAAGATTTCAGTTGTAGTCCTTTCTAATGGAATTACCCTATGTGTTTACTTGAGCATGCTGCTTATGTACATTTTACAGTGTATTATTGGAATTTTATTTGAACAGAAAATAGATATTGTTCTTCAGGGGTTGGGGGTCTACCCATACAGGAGAATTGCGCAGTCACTGCATCTGGCAAACTAATCAGAATCAGAATCAGCTTTATTGGCCACGCATACATGGAATTTGACTCCGGTTTCCACTCCGCTCTCAATGTACACAAATTAACAATCCAAAGGAAAGAAGTGTACAGATATATATACACACACACATGTGAACATAAACCTATAAACAATGGCAATTGCATTGAGGTGATAGTGCAAGTGGTGGTAACAGTGCAAACAGAGGTAGTGCAGTATGACGTATGTGTTGCTGATGAGAGTGACGGCCAGTGGAAAGAATCTGTTCCTGTGTCTGGTGGTCTTGGCGTACAGAGGGGTAGCGCCTACCAGAGGGGAGGAGTTGGAACAGGGTGTGAGGGGTCTGCAGAGATCTTTCCAGCCCGTTTCCTGACTCTGGAGGTGTACAAGTCCAGGATGAAGGGCAGGCTGGAACCAATGATCCTCTCTGCACTAATTCTCTTGGTGTTGTACAATAGGGGCATCACATAATAATGTGGCGATAATAAACAGTGGGCGACTGTGACTAAGTGGAGAGCAGAGGATTGGTGGATTGGCGGTTCGATCCCCTGCTCCGTTATAGTCCCATGTCGACGTGTCCTCGAGCTAGACACTTAACCCCAAAATTGCTCCCGTAGCTGTGCCTCCGGTGTGATAGGGTCTGAATTGTAAGTCTCTTTGGATAAAAGCGTCTGCTACGACTGTAATGTCATGCAATGTAATAACTGATCGATCAGTTATGCTGTTTGGTCATTGTGATTAATTATTAACCCCGGCAAAGTTCAAATTCAATGCACCGCAGATGATTCCGGCTGTAACGTTCCCGGAAACGTCGTCTTCAGCGGATCCCTCAGTCTCTGTGACTCTGTGACGAGTGAATAGTTGTAGGTGGCGATGAGACAAACCCCGAACCTCAGACAGTTTAACAACCGACGCACATAGACACACGCCCTTTCTTCTCTTTGGTTACAGGCAGTGGCGGCTGGTGGGAAATGTTCTAGGCTCTGTGCTGCTGCAGGTTACTGAGCTATTGAAAGGATGGCAAACTCCAACAGACCCACCACCAAAATTGCTAACGTCTACAGGGGGACATTTCTCCACTCGACCCAGCAAACAGCGCTGCAGATCCTAGACGATGAGCTCCTGGGAGTGGATACAGACGGAAAGGTTTGTCAGACTCTAAAATATATAAAGCCGCTTTTTACCTCATTTAGAAGTATTAGAAAAAACTTTACTATTTTGATAAATATATATAGCTCCGAGCTTACTCCTAAACCTTGCGCAAAGAGGCAAAACGTGGCACAGTTGACGTTTTCCGTGTTCCGTGTAACAAACTCTGTTGCATAACACAACGTTACTTGTCTTTTACAGTGAGCTGTTGCTGAGCGACTTTAACAAGTTTTTCCCACATAAGCTCTCAGACACAAAAACCTGAATAGCAGTCTTAAGTGCCCTCTTCAAATACAACAGGTGGGGCTGAAATTCATAGGACAACCTTAAATCATCCGCATGTTGTTATAAATGCGGAAATATTGTGAAATCAAACGCTGGTTATTAAGGAACAATAGGGGTAATAACTGCGATTCAGCAGCATCAAAGGCATGTAGGCTAACAAAAAAATGTGCTATTTAGTACAGAGTAGGGGTACATGTAACGGAAATAATCTAAATAGTAAATATTTGCTCCTATACTTGCTCTACGTATTTCCTGCAGGCAAAACAAATGAGGAATGATGTTTTCAGATCTCACACCTTAGGCTACTTTATTTCACATGCAAACTATTTTTGGTCAACATCAACTTTTCACTGATTTCCATTCTGCCATCAGATCGCTTTCATTGAGAGAGGCGCGGAGCTAGACAGACTGTCTCAGACCTTTGGATTCAGTCCGACTGAAGTCACTCAACTGGCACAACAGTAAGTAGAATATATAAATAAATTACTAAATACTTCAAAATTGTAGATGATATTAAATCATTTCATGGAAATGCCATAACAAACCGATACTGTATGTTTTGGCTATTTCCATGATTTGCTGCACTGCAGTGAGTTCTTCATGCCAGGACTGGTGGACACCCACATCCATGCACCCCAGTACAGCTACATAGGCACAGCACTGGACATGCCTTTACTCCAGTGGCTCGAAACCTACACCTTTCCTGTGGAGTCACAATTCAATGACTTGCAGTTTGCCCACAGTGTCTACTCTAAAGTAGTGGTGAGTTTTCTGGCATTGTGAAAGGTGAGAGGTGGCTATTAAAACGGGTACAGTTGCATCAGTCACAGGGAGCCACGACTGAGCTTTGTGGCACTCGGCAAGTATGACTGGTGTGATATGGTTTTGTCGATGGCATTGCAATTTGCCATTTGCTAGTGGAAAATGATTTCAGGTTCTCTCTACTGTCACACAGCCTACAGTTTGAGAAGGGTGTGTTTAGAAAACAGACAGGATGTTTAAATGCTGTGTCAATCCTGTAATATTATCCCTGTGCCTTACAGAAAAGGACCCTGAGAAACGGAACAACCACTGCATGTTACTTTGCTACCATACATACAGATGCCTCTCTCCTGTTGGGCCAGATTGCAAGTAAGATGTCCTACAAATAATGGAGGCTAATGCTAAAAAGAAAAGAAAGGAAAATACTAATTGTAATGTAATTCAGTTAACACAGACACTTAATATTCACAGTGACGGAGTGCATAAAGAGAGAGAGAGATGGTTATAAGCACATATTGTCTGACATACACAAGCTGTATAGTCACTTTTATAAGCAGAGCAGCAGCTCAAATCCCAGTTGAATGACTGGACTAGAAAGTGTCATGAATAAGCAAAATGTGAATACACTGACTTAACGGATTCATGTTTCTACACATTCTTGTTACATCATCCATGTTTTTCTTGCAGATGACTTTGGGCAGCGTACCCTTGTTGGCAAGGTGTGTATGGACACGAACGTTTCTGTGGAACATTACAAAGAGACCACTCAGGAATCTCAAGAGGAAACCTGCCGGTGGGTATCAACAGTTTAATACATTAGGAAGGCCTTTGGGCACGTGTACGCCCTAGCTTTACAGTATACTTGATTAAGTAAGGAAAACCTTTCAAAATATTACAATAACTCATTCTACAGTGTAGTGCTGGGGATTTTTACTTGGGTGAAAACAGGCATTTTTCAGTCAGAAAAATTCCCCGGGGTAACAACTTTAGTCACACTAAATTTGTTCAATGTTTGTCGGACAAGAGGCAGTTTTCAGTTTTAGCATTTAAAGCTACTACAGTATATCTGATAGAGTATGTAATAGATAGCAACAGAAATGCCGCAGATAGCTGAGATGTACATGGATGTACATGCCGTGATGTATGTGACAGATGAGGGTTAGACACGTCTCTCTGAGTGAGGACGACTTCTTTGACATTCTCTCTTAAATTCCCTTGAACTATTTCATATTTCTTATCGATATTACCGGAGAACTATTTATTTCAAATACCACTACAGTTTCTGTCTTTATATTTTAACATGTGGGGAAACTATGTTTACAGCACTTAATGTTTCAATTGATGAAAGACATTTTTCAACAAAGCATAACCTATTGTTGACAGGGTGATGAATGCAAATGCCACATCACCCTTCGTATCAATCAAGTGCTTGTTTTTGAAAGAGCCAGGATTCATTAGTCCGATGCGATCCACAACACTCATGGTGTTACTGATGGCTTACTTACCATGGCTCCTCCCCCTTTGCAATTATATTGGAACAGAGTCAAAATGACAAGATCATTGTTTGTTCTTTGAGTGTACCTAAAAAGATTGGCTAGGATTATGTAAATGCATCTTGTTTAGGAATAAATGCACAATTCCTTGTGTTCTGATGAATGCAGATAGACCTTCAAATTACATATTTTCATGTAAAGATCCAAACTTATTATTTTATTGTTTTTATCACAGATTTAATTGTCCTTAGTTTGCATTCGCTCAGATTCAAACGTTTTGGGCAAATGTGGCTGCGCCAAATGAGTTACAGTCATTGTTTTGTTCCCTCAAGGTTCATTGCAGAGCTGTTAAACAAAAAGGTAAGATTCTATGATATAATAAACAGAACAACATTAGGATCTAAGAAAAAGTAGGCCTGCATTTAAAAAAAGAAAGAGAAGGTTTTTAAATCGTCTGTCACTCCTTTGTCTCCTCTGGTGTTTTGTGGGTAGTACCCTCTGGTGAGACCAGTGGTGACTCCCCGCTTCCCTCTATCCTGCACAGCAGCCTTGCTGGGACAGCTGGGAGCAATCGCTAAGAAAAACAACCTGCACATTCAGGTGAGCTCACTGTGGCAACCAAACCAGGCTATGTCCGCAGGGGACTGTTGCCACAGAGACCCTTTAGTGTTGGACCTGTTGAGTTTTTGTGAAATGAGAGAAACACACACACGTGCAATTTTTTAAAGGCAAAATGCTGACAGGGAAGAATAAAAAAACGAATGTTTCAGAATAACGCTTGGCGCTAGTTATCCTGCGATTGCGCCGCCACACCTCAGGCTCTATCTGAATGCTGCAGCTTCGAGCAAAGATAACACAGTGGTTTAATGTCTGACATATGTCTGTTTATTTCCAGAGTCATATCAGTGAAAACCTAGAGGAAGTCAAGCTTGTGCTGGAGCTGTTTCCTGAATCAGACTCGTACACAGACGTCTATCTCAAACATAACCTGCTCACTGACAAGGTGAGAACACGCTCACATTTCTGCTGGCGCACACACAGGCAGACCTCTTGCAGAAAAATACAAATGCTGATGAAAATGCTGATGATGACGATGATGATTCACAGACAGTGATGGCTCATGGCTGCCACCTCAGTGATGAAGAGTTGGTTCTGTTCAGAGAGACAGGAGCCTCTTTGTCTCACTGTCCCAATTCCAACATTTCGTAAGTCACTGACCAAATGAAGTCTCATGAACATTTGCATGACAAAGATTTTACAATAAAACAGCAATTTAGCAATACAGTATAACATAGCATTGTAAGTGCCTGAATGCAAGGATGTGCAACAGATGAAACTTTACTATCTCTCTCTCTCTCTATCTATATGTCTATCCACGTATGTATCTTCTCAGGTTGTGCAGTGGAATGTTGGATGTCCGCAACGTGCTGAAACACAAAGTGAAGTTGGGGCTGGGAACAGGTTTGTGTGCATTTTCACCTCTAAGTAAAGGCAGGCCACTTTTGACACAGTCTGTTACACTCTCAAGAAGCAGTACAATTATGTTTGGTGATTTGGCTTTGTTTCGGAAATTCCTTGTTCCCAACATTCAAGCATGCACGGGAAACTGGAGGAAGGTCGTGCGATAGGTGCTAAGACATTGTTACATATCTGGTTTTATGGCATTCTAGTGTTTTTAATGAGTGCAGTTGGCAGAGAGATTTGGCATTCATGTCAGCTGACCACCAGCAGATCACAGTTTAAAAAAACAAACATCTGATGGAGTGGGTGTTTTAATTGCAGGCCTCAAAGCAGCATAAATATGAAAATGTGATGCTTTTTCATATCCACAATGCGGGGTTTGTGAATGCTTGTGTCTGCGTGCATGCTTGTATTCATTTGACTCATCCGGTCTGTGTTTGTGGTGTCAGACGTGGCGGGGGGCTACTCGGTCTCTATGCTGGACGCTGTGAGAAGAACTCGGGACACGTCCAAAGTCTTAACAATCCAGAACCCAGAATACGACACGCTCACCTTTGAGGAGGTGTTCAGACTGGCCACACTGGGAGGCAGCCAAGGTAAAACAGTCAGACACAGAGGTGGCATTGTGTAGACGTTACGGTTAAAACATGAAGCGTTTTGTCTCTTTGTTTGTCATATTCTCCACAAACAGTCTTCCTGAAGTGCCTTTGCCTCCTTTATGACACTCTGCAGTAGAAATGCCTGATTCAACACACATGGATCTATGGGAACGAGATATTTTTGATGATAACTGATTGCAATTTCACAAGAGGGTCGAGAATACAAGAGTTTCTTTTATGATGCGTTTTGTCCGTAGCCTTGTCCCTGGATGGCCAGATAGGGAACTTTGAAGTGGGCAAAGACTTTGACGCCCTGAGGGTGAATGTAGCCGCTCCTGGTGGACCCATCGACCTGGTCCAGTGTGAGGAACCAAAGGTTGGTAGTGGGGGCTTCATTTATTCACACACATTTACACACAAATTAATGAAGAAGAACATTTGAATCTAGTGTAACACCAATTTATTATCACTTCAATTTCAGATTCTTTTGGAAAAGTTCTTGAATTTGGGTGAGTGTCAATTTCAGTTCAATTTGTCCGAACTTTTCAGACTCTAATGTGCCACTCACGATTTACTTCATGTTTGTCTCCGTTGCTTCCTGTTTCACAGGTGATGACCGTAACATAGTAGAGGTGTTTGTGGCCGGGAGGAAGGTGGTACCATTCGCAGAGCCAACAACAGAATAAACGCTTTGGTCACTTAAAGCCTAAATCCCCCTGGAAAGTGAGCTTGAAGAGGGCATTAACGAACAAAATCCAAGTTAATCTGAGAAATATACAAGATATGCAGCTTTATAAGGATCAGTGGGATCACTCTTAGATACAGAGGACAGAACTTTGTTGCTTTGTAACATCTGCCTTGGGACTACAGATGAAAAATAGCCTCTTGGTTAACTCTGGCGCATTTACAACAATGTTTTTATTAATTTGCACTATCCCTTATCAAATAAACCTATAAATAAATAGAAGAGGAAACATGATGTTGATGAGTTTCAGTGAGGATCATCACTTTGTTTCTTTAATTCTTGAAGGATAATTAATGGGCTTTAAAACAGGAAATAAGGGACTTATTAACATTGCACTTGCTGTTTGCCATTTTTGCGCACTAAAACATATTCATGCACCAGCCCATTGCTGATTGAGATCTTTAAGTCACTCTTTATGTTCACGTTGTTTTTGAGTTTTCGTTATATTTACCTAAACTCCTTACTTAAACTAACAAGTACAAGTACTGGTGATTATAGTGTGCTAGCTACAACATATTTTCCATTGCATTTTGACATCACATTGTGTTGCCTTAAGAAATTTAAATTAGACAATAGTCTGTAAAGTTAAAGGGATAGTTCACCCACAATATCAAAAGTACATATTTTCCTCTTACATGTAGTGCTATTTCTCAATGTAGATCGTTTTGGTGTGAGCTGCCTAGTTTTGGAGGTATTGCTCATGGAGACGTCTTCCTTCTCTCCAGTGTAATGGAACTACATGGCACTCGGCTTGTGGTGCTCAAAGCAAAGTCTGGGGATTATCTTCAGCTCCTTGCTTTGAGCACCACCAGCCAAGTGCCATGTAGTCGCATTATAATGGGGATAAGGCAGACGTCACAACAGCTGATACCTCCAAAACTAGGCAACTCACACCTAAACAATCGAGATGGAGAAATACCAGGAATAAGAGGAAAAATGTGTGTTTTTGATTTTGAAGTGAGCTGTCCCTGTAAGTGTGATAGTAACAGGAGTGGTGGCGTAGAGCAGCTCAGTGTAGCTGTAGTGCCTCACCTGATTGTCTTCAGTGGCCTGTTTCACTCAATCGAAGTAAAATCGGTTGTGGAGACATGTAAAACATGTTGTGCTATGACTGTGGAGCTAGAAAACCTGGTGCCTTGTTATCAGAAGCTGATTCATTTTTGATACAGTTTTATCATATAATATAATATCATATATCATATAATTAGAGTAGATGAGATCAATTCAAAGTTTGACGACTGATTATTTACGTATGTATTTGTATTACCATTACAAACTATCTGAATGTTGGGAAATGAAGGGAAATTATTGCACAGCTAGCTTATTATGGCTTTTGTCTTGAGAATGTATTTAAGATATGTTTAAAATTGTTATCACAACATATCACTCTACACCAAAATGTATATGTTAAAGGGACTCTTTGATATGTCACATCGTGGAAGATTGAAATAAAGAATACCATCAAGTCTGTTCTGATATTTGTGTGCAGTTATTGATCAAGGATCATAACGCAGGATGTAGGTAACAAATTTGGATGAACAAATCTCCCACTGACCCTTCCAGCCCGCTAACAGACCAGCCTGTAGCTTCTTCAATCGATGATCTTCGTCATCTGGGCCAGACAGCTGAGAGGGCTAGATAGCAGAAGAGACACATGAAGATGGCTAATGTCACGCCCCACTGACATCAAGGTCTCTGCTCCACTTCTAATAGACATTACAATATGCCACTAGAGGGGGGCCAGATATACCTCCAATGCGACGTCCATTCAGTGTTATAATTTACAGGTATTTATTGATAAAAACAAGGCATTTTATGTTGAGATGATTTTGTGTGTACGTGGGAACAGAAGTCTCAATGGTGACTCACATCCAGTCATAATTTCTTTATTATTTGCACCTGGTAACCAAGTCTGTTGTTTTTTGTTTTAATTTTAAAAAACAAAGCTATCGACTTGGTACCTGCAGAGATAAGTGAAAAATATCGATGTGTCATTTTATTCAAGCACCATTTTTGTATACCTTCTTCTATCTATGACAATATAGTCTCAAAAATGAGGTGGTAAAGGTACTTTACAAAAAAGGTACAACCTTTTAAGCGGTTTTGGAACTGTATATCGGCTTTGAACGCAACTCCTTTTTAAGCTAGCCTGCGAAATTAGGGTATTATACCCGAATTATTGTCTTTCAGGAAGACATTACTCAACTGACTGTGCACAGCCACGTCAGTAATTAAATTGTCAAGACGTGGTAGACTCACAGTCTGATTTAAGACCAAATACACGATTATTGTTAAGAATACGCGTGAGGTTGTCCCTGGCCTTGATCGGCAGCAGCCCGTGCCGCCTGAGAGGAAAATCTGCCTTCGAGACTAAACTCAGGCCTAAGTAGCACACTGTTCATTATCAGGAAGTGTGGCTGAGAATCCTGCAGAGCAAAGGTTGCCAAACTTACTTATTTTGCTTTACATTCCTTGTTCATTTCTTGGATTATTGGATTCGATTTAAGGTACAACACCGAAGTGTTTTATCAGGTAAGTCCTAACGCGATATGAATGATTCTTCTTTGTCGGATATCACACTGTACACACTGACTAATATAACTCATGGTCCTACTGTAAATAGATATAACTAATTAACTTATACCTCCCTCTCGTTCAGTCCGTCTCTATAATTAATTAATAATAGGAATCTTAAATGGGTGCTTAGACCATGAACACAAACCAATATTTTAATTTCCTCCTGTTTTAACTTGATTTATCTCCGTATTTACAGGCAACGTCATCATATTTTAAGTGGGTGTTTAAAAGTATTGAATTCATTGAAATACATTTTAAGAGCAGCAGATACAGAAATACTCTGTAATATGTGACTTTAATGTCAAACGTTAAACTGTCTAGTAACGCTGTGTTATGTCATAACAACAAATGTTATGTTTTCAGTCTAGACACACTGATTTACTGTTGTTTGGCCTTGTTCTTTATATGGTCCACAGCCAAAAAAAGTTTGGCCACCCCTGTCCCTGTACACAGCACATTGTTTGTGATCATTTACTTTTTGCTTTCTATGCATTATGCTATCTTTAGAAGCCTTAAGAAATAAGAATCATTCACCAATTTGCTTTTTTTCTCTCTTTCTATCACCTCCCCATCACACAGAGTCCACTCCCTGTCTGGCAATGCCTCTGTTTCGGGCTCCGGGTGAACGTGGTGGGGCAAATGCTCGGCCCGGGCGGAGGAGGAGGACGAGGAATACGGAGTGGATGGGGAGCTGCGGGAACACAGATACAAACGGCCTTGTCCTTTCGTTGACACGTCTTTGTCTGCTGAGCCTGGCAGACAACATGAAGGACGTGTGGGCGAAGGACTATGCGGATAACTACCTGGATCATTATTCATTCAGATACATCATGGGGCCCTTCAACGTACTGCGTGAGTGTGTCAGGGCTTATTTAACAGACAACAATGCTCCTGTCTTACAAGTAACGTGTCCTTTAACCACGTGGACTTTAGCAACATACAATTCACTGTATCAGCAAAAAAGATTTAGACATGAATATTAAAGTCTGGGAATAACAGAGGTTGAATAAGGGGCTGCAGATGTTTGGCATGTGATTTCACATGAGAGTGCCTTTTACAACTCTACTTCCTCCACAGATTACGTGATTTACAGCGTGACTGATCTCTTTCTATATCTTTTACTCTCCATGTAGCGGGTGAGCTGGTCGAGGAGCTGACGTGGCTCCTGTGCACCAGAAAGCAGATGACCCGTGCAGCCCTCCACCTCGTGCTGGTGCCCCAACTCCGTGGCCTGTCTCTGGAAAGTTGTCCTGGTCTGGTCACCTCCGCCCTCTGTGCCCACATTGCTGCACGCTGCCAGGTCAGATAGAATCATTTCATCTGCATAAAAGGTGGATCCGTTGTTTTAAGAGAGAAATATGTCTGACTTGTTATGTTGTTCACTCACTCGTTTGAATCTTGTCATTGTTTCTCACAGTTTGGCAGATGATTAGACCTGAGGAAATGCTCAATATGAGACGGGTATTAATAACATTTTCCTGATGTGCATTTAGTATATTGTTTGTGTATGTAGCCAATATTTTCCGAGCTTAAAATAACACTCTTTTTATTTTCTGGGGGATGATTTTGGTTTTACAGAATAAAAATAGTACAGATTAAACTGTGTTTTTGGATGTGTTCCCCGAACTCACTGCAAACAGGAGTGGTCACAATTTATAATTTAATAAGCATAGTAAAAGTTGTTCTGTTTTTCTCTTTTTGCCTGTAATTCCTGAATCTCTTTATATTTCCTCCTTCTTGTCTCAGGGTCTGTGGAGCCTGGACCTGTCTGGAGGCCAGCAGCTGCTCTCAAAGGTCCTGTCTGAAACCCTGTGCTGTCTTCCAGCGCTGCGCTCGCTCTCCTTGGCTGGTACACCTTGTGACAGATGTGTAATCAAGACGATTGCCCATCGCTGTCGTTTGCTGCGCCATCTGGACATATCCCGCTGTCATTTACTTTCCCCTGCTGCTCTTCTTCCTCTTGGAGGTGGGGGATCCTTCCTGTCCTCCGACTGTCCTTCTAGGTCACCTCGTTGCACCCCGCAGTCTTTTATTTCCTCTTCTTGCTCTGCACCCCTGTCTCCTCTCCCCCTCAGCAGTCTGCTGGCTTTGGATATTGGGTTTGGGGAACAAGAGGGAGACCCTGTGGCGGCAGCAGCCTACCTCCTTCTCTCCCTGCCCAGCCTGGAAAGAGTGGCCATGGAGGGCCTTACGCAGGCCTGCTGTCTCATCCAGCACAGACGGTTTGACCAGACAGAGGAGTTCACTGACAGAGAAGGAGTTCACAGGCTGGGGGAGGTGTGGAGGCACAGGCAAGGCACGGACAGTTGGGGGGAAAAGAGAGAAGGAGCAGCAGCAGGTGAAGAAGAAGAGGAGGAGGAGGAAGGGACATTGTGGAGTGGGTATGGTAGTGAGAGTGAGGAAGATGCAAGTAGAGATGAAGGGCCAAATTGCTCTCTGAACCAAACAGAGTACAAAAAGAGAGGAAGAGATTCGTCAGGTGATGAACGCCTGATCCTGCTCCTGAAGGACGTCAAGGGTTTATCATGTGACTCTTTGGACAGTTTAAGTCGTGCCTGTCCAAACATTTACTCCATATCTGTGAACGTTGAGGATTTTGAAAATACTGGAGGAAGAAGCCAGGGGTCTCTGTTAGCCGCAGGCCTCCAGACGTGGTCAGGCCAGCTACGGAGCCTCTCGGTACACTACCCCGGCACTCTGGCGGATCTCCTTCCTGCCTTGCAAGTTGCAGGCTCCTCTTTGGTCTCTCTCACCCTGGAGGGGGTGAAAACCAGCCCTCACACCCCTCTACTGGAGGTCATCGAGGCCTGTCCCAGACTCAGAGACCTGCTCATCTCTGCCGAACCTCCCACCAACCCACAGGGAGCAGCAGACGAGGAGGATCAGGGGGACGGACAGGATCTTCCACAGCTGCCCAACCTCTGCTCTCTCACACTCAAGTAAGGCTACGATTGATACGCTACGTAGTACACTCGGAATTATCGACCCTTGTTTGTGAGTCGGTGGATTTACGGTTTGCTCTTGATACAGACTGCGCATGTAATCGTGTCTTTGACGCAGCTATGCGCTGCCTTGCAAGGGAAATAAGGGTGTTTCTCACAAACCTAACACATATCTTATCTATGATATGTATCGAAGTAACATTGAAATGGAAACGGTGTAGATCCATGCATCTAACTCACTGAACAAGGCTGTTTCTGTGTCATTTACCTGCCAATACATCTTTATTTCCTAGCAGGTTCAATTTAATTGAATTTGAATCCTAATTTGATAAAGGTCTTTCGGTAAACCTTGACCTATAACTACTACTACTTCCTGTTATAGTAATCCATCTTCTTTGTTTGTCTCTGTGTCTAAAGTTTCTCGTATGAGCAAAGCCAAATGAAGCCTGTCATGTCCTGGATGTCCCTGAAGAGGGTGCTCAAGTGTCTCCTGACTGGTTGTCCTTTACTGGAGAAGCTCTCACTGGTCTCCCTGCCCTGCCCTCTGGACTGCGTTTTAGAGGATGTACTGCACGTACTGGACGTGGACCAGTACCTCTTTGCAGAGTCCACAAACTCACCTCCCATGCCACTTGGACGGGTACAACGTATTGACCTGCCACGCACCGATGTGAAGATGCTCACCGTGAGAAGTTTAATGCAACGGAGCCAGAGACTCAAGTATGTAGATGTGAGTTGCTGCTGGCGGATCAGTCAGCTCGAGTGGTTGAACTGCGAGAAGTCCAGTAAAGTCCAAGTTGTCTGGTCTTAGTGAAGAGATGAGCAGCTTCCAATACAGGAGCACCACTGTTGAAGGTGGATGAATAATACGTTATATATCTATGTATGTATGACTGAAACTCTATCACTTTTGTTATTTTTGTAACTAAAGTCTGATTATACGCTAAACATTGATTCTACAGACAGTTTTTCTTTCACTGACAGACTACATATATTCTTACTTGAATACTTGGGCCTTGAATAAATTGTAGCTTCTCTGTTGTGTTTCCAATGAATCTTTTGACGTTGTGTTTTTCTAAGGTAATGGGCGAATTGAACAGGAAACATGTGTCTTATGCGTGAGGTGGTACGTACTGTATATGTATAGTGTCCTTTCGGTACAGTGCAAAAACACAATTTTTACTTAAAAAAATGATGGCAACAAAGTGACACATAATATAATTGATTTGATTTTAAGTACTACAACTTTGTGTAAAAAGTATTGAATACATTAATTACATTTAGACAAAAACAATATGTAAATGACAATAAAAGCAACAGTTAAAATGTGTTGGATTTAGTAACAGCATGTCAAATGATGAGTTATATTTCACAAGGAAAACTGATTTATGTTTACTAAGAATAACATCAAAATTACTTTATATTTACTAAATAACTGGTGGAAATTGATTCATATTTACTGAATATTTGGGTGAAATGTATTTATATTTACTGAATATCTTGATGAAATTGATTCATATTTGTTAATTATCTGGGTATATCACAAGATATTTCAAGAAATAGATTTTATTTATTTAATTCAATTTTTTTCAATGTTGATGATTTGACATGGATTGAACAACGGGTACCCAGATTACTACCTATTTGAATGGTATTTTAGTAAGTTGCAATAAAGAAGAGCTGTTACTGTTCAGAGGTGACTAGACAGGAGCATGAAAGACAAGAAATTCAAACAACTCAGGTAAACTATCTGATAGGCAAGCATCCAAATTTAAATGTGCTTTATTGACATGGTTACCATAGTCTGATATTGCCAAAGCATAGTGCAGAAGACTAACAAAGTAAGTATGGTAATTCAGAATGTAAGAGAAGAAATAAAACAAATGGTTTGCATATTACTACACATACTATACAGCTGCAATACCATTAACATGTGAGCACATTCAGAACCCTCAGTTTGATTAATTGATAAAGAGTTAGGCTCAAATAATCAATAAGGGGACTTTCACAACACGTGGTATATATATATATATATATATATATATATATATATATATATATATATATATATATAAACAGGTGAATATAATGGTAATGGTAAGAACTGTAGAAAAACAAATATCAACAGGCAATCAATAAAAATCAAGCATTTATCAGTTATGAAAAATGCATCATGAAAGATCTAAAACGAATTTATAATCTGGGCGACAGCAGTTTAATGTATTAAGTTACTTGATAAACGTTACTTGAAACAAACCGGACTAGTGATTCATCAAGTGATTGTTTCCTGGTTCACCTTGCAGCCAGTAGGTGGCGGTAATGCGCCTTCATTTTGGCTGCAACCCGCTATTAAATGAAAAAGAAGAAGAAGAATGTTGGGCGGTTTAGGCTTCTATGTGGTTTCTGCATTCTGCTCCTAAACTTGTTATCCGGGTTACATGGAGTGGAAATCAAACGCACCGTGCTCGAGACCTGAGTGGCCACGTCATTCACCGGAGACCTGCCACATACTAGCTAAACATTAGCCAGCGGTTAGCATCTGGCTGCACAGATATGTCATTTTTTACAGAAAAGGGGGGACTTTCATATTTTTGCTAGTAAGTATTAAATAATTTAAAGGCCACGAACATATAACTGTACTGTGTTGACACTGACAGTTCGTAACATGGTGTCAAATCCAGCTCTTTTAGCTAACTTGTTAGCCCCCACAGTCAAACACGTCACGTTAGTTGACGTCTGGAAACGTTACGTTACTTCTTTATTTTTAACGATGCTGTTCCCCTGTCGTCCTTTACATTTGGCTGAGTTTGAATTGGTTTAAAATCGCCCGTTACAGCAGTGATACCTCGCAATATATCGAACATACCGGCATTCATTAATCGCACCACTTACATCAGGCTTACGAAAGTTACCTGACAAATGATAACACGTTTGATCTTTTGCCCTAAAAGGTCACGATGACAAGTGGGGAGAATGGGATGGAGCCGTGGAACAAGCCAAAGCTCCGATCTGCAGCAGAGTGATTCTTAATTTACTATTAAAGTACACCAACAAGTAGAAGACCATCTACACCATGGGAAGGTTAGTTTGCTGTCATGTGTGGGAATGTGGATTCGTTAATAAACTCATCATATCTCATATCTGTGTCAATGTTAGGCCTACTTTGCTCAGGCTCTCCTCTTACATCTGTTGACAGGATCAGCTTTTCGTGCCTTTTCCCAGCCTCGTGGCACTTCAGCCTGTCGTCCCAGGTTCTTCCTCGGCTCCCGACACCTTCCCTCAGACAGCTGCTCTTCATCGGCCTGGTGCTCTGCCTCATGGGACTGCTCTACCTGCTGCTTGTCACTGGGAAGGGGCACGCCAGCTGGATCAGAGAGGAAAATCACTTCCACAGGTAAACTGCTCAACATCCGCCTCAGTGTTTATGTCGTGGTGAACACAGAGTATATATCGTCTTAACAATTCTCTGTTGTCCAAAAGGCACTTGGCAAAGGTGAGTGATGTAGACGCAACAGATACAAGCAACCCCAACCTGAACTATGGCCTGGTGGTGGACTGCGGCAGTAGTGGCTCCAGGGTGTTTGTGTACTGCTGGCCGCGGCATAATGGCAATCCCCACGAGCTTCTGGACATTCGGCAAATGAGAGATCAACACCGCAAGCCAGTGGTCATGAAGATCAAACCAGGTGAGATACGCCTGGCTAAATGAATACAGTATTTAAAGGAGAGGACATGTGTATTATTTAACAGTTTAAAGACTCTCAAATGTAAAAAGAAAACCTTACATGCTAGCTTGTTTTTTACCCCTTGTAAAATATATTTTTGGTTCTTTGTGTTTTTCCTTGTAGGTATCTCTGAATTGGCTAAAACACCGGAGAAAGCCAGTGATTATATCTATCCACTGCTGAGCTTCGCAGCCCAACACATTCCCAAAAATAAGCACCAAGAAACACCCTTATACATCCTGTGCACGGCCGGAATGAGAATCCTTCCCGACAGGTACAGTCAATGAGCACAATCTTATAATGTGAACCTGCAATGCTTCCAGATGCCCCAGATACAAATATAGTTACAAGAAATGTTCATACAGAAGGTCTAAGCAATGCTACGTGAAGCGTTAATGTTATGAATGCCATGTGTCTTATGAGGCCGTTTTTGTGGTTGTTTAAACTCAGTCAACAAGAAGCGCTTCTTGAGGATCTGCGAACTGACATCCCAGTCCACTTCAACTTCCTCTTCTCTGACTCCCACGTGGAAGTGATTTCTGGAAAACAGGAAGGTAAATAAAAAGGATCATAGGAATACATGAAAATCAGTATGTTGAGCTAAAATGTATTGCAGTCCAACTGCTTTATTTATTTATTTATTTATTTAGATTCTAACATATTCAAAACGATGCCATAGTTTTGATTCACCACGTCCTTGATTTTAGATGCTGGTAAAAGTTTATATATTAACATAACAGTTTGTAATCATCTGCTTTAGGTGTCTATGCATGGATTGGAATAAACTTTGTCCTCGGAAGGTTTAACCATGTGCACAATGGTAAGGACCCAAGCACGGCATATTTCCGCAGTTTGCCATTTTAGAAAGTAAATTGTTTCGTCTGCCACACTAAAAGATATGTAGTCACGTGATATCCCTGCTCTACCCGACTCTGTCACCTCTCTGCTGTCAATCTGTCAAGATGGCGAAGCTGTAGTGGAGGTTCATGTCCCAGGCAGCGAGCAGCAGGAGGCGCTGATGAGGAAAAGGACTGCAGGTGTCCTGGACATGGGCGGGGTCTCCACTCAGATCGCTTATGAAGTTCCCAAAACTGTAAGCTTTGCTTCTCCACAGCAGGTTATTACCCACAACCAATTCTGTTTTTTGTGCTGTCTTTGTTTTTTGACACTCACCTTTTGTTCTTCTCCCTCCTTTGAACCTCTTTCATTCCCTGGTTAAACCCTGTGTGCACCATTTTTGTCCCGTGGAGATGGTCTGCTCTCCGTTCATCACTATTGAAGGCATACTGTAAGCCTGCTGCATGACCCCATAGCAGGATTTATGAACTGAAAACATTGAGCCACATACGTAGTGACCCTCCGATGCAATGGAGGTTGCTCATATTAAGATTATTTATTTGTGTTGTTAGTGATTTATGTACATAAGCCGGTTTGGCAGACACTAATGGTGCTTTTTGCTCTCATTGGGCCTCATTCACCAATATCTTCCTACGATCCAAGAGAAGTCGACGTCAGACTCACGATGTGTTCACAGACAGAAATGTCTGTGCTTGTTTCAAATTGCTCTATACTGTACTGTATGATTAAAATACAATAGAGTGCAGTACTGTATTTAAAATATAACTTACTGTAGTTCATATTATAATTAGGCTATAGCCTAAAACAGTGTTGTGTCGTTTACGAGTACAGTAACATCTGTCGTGCAAATAGGCTCCTACGCCACAGCTGGGTGGTAGTTTCAGTGAAAAAACCCAAAATAAACACTAAACTTCTTTAAGCTAATTATTTAAACACTCTGTATCGGAATTATTCTCTCCAAAGCTTGCTGATCCATATAATTGGTTAATGACTCTCACTGTCATCACTGTTTGAGGTTTCCACTTTCAAAAGAATAATTATTTAGAAATGTGTGTTTTAAGAAGACATTCTTAAGAGCAGTTGATGGATGAGGCTCATTTGCATTTTCTTTTCACCACATGATGCTCGGATCACGTCAGATAGTTTCAGCTTCTATGTTTCGAGATACAATAAACTAGAAATACTAATATTTATTTTGAATAAATATTCATATCATAAGGGTGTCTTTATTCCCAGACTGATTTTTTCCTTGTTCCTCAGGAGGAAGTTGCCAAGAACTTACTGGCTGAGTTCAACTTGGGGTGTGATGCGCATCGCACAGAGCATGTTTATCGTGTTTACGTGTCCACCTTCTTGGGGTTTGGAGGAAATGCGGCACGGCAAAGATACGAGGAGAGTGTCATCAGAAATACTACCGCGCAAAACAAGTGAGATACACAGCCGTCACTGTTTTATTCATTTTATTTTGGTAAATGTTTTCCATCCCAGTCAGTACAGAGTACTATGTGTATTCACACTGTATGACTGGTCTCTCCAGGCTGTTAGGTCAGCATACGGGTGAGACGGCGGCCTCTCCCTTCCTGGACCCTTGTCTACCTGCAGACCTGCAGGATGAAATCGGTCCATCGACACAGAAGCTGTACCTGCGAGGCACAGGAGACTTTGACACGTGTAGACGGATCCTCCAGCCGTTCCTCAACCTCACCAACGAGACCCTAACCTCCCTCAGCGGCATCTACCAGCCAGCCATCGACTACATCCACAGTCAGTTCTACGGCTTCTCCGAGTTCTACTACTGCACGGAGGACGTGCTGCGCATGGGGGGGGACTATAACGCTTCCAAGTATGCCCGGGCTGCCAAGGTATATCCTACATAGAAAGATTACATCTACTCTCACGAAGCATGGCACACAAACCCTCAAAGAGTTACCGCTTAGTCCCTAATTATTTGGGAGCAACGGGAGGTTGAGGTCTTATTTGTTGGTGTCCTACCACTAGAAACTCTCCTGATGTTGTCGTTTAACACTTACAGAGTTACTGCTCCACCCAGTGGAAGACTCTGAGGGAACGCTTTGACGCTGGCTTGTATGCCTCACACGCTGACCTCCACAGACTGAAGTGAGTCACACAGGATCGTCAAACAGGATCGTCAAACTGCTTCTAACGCTCAAAATAAGGATTGTTTACCAATGGTTTTATTTTCATGTCCGCAGGTACCAGTGTTTTAAATCAGCATGGATGTATGAAGTATTGCACTCGGGCTTCTCTTTCCCAGCCAATTATAGTAACCTGAAGACTGCTCTATTGGTCTATGACAAGGAGGTCCAGTGGACTCTTGGAGCTATTCTCTACAGAACACGCTTTCTGCCTTTGAGGTAAGGTGGATTCTCTCTCACGTTTACCTCGTTCTTTGTCACTTTACTGATGAAACCTTAAGTAATGATCGTTAATAACCTGTTCTTTAGTGCAAGTGTCGGATTGATTGGCTAATCTTCAGAGCTCATGACCTAGGTGATTTATAAATAGACTATTGGGTCCTGATCCAGCTTACTTTGTATAGGATTGTAGTTTAGTAGGTTTGATTCTTCTCACATGTTCCTCTGCATGTACATTGAAAGCATGCAACTTCATCTGGTCTGAAGATATAAAGACATCTTTGTGTACACACACAGTATTTCTTTGTTCAAAGCAGGTCTAACATGTATGGGTATATATTTATTTTTTGCCTCTTCCAGGGACATCCCTCTTGAAAGCCTGAAAGGAGTGCATTCTCACTGGCGGCACAGCTTCTCCTTTGTCAACAACCACTACTTATTCCTGGCTTGTTTCTTCATCGTGTTGTTGTCCATCATGCTGTACTTACTGCGACTCCGTCGCATCCATCGGCGCTGCGCCCCTTCCTCTGTGCCGTGGCTGGAGGAGGGCCTCGGCTCACCCACGCTTCCTATCAACCTCTGAACTTTCTAGCGCATAAAAAGTCTGGAGAGCATGTCTGACTTTGAGGCCATCTGCTTGTTGAGAATATCTATTGAGAATTGGACATATGAGGAAGATTAAATGAGTCTTCAGGCTTACCTGAGCCATGAAAATGTTTTTGTTTTATTTGTTTAATACAAACATAATGGTACTTTGTTCACTATCAAATCTTCACGAAGTTGGACATTTGCCTTTCTTTATGCCTTTCATGTCTATGATCACATCTTTTGTTTTTTGTTTTTATAGTTAAACGGTACAAGCACTCGCTATTTCTACAGGAACCTCAAATGCAATGCTAGTTATAATTGGTGGAGGGAGGACTTGAGATGCACTTTCCAGCTGGAATGTTTTTTTGTTTTTTGGCATCTCTCCCAAATTGTTGTGCCTCAACAAGACAAGTAGCCTTTAAGAGCTACGCTAGTGCAATACATGTCTTGTCACTGGTGGGGAACTCTCCAAAACACGTCTTTTCTTTTGTCAAGAATAGAAGTATTCATCTCTCTCTCAAAGCCTTGCTGACATTCTTCTGTTGGTTCATCTGACTTTAAAGTTGGTACTTTTTTGCACATATTTATGTTTGACTTCATTTTCAGAAGCCGTCATATCACTGCTGTGAGGGGATTGTAAATGAGAGCCCATGCCCCATTATTTATAAGAAAACGATAGAAGTGAAATGTTTGCACAGATGGAGGGGAAATAAATGTCACATTACAATTCAGTAATAAAGTTCTTATGGTATATTTGTCTGGCTGTTTATTTCATGAGGAGGAGATCAGACTAATCAAACTGTGTGTCTGTATTTCTTAAAGATTACTCTGTCACTGAAAAGTCAAGAGTCCATCCCAGTCTTCTCCACAGATTTCAGTGTTTCCATCCAGGTGGGAAACCATTCCTTAGTTAGGTAATGAGACCTGGGCCCCGTGCCACGTGAGTGGTTCAGCAAAGTCGATCAAATGTGCGATTAGCCAGCCTACATTAACGAGGTGATTGATGTCAGGCTATCTCAGTTCCTGCAAGGCTGATCCGCTCTCAAACAGTCTCGTTAATTCGAACCAGACGATCGGGATCAGGATGATTGCGCGTGCTCGTCAAAAGGGGGAAGTGTCGATCACCGAAACCATGAACTTCGTTGGGAAAATGTATCAGCTAATTGTAATGCCTCATCACCCCAACCAATCAGATGATATGTCTTTAAATGTGCCTGCTGGCAGTAGGCTTCATGGAATGCATCATCCAATGAGATCTCCCAGTGAGCACTAACCCGGATTTCAAAGTTGATATCTGGTTGAAAAAGCGTTGAAATGGAGCCTGAACTTTTAAGACCTTTTTTCAATGTGTTTTAAACCGTCTAAATTACGGTTACAATATCAACCTGTCACAAAACACCAATTTCTTTTAAAATATTGATGGTTTGATCAGTTGTAGGTTGAAAGAGACGCGATTTTGGTTACTTTAAATGTATTTCTCCAAAATCATATTCCGCTGTCCGTTCATATGTGGTCTACACGGAGATGTTATTTCAACGCATTCAATGTCTCATATAAAACGTCGTAAATATGGAACTATAGACCGTGTGCTGTCAACAAGAAGCTCCCAGGACATCATAATGAGAGCAGCATCATATATAATTTGGATGGGAAGATACTTTTACTGTGAAAATGTGCAGTTCTTATCATACAAAGTCTTTGGTTAACCAATTGCTCGTTCTGTTAGAAAAGACTATGCTTCTCAATCTCCACCATTAAAAGATGGAGAAGCATAGTTTCCCTATTAAACATGTGTATACTTGCTGTAACAACACTGGTCAAACAAGTGTGTCTTTAAGATCCAAGGCTCCTATAACGCTGAGTCATTGAAATGTCACACTGCTTTGCCAACACACCCACAGTGACATTGCAGACGGCTTTGTGTTTCAGCCAATGGTAAGTGAAGTGACAAAGCATAGTTTTATATGTCATTTAGTGTAAAAAATGTGGCTTAACTGGCGATCTAGAAATGGGGTACCGTGTTCTGTGGAAGATGTTTTTGAAGCAAAATTTAACATTGGTCTCTATGGAGCAGAAAGTTGGTTTTCCTATCTATTAACGGCTTCCGTGTCAAATGTGGAAATCTGGGATTCCACAGTAATTTTTCAACGAAAGGACAAGATTAGCTCCTTCTACATCCAGAAATTATGCATGAAGAGTGAAGATTGTGGACACAATGGCAAAATACAAATGTTTTTTTCACAAGAATCTCAAGCTGCTCTAGCGGTGACGTCACGCACTCTAAGCTGCGCAATACACACCCATTATAAAGTCAGAAAAGGGCAGAAAAATCATAAAAGTTAAATTGCTGCAGTTCAAAAAGTTTAAAAGACATCAAAAAGCTGAATCATGTTGGCAATAGTTGAGGGTTTTCTCAACATTTGAAAGTTGAAATGGTGTCTGTAGCTGAAAGTATGAGGAAGTTGAAGGATTTGAAAGTTGAAGAAGTTTAAGAGGATTTGAAAATATTCTCCATAGAGATCCCATTGAAAATAAAAAGCTTAATAATTCAAAAAGTTTAAAGGTTAGAAATAGAAACAGTCATAGCAGAGATGAGCTGAGGAGCTGAACATTTTGATCGTTGAACGGTTTCTGTAGCTTAAAAAATGAAGAAGAGTTGCAACGAAAAATGGGGGGGGACGGAAGAAATAGTGGAATAAAGAAACAGGATAACAATAATAATACAAACAGATGTCGCGTGATAAGGAGACCAAACCTACTTATCTGTTCAAGAAGGACCACTGCGATTACCCTTCTGTCAAACCCATTCAAAAACAGACACAAGCAGGGATGCACGGCAGCGCAGGGAAGTGTCAGAGGAATCCACCACGGAAACTTTTCATTGGTCGCCTCCAACCAAGAGCCAGCCCTACTGTTGAGAAGGCGCGAACCGATTGGTCCACAGTCACAGTAGCCCCGCCTCCCAGCTGTCGACGTCACACGGGCGCTGGAAGTCCCGTAAGTAGAGATGATGTTGTGGTTGTCCACGCCGCCGACACCTCTCTGACTGAGCGTGCTATCTCGTTGCGGAAGACCGAGGCGGGCGAGAGATAGAGAGAGAGAGAGCTTCTCCACGCATGGAGCTGAGCTCGGATCCTGTGGTGGCGTCGCTGGAGATGTCGCAGGTGAAAAGCAAAGACGATGATACCGTCGGAGAGTACGAGAGCCTGCCACCTCATGTCTCAGTGGCGACCCACATGACAGCAGGAGCCGTGGCGGGCGTCCTGGAGCACACGGTGATGTACCCGGTGGACTCTGTCAAGGTAACGCAAACACAGAGGCGGCTCACACACTGCGGCTCGTTCACTAACCAGCCACACACTACGCTGCTAACTCTAAAGACAAGCGTGCTATTGCGTGCTAACAAACATTAGCCATAAAGTGTTCAACCTGCCCATCCTTAGTTAGCCTCGGCGTTAGCTAAGGAATGCTGCACAGCCTGCTGAACAAACTAGTTGAGCAGGGTGATGCTACTTGAATTAAAAACACCACGTGTTCCTGCAGCTACACCGGGCATGTTACAGGTGTAGCTTCTCTCTCGATGTATTTAACTTTGCTGACGTAGCTGAGCTGAAGGTCCAGTGTCACCTGAATGTACTCTCATTTCAGCGAGGTCAGAGCAAAGGTCCCCTCACTTTGAGCTCGTTTGGCTGTGTGTAGAAACGTGTCCATGCTCTCCTGTGTTTCTTTAGTTTTTAGGTAATAAATGTTACGACATGAGTGCTCCAGACTCGCCCTACTCATACGGCGGGTAAGCGAAGGTCAAGCACATCGTTTTGCTGCAAAATATGTCAAAACTCAACTTTACCTCTAATATTAAAGGGTCTTCAATTCATCATCACAATGTTGCAAAGCTATGTAACGTTAACACACAGTTACGTTACATAGCTTTGCAACATTGTGACAATAAACTAAAGTTAACTGTGTCCCTGTTGAAATGTCCAACATGACCAGATTTAACCGAGAATATGTTACATGGTCTCAAGCTATTCACGTTGACATTTATTTATTGTATTAGATCTAACTTAATTCATTGTCGTTACAAATACAACAAAATGCCTTTTATCCAAGCAGATATTACAATTAGTAAAGTGCACATGCATATAGCATATGTGCATAATATGAGCAGATTTATTTTGAGCTCATTCTTGTTAAAACAAACATCTCAAAATTGGTTTAACGTCATTCATACATTCGTACCTAAGGCTCAAATGAGTGAGGTGATGCTGTGTGAATGTCTAATTGTTGGACCAGAGATCGTCACTCCCTCTTAATGTCAGCACTTTTTATGTTTTTTTTTTTGTTGTTCACCAATGAGTGCCATCTTTAGGTTAAAGGCCAATGTTGAAGTTCATGTTCAGAAGCTGAGTTAAATGAACGTCTAGTTTTAAGCTTGTGTCTGTAAAGTAAATCACAAACTGTTGGTTTGAATGTGAACTTTGCCCCAACAATCCTCTTCTGCTCAGCTATTGCTGTTTAACAGTGTCGTGTTGTTTTGATAATCTTCATCTTGGTGTGGCACGGGCGACTTCATTAACAAACTGCAAGAAAAATAAATGACGACATGTCCTCATTGTTTCAGTGTCGTAGTCTTTCCAAATGAACCCTTGTGTGTCTCAATTACACAAACCGTTGCTGCTGTTTCCTCTCGGGGTTTCTACGCTTACACAAGCACCTTTCAGCTGGAGGCGCTCCTTCACTTTCATCAGTGTGTGTCTGGAGTTGACAAAGAACCTTTTTTGAATTTATTCAAAATGTCGAATTTATTCAAAGGTAAGTTTGGTTAAAGTAATGAGTTGGTGTCTCGCATCAAGCTCGAGGTGACTTCATCAGAACGTCGGTTTACTACGACTTGCTTTAGTGGATACTTGTAACAATCTCCACTGAACCTTTCAACCGGTATGTTTCAACCTTCCACAAGTACAATATGAACCGGCACAGCTAGGACTCGGGGAGAATCCCGAGCTAATGCGAGGAGGCGGCTCTTATCGCTGTTGTGCACATTTGGAATCTGCCGCTTGCAGTGAAGGGTGTGTGTGTGTGCTGCTCTTCTGTTGATTAGTAAACCGCCACAGAGCCAGGACCGCTGAAGCTGTGTGATGTAATAGATGGGGGGGCGTTTCCTTTTTTTTCGGTTGTGCTTAAATGATTGTTAGGTGGACAATTATAGATGACGTATTTATATGCAGACAGTACTCCTCTTTAGTCCTATTATTTGATTACTGTAGAAACTTAAGGATCTATTCTGCATGCTTGTTCTAAAGTTAGACCCTAAACTGCTGGACTAATAGTTTCTCACTACATTTCATCTTCTGTCTTAACAGTTCCTTAAAGTTTCATGTTAGACCACAGCTTTCTTCACATCCACATTTGAACACACTTAATGTTGTTGACTCAGTGTTTTGATTCACTTTTTAATTGCTGCACTCTCTCTCGTTGGTGCGGTCCGTGTGATCGTAAAATGTTTTTACGAAAGTGCGATTTGTTTTCGTTGGACAAACACAGATACTTGTTGCATGTGACAGACTTCACCACAGTGTGGATACAGCCCAACTGTTTAAAGCCAATACTGTTATCAGTATGAGACAGTAAACAGTCTGATAATGAGGTATCTGTGCCAGGCCAGTAGTCATTCTGTGGGAGATAAATGAACACCATTTTTCTCTAGTGTTCACCCTTTTCACATCTTTTCACAGACCATAACAACGTTCACAAATTTTAACCTAATTTCAGAGGGTTAAACCTCACTATAACTTCACTATCTGTTCCTACACTTAGAGTATTAGGCGTTTGGTCTTCATATAGTTATCACTATAGAAGAGCCCGGTCCTGTGGTACAGTTTGAACGGCCTGCGGCTCACTTTCTACTCGCCCAGAATAATTTGCCCTTCAGATTATCTTGTGAGCAAACTGATATTGTAAGTCTTTAAACAACTGTATCGCTCCGTTGGCCTGGCCTGTAAAAAAATAGTAACACAATGTGACTCATTAGTGGATAAATTCAGTCACGCTAACTTAAAACATTAACTGTGCTACCAAAGTTCTGTGTGCCCCAAGTACCAAAATCTGGATCAAACGGAAATGAAAGATATATTTTATTGTTAAGCCAGAAGAAGGAAACATGCTGCAGGAGATAGACGTAGCCTATCTCTTCAGCCGGCCCCAGATCTCTTTGCAAATACAAACATGCTTTGTGGTGTCCAGATAACTTGGCATGGTTGAGTCAAACAAAGAGCTGCCACATCCTCCCACACCAGCCTCTGGGGGACACATGTATCACTCAGTCAGGACCTCACTGCTGCCAAGTACAGTTCATGTCAGAACAATGTGACGGCCCGAGCGGGAACAATGCATCAATCATCCGCTGGCTTACAGGTGTGCACTTTAAAGCCACTTAGTCTCATTCACGCAGATCTTTCAGTTAGCTTTAAATGATGAACAATGGTTTTAAAAATCTCTTTTATTCTTTTCAGACAAGGATGCAGAGTCTGCAGCCAGACCCGAATGCACAGTACCGGGGTGTGTACCAGGCTCTGAAAAGGATCATCCAGACTGAGGGGGTCTTCAGACCGCTGAGGGGCCTCAACATCACTATGATGGGAGCGGGGCCCGCACACGCGCTCTACTTTGCCTGCTACGAGCGGATCAAACGCTCTCTCAGTGACGTCATTCAGAGTGGCGGCAACAGCCATTTGGCCAATGGTACGTGTTCCCACAACACAGTACTACAATCAAGTGATGCAACGGCTTTCACACTAGGCTACGCAACAAGGATCAACCATTTTAATGCCATATCTTGTTTATATAAGGAGTTATAAAGCCATATTTTAAATATGAAAAAAATCAAACATGCTATCTGGGATATGCAGTGTACTTTAGCATTTAAACAGCATGAACACTTGGTGAATCACCCTGACCTCTACTGAACATTGATATTTTCATTAATTTAAGACCTGACGGATATGTTCATGTACTTACAGGTTTGGCGGGTAGTGTGGCCACTGTTCTCCATGATGCCATCATGAACCCAGCTGAAGGTAAGAAAACAAAAAGGTTCTTTCTGCACTTTTAATGGAAAAAGTTGCTTAACTTAAATGATTTCCCTGTTGTCAACAAATCCCATGAAAATAACAAAACCTTCAGTGAATGAAACAAGTATTATCTGTGTTTCCAATACCCCATATACTTTGTATGTAGATTAATCCTCAGCAGAAAATAGTCTACAGCAAATGCGCCATTTTCCTCCTGTTTGAGTTGAGTAAAACATTGCGCAGCTGTTTAAGGCAATCATCTGGACTTATTTAAAAATGAATCTATACATGTGTGGCCCGTCTTTAAAGAATTCAGCAACAATAAATTGGCCACAGTCAGGGGAGGTCACTCAAACAAACCGATGTATTGTTGGGTTTGTTTTCATGGGACACATTGACATGACTTAAAAATACAAAATAATCCCAGCCATAACATTTAGAACCACAGTGGGCCATAGGCTCAGTCACCTCATTGTTTCCTCATTCGGCAAAAGTGACTTCTTCAAGACCATTACTTGAATAAAGTATAAAGTTGTATGTGATGGATCATGCGCGGTTGCTCGTGTCTTTCAGTGGTAAAGCAGAGGATGCAAATGTACAACTCGCCATATCGAGGACTTGTGGACTGTCTCCAAACAGTGACGCGCACTGAGGGTTTGGGCGCCTTCTACCGCAGCTACAGCACACAGCTGACCATGAACATCCCTTTCCAGGCCGCTCACTTCATCATCTACGAGCTGATGCAGGAGCAGCTGAACCCTCACAGACTTTACCACCCCGGCAGCCACATAGTGTCGGGAGCAGCAGCGGGAGCCATTTCCGCCGCCATAACCACTCCACTCGACGTTTGTAAAACTCTGCTCAACACACAAGAGAATGTAGCGCTTAACTCCATGAAGATCAGCGGCCACTTATCGGGAATGGCCAATGCCTTCAGGACAGTGTACCGGCTCGGTGGCCTAGCGGCCTTCTTCAAAGGGGCCCAAGCTCGGGTTATATACCAGATGCCCTCCACTGCCGTCGCCTGGTCAGTGTACGAGTTCTTCAAGTACTTCCTGACTAAGCAGCAGCGTGAACAGGAGGCGGGACCTCGACCCATGTAATGGAAAGTGTGCTGTTTGAGGAAATAGCATCACTTATTGTTGTTGGAGTGGCAGACAATGGCTTCCCTTATTGGTCCCTCACCTGAATATTTGTGTGTTTCAAGTTAGGCTGTTGCTCAACCAGGATTATGCAACCGAGATTAGTAGTCTTAAAAGGACAGAAACACGAGGAAGAGTTGAACGGTCCTCTTCTTCTTCCTCCTCCACCCCACAAGCTCATGAACCATAACTCTCCAAGCTGTCTTCTACACGTGGAGGCCGTGAGGAGGATCAAGTTGTCTTGAGTGATGTTTATAGTTCTTAATGTTGAATCTTTTTATTTATTTTGGTGGCTTTCAGAGGCTTATATTTTACGGATGTGGAGGAAACACAATGCTGTTTGTTTCTTTTTCATTGTGTATTTATAAAAAAAGAACAGGCATTCACAACACATTCCTCATTTTCACTCCACAACAGTTGCACTTTCCAAAGTGCCTTATGAATATTAAACACTGCTTCACCAGTTTTTTTATTTTTGCCCTCTGGTTTTTCACAGAGAAGCGTTTTATTCTGAAATGGGATCAAGTGGCTCTTTATGTCATAACTGAGGTGCTTAATCTCCGCACTTCTATTTTTGTGTTATATCATTTTGCTGAAAGTGCAAAACAGCGTAGTTTCCTAATGAGAGACCCTCTTTCTCTCTGTCGGTATCACGGGGCGTCGGCAGCAGTAGTCCAGTTAACCAACCGTTGCTCCTGGATCCTGCTCAGTAATCGTCCCTTTTAAAGACTCGTACCCGTTGTAGAGAGACGGCAGCTTGATGATACGTGTTCAGGCGAGGGTGACCCTGACTTTTTCTGAGAAACGGTCCAAATGCGGCAGTTACTTGTGACGTTGTCCATGTCTCAACCCTGACGTTTATCTGTGACGGTGAGCTTTCGAGTGGCCTGCGTTTGTTTACGTGTGTCACATTGACCATGAACCTAAAAGTCGTACATTATAGATGAACTATTTTTACAGTATGACTGGAGCTTTTAAGTGCAGACTTTCTGTGATCCAAAATGTAACAGCGTAACTTTTAACTGGGTGATCTCCATGAGACCGGTGCCGGACTGATAAGCTGGTGAGCAGGCACTGCTTGTTCTTTTATTGTCACTCATCCTGTTGTAGTTTCACATTTCCTGTGTGCTCTCTGCATTCAGTCGTCAAGACATTCCTCCAGATATTGATGTCATCCAGTAAGCAGTTAGATGTATTTGTTTTTCATTATGGAGGTTTTGTTCCCCCCCCCCCCCCCCCCCTTTTTGGTTAAAGTTCAGAGAGTTCGTCAGATTCCAGTGGTCTCACAAACCCTCAGCAGATTCTTTGTGCTTGTACAGCATGCTAATTGTGACTATACCAAAGACGTGCATTGTGTTCTATGCATCTTACTTTTAACCTGTAATTACAATGCTATTTGCCTGCATGAATTGTCATGCCACCTTTTTAGCCGCATAGTTTCCAACCAGAGTAGTGTTCAGTTGCTTAATCACTTAAATTCTAAATCCTCTCGAGGCTTATTGTCGGGGAAAGTATTTTCTGCCTCAGCATTTCCTTTTTCCCCCTTTTAAAATATTTCATTGACTCCTAAGTACTTGAGAAAAAGCAGTATGTGTGTTATTTTGGAAGGTTTTCAATATGTTTGGAAAATTACATGATGACTTATTTGTTTTTTTAACTTCTTTTTATACTCTACTTGTTTTAGATCTCACATGAATGGATGAGCTGTTTTCTCAGCTTGAATATAAAAATGTCTCAATTAGCGTTGATTCACAATGTGTTATTCGAAGTGTAGCCACAGTTTGTTGCCCACGATGTGTTCATTTTGTTCAGTCGGGTCTGTTGACAAAACTCCACACCTGATATTAAGTGAGTCATTTGATGAACAAAAGTAAAATGAAGCCAGTCAGATTAGTGCTTTTCCTTCCTTTGGAGTGGTGATTCATAATAGTGAATCATAATTCCCAAACTGTGTTGCAACACTTTTGTCCTGTACTGTACTTTTAGTGTGTCTAATAGATGCTTACATTTGAAAGGAGACAGGATGGCTGATTTTCTACGTAGGGATTTTCATTATGTAAATAGTTTTAATATGCACAAATACTTGGGATGGTTTTTGAGAGAGAGCCTTCTCCAGAATAGGAATGCTAGGCAGTATGACCATGCTAATATGAAATGATTGTGATAATGCTGCTACAGTATGTAACACTGGAGCTGAAATAAACATGCAAGTGAGGAATGCTGTGATTTTGTGTGTTTTGTCTCTGAACTAAATGAGCATTTGCGTTGATATTCTATGTCCCGCCTCAGTCTTTTCAGTGCTTCTGAAGATGGTGCTTTGTTTTTATTCCTTCTGCATGAAAATACACGAGCTTTACAAGTTAATGGGGCTTTAGTTGAAAGTACCACCTTTCCAGTGTAACTATATTTCTACCTGAAGAAGAAACAACACTGAGTCTAACTGCTGTTGAGATGAATTAGTCCTTTGTCACAAGTAAAATACAGTTTGAATTAGGACTAATTTCAAAAGAGTGAAAGCCAGTAACATGACTGCAGTTATGACCTCTTCCTTTCTTAACTTGAGAAGTAGAGTCATTGGTACACATAACCAATACAGTCTGTGGGTCTCAAAACCAAAACTATCTGCATAGCTTCATACCAGTTAGTGAGAAAATGTGTTTGTTTGAAAGCACCAACCCTTTATTAAAGTGCAGTGTGTCTCCTGCAGGAGTCCTACAGCTCCACCAGAGGGCGGTGTAGCATCATTTACAGGTTGTCATCACAGACACAGAGAACAATCAAAGGTATGACATGATGTCGACGTGTGATTTCACTGTGTTTGGATACACATGCTGATGTCATAATCAGTCCAGCACTGTTGCTCTATTTCACACGTGTGTCCTCCATGTAATGACACAAACACAAGGCAGATCTGATCCTTCGTTGAGATGGAGACAGTGCAGAGCTGTATTCCAAACCAGCATGCCCGAGGACACGTACACTTGCTGTGAGGTTGTTGTCGCTGATGTGTTTAGTTTTCGCCCTTGTCCCTGAGCAGGCTGTCTTTGTGGTCGGGGTTTGGTTTTTCTCCTCATCTGTTGTGAAGATCTGCTTATTTTTCAAAGCACCATTGGCCACCTTGAAGAGCACGACGGCGGCTCCATGACCACACCTCACAATCAGATCCCTAAAAAACAAAAAAAAGGTCAACTCTTCAGAGCCGAGACTTAACACTGTGTTTCTTGGCATTTACCTTCTTTATTTCCATATTACAGAAAATTTTTATGTAGCCAAACGGTCCAATTATAGAGGAGAGGAGGCAGTAATGTTATGCACTCCTGCTCACTGCTTTTCATCATTCACTTGCTAAATCCAGTTAATCCAGGTACTGCACAGACCGATTTAGAGATACTCCCTGAACCAGAGAGGGACACAGACAAGAGGATGTTGTTTTTAGGTCTTCTGTGTTTTGTGAATCAATGTACCGTGTCCCGTTGAGCCTGTGGAAGTGCAGGTTTTACAATGGCAAGTGCAAATAATAACAGTTCTCCTAACCTTCAGCTTCACCCTTCAACAAGCTCCTTTATCTGATGAAGGAGTTCGTGAACGGCCTGAGACACCGAGAGACGCTGAGAGATACTGTCAGATTTTCAATGCCGTCAAAACAGATGCTATCTGCCCTCTTCATGTCTAATTACCTGTTTACTCCAAGGACCTAGAATGAATGGTGCCGGTGATAAGAACTCACTTAAAGGAAATCATTAAGATTAGCTTCTTACATTCACAGATAGGCCAACTGTCCAACTTTCGCTCATTTGAATAATATAGTACAATTTAGGCTCATATCAATTTCTAGATTCGATTTAAAAGGTTAGAGGAATCACAGTGAGGAATAAGAAAAACAAGGTCATGACACTTGTTGCCACAGGTATAAGACTAATCCTTCACAAAGTCAGACGGCGTGAGACCTCTCGAGTCTCCCTCTATCAATTCCATCAGTCCTCTGCTCACACTTTAGTTGTGTCACCACAAACGTCCCCCCCTTAAATATGTAACGCCCTAAATCCTGCATGCCATCTTATCAGCACTGTACTTAATCAGCCCAGCATGCTAACCTACATGACGCTATAGTCACTTCTTAGGTCACATTGTTGATATTCATCTTTTTTTAAATATAGTTCTAGATCTAGACAAACTCATAGAGTAGAACTCTTCTTTGAAGAAATTATAGAAATCTCTTGTTAGTTCAAAGAGGCACACTTGACAGTTATGAAGTATTTCAGCCATTAACTCGAGATGTGATGTGCAGGGGATGGTGAGCATGTTGTGACGCATGATTTACAGTGAAGAGTATTCTGCCACACTTCATTCAGAAATGCACCTTCTTTTATTTGCATGTTTTATTCAACCTTAAAAAAACAACAGAACATGTAAATATCTCAACTGCTGTACACACAACGACTACCACTCAAACTCCACTCAGCCTCGTGATGAAAGAGGCAGCGACCTCACCTGTGGTGGGCAACAGGAGGCCATGCAATAACAAAAGAACGCAACACTCTGTATTGAAGGCATGGATAATATCAGAACACTCTTAAGATACAGTACATCTACTTTCGTATCTGTTGCAGGACAGCTCAAATACAAACCCTGATGTGTCATTCTAACACACCTGCAGGTGGTTGATAGATGTCCACATGACCAGATTATACAGATGTTCCACAGCCACAAGTAGAGAGCCCATGGGAGCATTACACATTGGAAAGTTGCAGTGCATTTAAAATTCTAATGTGTTACAGTGCAGTACTGTTTACTTGCTATATGTGTCTTTATACTGTATGTTCTTTTTGAAACACGTGTTTTCATATATTTTCCAATCTGTTCCTATTGTCTTTGACTGAAACCGCTACAATCTCTCTGTGAAATAATCTGTTCATGATTTTTATTTGATTACCACACAGTCATTTTAAACTCAATGTCTCAGAGCAGAAATTGCAGTTTCTTGGTTTCATAACGTTCCTCATGATGTCAGTTTATCTCCATGTAATCAGGTCAGGAGCTCTTTAAAGGAATCAGATCTCATTCTTTGGCCCTCATTTACAAAATCACCCTCATCTCTGTCTGCTCTTATCTTCTTACGGAGATGTGCTGTATTATCACAGTTTAACTCCACAGAGATGGTTTCAATGTGTCCCGTATGAATCACTCACATTGTCAGTATTATAGTACGACTGTCAATACCCAGCTGCAAACTGAGCTACATGTCGACAAAATTAAAGTTCGCCGAAAGTACGACTAGTTATGTTACAAATGAGCTAGTTGAACTTGCTCTTCTCTATACGTTACTGTATTGTTGTACTCTTTAACACCGAGCTGTAAAGAAAAGTCAAATCTAACTACAATGGTTTGATAAAGAATTCATTAACAATACTGCAACTGACATGAGTGATCAAATGTTTAATTATGCAATCCCACATCGTGTCCGTTACCACAAGACATGTCATTTTGTCATTTTTCTTAAAGCAAAGAAAATGTTAGAATGTGTATGAATAAAATGCCAAAATATCAAACAATCAACTTTGATCGTGAGCCTTAATATCAGGAAAACTAAAAGAAGTTTATGATTATAAATCACAGCTTCATACATCATTTCACTTTCACCATAACGTGGGCCCCCAGGGGCCCGTGTAGTCCCAGATGTAGGGTCTGCATTGGTAGGCTTTGCAGAAGGAGGTGATTAGTGATGATCGGACGAGCTCGTCTCTCAGACCCAGCTCCTCTGCTTTGTACACGTCCTTACAGAACTCTGATGTTTGCTGCTTTCGTTTCGTCTTGTACCGGCGGTTCTGAAACCAGATTTTCACTTGGGTCTCGGTTAGTCTTAAGGTGCTGGCCAGGTGAGCCCTCTCTGGAGCAGACAGGTATTTCTGGTGGTTAAATTTCTTCTCCAGTTCAAGCACTTGGAGGTGTGTGAACGCAGCTCTGGAGCGCTTCTGTTTCCCCGGGGAGGAAAAACTGCTGGACTCTGAGGTGCTGGGACAGGATGTGTCCAGGGACCCTGTAAAGCACAGAACATGAAGAAGACTCTGTTAACAGTCAGCTTGGTGTAGTCCGGCTGTGGGGAGGTTCAGATAAAGGTAAACAGCCACTGAAACATACTCTTGGAAAAAACTATTATTTTCCTTAAATTTTTTTTACAACATTGCCACAACTCTAATACACACAATCCATCGGGTCGTCTACCCATTACATTCCTGCTATTGAAAGCCTCGCAGGATCTCACCTGTCTGCACTCCAAACGCTGTCCCCTGAGGGCAGAGTTGCTCTGACAACTTTTCAGATGCTTCTTTCCACTGTGACCATCTTTCCATCTTCTGTGAACAGCGTTTGCCATCAAATATTGTGCCGTCCTTAACGGAGAGGATGTCCTCTATGAGGAAGGAGGTCAGAGGTTTGACTGTGTCAGACATTTCCATCCAGTAATCCACAAATCGGAGGCCTCCCAGTGGCAGAGGGCTACAGCCGGGGACGTGGTTGAAGCAGTGTGTGTCCTCACACACTGACACGGTCTGAATTTATACAAGAACAGGGGCGGGTTTACTCCGACTGCACCGGCAAGTGAGGGAGGCGGGCCAAACTATACTGCAGCCAACTATTTCAGTAAGTTTCATGTGTTTGCATGGGAATTTTAGAGATAAAAACATTGATAATGTCTTATCTCAAAGAAGTTTTGCACATTTTCACCTGATGTGTTTCAATGATTCTAATGCTCATAAAAACAAAAAGCACAATTTATGTACTTTAATCTGTACAATATGCACATGTTGTCATACATGATGATACTCCTTTTTTAAATAAATATTGTATCATGATACTAAGTCTTGAGTTCATAAAGTAAACCTCAACGAATGCAGTCAACAACAGATTAAAATGTAAGGTCCTGTTGGAGGGGGAGGTGTCTTTAATATTACGTCTATCCTTTATCACTAAGACAAACTATTAGAAACTCCTCTCTGTACTTTTTTACAAAATGAGCGAATAAACTTGTATCAGATAGGTAAACAGTATGTTTTGGTGAAAATATGTACTTTTGACAACATTTGAAGAGATTTTCTTTCCATATGTGTGCCCAGGCAACAATATCATTGGAATATAAAGTGGATAATCTCTCTCAAATTGAATGTCATAGTAGTTTAAGATAATGTGTCTTCATGCCCCCATCAGTTCAGCATAGTAACCCTGTTGTCTGCGGCTGGAGAGACTCCTTCGCAGGAGGGAGAGCTGGTCAGAGTGGGTGGTCGTACCTACTGGAGCACTAATGACTTCGACACATTTGGGCCGGCTCCTGAAACAGACTCGGTCGTTGCTCGGTGGCTATTTATTTGTTGTTCTCCGTGGTTCAGCCCGACTTTCTCCGAGAGAATGAGACGTTTACTGGCATCGTCTGTGCTCCTCTGGGAGTTCATGCTTCATTTGGAAATGCATGAATGTAGGCATGATAAACATGATCCTCTCCGTGGCCCCTGGCCCCGCTGACTCCTCCAGCTTCCTGGGCACCAACCACACACCAAGCTTGCATTATCACTGCTTTAATTTAATGGAAGTGAAATAATTAAACTTTTTATTAGTTTTAAGCGCTGTGTAAACTTCTTTATGTGCAATAGAAATATAAAGCTGCACTGAACGACGTGAAGTTAAGTGTGACCTGTCCTGTGTTGTGGATCATCATTTATAAAAAGCCATCTGTTTTAAATCCCCGGAGGTTCCTCTTCAGCATTAGCTATTGTCTTGTCAACACAGTATTAAGATCCTCAGATACGTTTCACCTTCAATTCTTTGTCTGTGACCGTCTGTCTGCAAATCTACGTTGAGCTGTAACTTGTCTAGGAACAGTTTTTCTTTTGATTCTTTAAAAAAAACAACCTTTGTCTATTGTTTTGATCATACAGAGCTGAATATGGAATAAAATGTAAAAGAAAAAGAAAAAAAAGAAAATTCATATTCATTTGGCCAAATCAGAAAACATGTGCAGTCAGCTCAATGTCAAGAGCATGAACAAAGCCTGCAGGGAGAGTGACTGCCAACTATGCTGTCGTCCTCTGCCCTTATTCTCAGACAATCCACATAATTGCTCTCAGTTGAAAACACTGACATTTCCTTCCTATTGTCTTCTGAGCATTCATTGCACAGATATTTGGCTGCATAGTTGTGCATCAGATGCGACAGAGTAGAACCTCTGACCTTTAAGCCCGGGGAGGCATTTGTCTTCCACAGTACAAACTATGTGGTGACAATGTTTTCTTTGAGTCACCGAAAGTTATTGTACCATCAATCTTCTGTTGTGTTTCCTGCTGCTTCTTTGTCTGAGATGACGAGTAGCGAGACTTTGTTGTAACTGATTTAGTTTAGACACAGTTTTATCTGCTGTAACCCACACCTGGGTTATTGCACAAGTTCCTCACTCCGTCTATTGTATGGTGTAACACATACGTCTTCTGATTGGGAACATGTCAGTCAGACAATCTCTGCTACAACACATCCATTTTACAGTTTTTAACTGAAAAGATACAACAAAATCTAAACAAAAACGAATTCCGTTCACCACCACAAATTGTTCATTTTTTTCTGAACCCCTTTTTAATCTGTAATAACTTGTATCTATATTTATACAGCCTGTTTCTCTGATATCATGTTAGGATAGATTCATTGTACGTCATGTGTAAGTGGTTTAGGAGTCTTCCAGTAGAGGGAGCTTTAAAGCCAAACATCAAGTCCTCACAGAATAACAAAGCCAGCAGCCACTTCAAACTACAGGGACAACCAGACAATGAGCTATTTTACTGAAGGATTAGTTTGAAGAGAGTCTGAACACCGTCAATAGTCATCTTTCATCCTTGTGTAGCTCATAACTACAGTATTTAGTGGTTACAGGGTGGATGTTTAGACAGAGGAGCACTGATCCTGAGTCTTTGAATCATCTCAGCACCAATCATAAACACCAGATTATGAGACTGGGGTTTGAAGGATTACACAGCCAGAGACATATCTGCTTCTCTAAAGCTGCACGGCGTAATTACAGCATGAGTTAAAACCTTTTTGAGCCATAATATGTCTATCACTGGTAGCCAGAATCACGTCACTCTCTATTTAAACTGACCCTCATCATCACAGTGTTTATCTTTATTTGGGTATTCTACTTTCATTCATCTCGCTCTCCCTCACTCTCGAGCACACACGCACACACAAACTAGATAGGCACAGTAAAACACAAGAGCAAATAAACTACTAAAAATACATGCTTTAGTGAAAGTGTGAAAGAAAACTTTTTTCAGGACTTAACAGGTAGTCATTTGTAAAATCAGAATATTTTGCATAATTGTGACCAAAAATGTGATTGATTTGAGAGATTTCTTATTTTAGCGTAAAACAAAATAATAATAAAATGAATCACATGTTAAAACCTTGGATTTTGCACAACACACTTAACATAACTGCTGCAAAGCCTTCTTTTTCTCTGACACACACACACGCACGCACACACACACACGCACACACACACACACACACACACACAGAGGCATTATCTGATCTCTTGAAGTGTCTCTGGTCTCCTCTCTGTCTACAGCTTCATCCTTATCTTTGCAGAGATGCTCCTTCAGCTCCTCTCTCCTTCCAGAAGTGTTTCTCCTTCTCAGGCCTTTTGGCTCAGAGTCCGTGTCCGTTAAAAGTGACACACTGATTCAATTCAACCATTCATTATGTGATAGCCTCTATTTACAACAATAACTTTGGAGCATGTATTATATAAGCCAAGCAAGATTGATGTATTTATACATTTTAAATATTCATGACTAAAAAAACGATAAATCTCGCTTTTGCTATAAACTTTTGATGTACGGTAATATTCTAAATCCCTCCAAATTTAATTGTGGATTTTTTTATGTTTTTTTTTTTAGTTGATATATTTTACCAGCTGCTGGATTGAGTTTAACAGCCAATCAACTGCATGTCAATAAGTGATACTGAGAACTACTTTTTTTGCAGTGCAAGTGGATTCAGTATCTGCTGTGGCTCATCTGTGAGTGACAGGTCAGACTGGAACTGTTTCCCGTTTGATTGAAAGTTTGAAAAAGTTAAAGAGCCACTCTGTCTGCGGGTTTGTTTACTAAGCAAAGCTCCGGGACAGGACAAGCTCTACAGCCTTATCAGCGGATTTGTGAATGGGACAATAATGAGCTCAGTTTGATAGAGCAGAGCAGCCTGTCAGGTCAAATGTCACTTCGTCCATTAGCTTTTTTGATGTCTCTCTTTGATAAAACTCCACAGACTTCAGCTCCATAACCGGTCACTAAAGGGTTTTAATCAGGAATGTTGTTTTTAATTGAAGCCTACACATTTTAGAACTGGCAAATGATGATATCAAGTTGGAGTTCAAACTTTAAAAACGTATTTTCACATCGGTATTTAAAAGTTAGACGGCATCAAGCTCTGAACATTTAATGTTAGTTGACGTGACAGAAAGCTAGAAAGAAAATTATTTAATTTTAGCCCATGGAAGCAAATTAGCGTGCTTTTTGGGATTATTTGTTATATACATATAACACGAACTTTATTGTTATTATTATTACATACCCCGAATTCATGTGTTGCAATACTTTTAAATGTATAAGACAAGTATAAAAGGATGATAATAAAGAAGCTACTCTTAAAGACAGTGAGTTAACCAATCAGCTGATTTTTAATTTGCCTCTCAACAGGAGAAAACTACCAATAGATAGTGTATACAAAATATACGATAAAAATGTGAGATTGCAATATTTAATATTACAGCATACAGACCATTTTCCTGCTTTAATCACCAGCCTCTTACACCCTGTAATGACGCCTGGAAGTGTCCGTGGTTGAAAGGCCCCTCGCTGTTACCTGTTAAATCTACCAGCTGGTTATTCACCTGCGCTGCAGGTGACGCACTGTGATAACCGCAGCCGTATACGCTGCTGGTTGCATATCCAAACACGGGATTGTAATGTCCGAGAGTCACATTATAAGGTGGTGCTGAATGGGAACCTGCGCTGCAGAGCTTCCCGTCCCGCACCAGCACCGGCACCGCCACCCTCCTCGCAGCAGGTGGATACCCCGCCAGCTCCAGAGACTTGTCCTGCCGTTGGCGCTTGCATTTGTACCTCCTGTTCTGAAACCATATTTTGACCTGTGTAGAGGAGAGTTTGAGCATGTGGGCCAGGTGCTCTCTCTCCGGGGCGGACAGGTAGCGCTGCTGCCTGAAGCGCCTCTCCAGCTCGGACACTTGGGAATGGGAGAAGAGGACTCGGGGCTTCCTGCGCAGCCTGGGTCTGCTTTTAGGGCTTTTGTCACAGTCAGGTGAACTGTCAAGACCGCGTATCTCTGCACATTATCAAAGAAAAAAGTCACATAAAGTCATACTTCATAAAACTGAATGTTAAATCTGTAAACGATTTGGCTCCGAAAAACATTTTATCCATTTTATCCATTTTTTTTCAAAAGAAAACTAAAAAAATCTGTTGATGGAGCTGGATATCATGCATATTTGGTAAATCCAATCTGAGAAAATTTACTTTCGCAATTTTTTTATCAACATATATACGTGTTTTTGTTATATAGTATATTCATATATTTTTGCTGTAACATCAAAATGAAAAACAGCCTACTGTGTACTTGTACAAGATGCATTAAATAAAACTGTCTGAGTTGGAAGAAGTACATTTGATTATTTTTGACGTTTTAAAGACTACGTTTTAAAGCTGAACGAAATCCAAAACAACACACAATTATGTGTCCCACTTTCGCATGGGTTAAAATGTGATCATTTAGTTGAAGGACTTGTGAAAATTGTAGGAAAATTAGCACTCCTGTGCCCCTTTTCTATTTAAACGGTGTGAGTACAGCGATTATAATAACTGATCACAGTGACCAAACAATAATAACAATAATAAAGCCTTGAATTACTTGAATTAGACTTTTGGATTGGTGCCAAAATATCGCAAAAATATAGACCCCCCCCAATGTATTTCTGTTTATTGAAGAAAATTCTTCGACTAATCATTTATTTGATCAAATTGAGAGATTTCAAGGAAATGGAAAACGTGACCGGTATTCCTGTTATCACGCGCTCAAGGCCCCATTCTGTCGGTCCGAAACCTGACCGACAATCAGCAGATAACTGATTGATTATCACGTATCATCTCACCCTGCTCATTGATCTCCTCTTCTGCTGCTGAGATGTGAATGTCGAGCTTCTCCTGCGTCCCAGAGACGCACGGCTCAGGCTGGCAGCCCCAAGCGTCCCTGGTCTGGGAGGCACCGTGCGCGTGCTCATAATTCATCGGAACAACTTGATCAGTCATCGGGAATTCGTTTTCAAAGTCATGGTGGTGCTCCAGCTTCAAAATATCCTTCACAGAAAAGGGCGTCGTGGTGGTTGAACTGGGATGCATCCCAACCTTCTCAGCTGGCTGTTTAGAGCTATTTAGATCCTTTTACGCACTGCTCGAGTTGCTGCTGGTGCTGCCGGACGTATCTCTTAACTGACTGATGAGTGAGGGGCACGGGGAGATTTGAATCATTCAAGGGTCCGGCCAAAGAGCAAGGTAGAGATAGATCTGTCACCCCTCTCAACACTGGCCAACACCCAGCCTAGCCTGCGCGCACTCCTTTCTTCTCACCTTACAGGAGCCCCTCGCATCCTTGATCCACCCTCCTCTCTGAGTGAGAAGGTATATTTAATTACAATATTAGCTTGCAATCAGGGTTATCCACTTTTTAAAATCCTTATTTTAAGTTGTAGGCCTACAGTGGCAGAGTGACAATTGTTGCTTACTGCAAACAAGCAGTCTAATTTATAAAATATATTTGAAAGAAGTTTTCCCATTTTATTCATTGGTTTCCAGACATACCGGAAGTCAGGGATTTGAATAAAACTGTTTTAATTTGTGGCCGGAAATGTGGTGAAACAAACGCTTTTGCATCTTTAGACGAACAAGTGAAACTGTTAACTTGTTTAGAAAGGGGGGTCATTTATTCAGTGTGCACCCAAACCACGCTTCAGGTCAGCCAAGTAAAGTCACTTAATCTGCACACGGGTCCTCGGGGTTGAGTGATCTTAGGTGTTGTCGAGCAGCTTTACCATCAACATTGTTTTCCTGCCTCGTTATTAGTGTTCTCAGGCCACAACAAACAGTAACATTACACCTGATGTTGTGGAAGTGGAGAGGCGGCGGCGCCAGCCTGCAATGCTTGACTGAGGACGAGACGCGCGTCCTTACAAACAGGAACAAGGACGGACACGGCCTGTCCCACTGGGGGACACGGGGAGATATATGCAGGGCACTTATAGGCCTGAGCAGGAGCTTTTTAAAGAAGTGATTGGAAATGTTGATGGGCTATTTCGGGACAATTGAAGTAATACCAGATGCATGGTAAGAGGCAACACTTCATATTAAGGTTTAAAAACACAAGCTTATTTATGCTTGACTTATTTAATGCATGAAATGTATTACTCCTGTTTGTCATTATTGAGAAGTGATCAAATCCCTATGAGTTTAACACTTTAATGGATAATCGATTAATGGATGTTTATTCACAGTTATTTATATGATGTGCATTGTTAAGTGAATTGTTATAGCTGGTACGATAACAATAATAATAATAATAATAATAATAATAAAAATAATAGTAATGTATTTGTACAGGATTTTTCAAGTTGCTCCATAGCATAAAAAACAATCACAAATATAAAAATAAAAACTAATACAGCACACACTTAAAATAGTGTAAAATAAATGTATAAATAAATCATCCAAAAGGCTGAACAAGTGAAACTATTCAAACAAACTTAAAACCAGGTGGTTGTTGGCTGTATTACTTAAACAAATATGAGTTGTAAGGGGAAATGGAAAGTATGTAAATGACAGGATTTAATAGCTGTGGTGATGGAAGAAGAACGTTTAGTCTTCATCCGAAGTCTGCATTTGCAGAGTTCTGCACAGTCTGAAGTTGAGCTATCTGGGGCACTGAGGCATGCAGGCAAACAAGGCGTTAAAATAGTCCAGACGTGAGGAAATAAAAGCATGCATAATGACCTAATGATAGTATAGAAAGAGATCAGAATTGGTCCAAGGATTGATCCCTGAGGTATGCCACATGTTGTCTGTGCAGTTGAGGAAATGAATTAATTAATTGAGACATAACATTTTGTATTAAACAGCAGGAGAACCAGAGCCAACCCAATCCTTTGGTCTATTAATAAAAAGCATGCTCTATGGTGTCAAATGTTTCTCAATAGTTTTGGAAATGTAGGGCAATTTTGAGCTTTGTCTGAAATGCTTTTCATCTGATGGATCAAGACCCTTAGCAGTGGCTTAATAAAGCTATATTTTAAAAGAATAGGGTGTAGCAATTAGGCGGCTCTATTGGCAGAAATTGAATATTTTATTATAAAGCAACATGATTAAGTATTAAATAAAATGCACTGGTGGTCAGAGAAGGAAAGGTCCATTAAGTCCAAAACATAAACAAGTCTAAGGTATGGCCCCGGCTATGAGTTGAACCAGATTGAAGGACTGAGAAATATTTAAAACTTAACCATTATTCGATGATTTAAAAGAGACATTTTCTTTAAAAACACTGGGTTGCATTGGCGGGGGGGGGGGGGGGGGGGGGGGGGGTCAACAGATGCCAGCATACCAAACACTGGAGCGGCCCCGGACATTTCCATTATCAGCACAGAATTAAGCTGCATTTGTGCAGATTTTTAAAAAACATCCGCAAGGCCTCCACCAACACCAGTGACCCGGGGAGAGCTGAAATACTCAGTGTTCAGGGGAGGAGTTCACTCAGCTCCTCAACCTTCAGCCAAAGAATGTCATGAGAGTGATGGATGTCTGATACAGCTGGTCCACAAGAGGGAGCCAGTGAATCTGAAAGTTCTTTAGGTGTAGACAGAAGAAGTTATTGTTTGTAACCGGTAGTCTGTAGTCACTTGAGTGTTTTAAAAGTAGAGTAAAACATATTATCTGTTAAAATGCGAGTGCCCAGGTCGTTTAGGTGAAGACCACCCCTCCCAAAGAATCGGTTCCAGAAGAGATTCAAATTGACAAATATATCTCTGAACAGGTTGACTGCAGCCAGGTGTGATAGATAGGAGTGCGGCTCACTACAGCCCGGGCGAGGGGGGGGGCTCAGATTCACCAGCAAAATAATGACAGTCAAGCAGGTCGAGGATGTCGCATCTGTTTTCTAGCTGATGTCATGGTGAGGTCACAAGGGTAGCACCTCCCTCTCCTGCTACGAGCACCGACAACCGACCAGAGCTCGTGATGGGATGGCATGGAGCGGACTTTGGGCTTTAGGTCCAGCCCAGAGCTGGATCCTGGAGGGAGGGACAGCCACAGCAGCAGGACAGGTGGCAAAATGATGGTGTCCATGAACTTCTCAGCTTCCTGGATGTGATGGAGCGAGGGGGTTCCCTGTTCCAACTCTGAAACTGTATCAGCAAGGCGGATGCAGCGGACACAGCTTGATGGAGAGGTGAGTGGAGCCATCCTTCATACAGTAGATGAGCTGGACGTGTGGCCTCCAGAATTGGTTGTGGTATTAGAGCGCTTGTGCGGGCAGTGGGGTTGCACTGGGGCCTGTGTGGTGGGTTGGGGGCCCATAGAGAGAGTGGGCCCTTAAACAATGTGTTGCGCAGAGAACGGGCCCTTGCAAGTGATTCAGATTGTCATCTCAGAAATATGGCTGTGTCATTTCCTCGCTCCTCGCTTGAACCGGAAGTTGTTCTGCGCAGCCATATTGAAGGCCGTCCCAAAGCTCCTATTTCTGCTCTGAGGAGCGAGAATCGAGGAGCGAAGAGGGACCTCTGAGGAGCCATGAGTGTGAGGATGTACGAGAACAGGCTTCCAGGAAGTGTTTTAACGGCTGACACGCCCCCTCATTGTTCATCAGTTATGTGATTGGACGCTGCAGCTGATCGGACCATGACAGCAGTCCATAGATCAGTCATACCAGGGTCGCTGATGTTGGCTGTTTTTCAAAATAACTACTTGAGTGTCATCAAGGAGTAATTGAAGTATCATGGCAGCAAGTAGAGCGAGCAGAAGAACAAGTAGCTGGTGCAACGAAGCTGCTGACCAGTCTGACTGCAGCTGGTAGCTTGCTGTGGCCATGGCATAAACAGAACACCACTGCTTGACCTACAGTAAGAAAAGTCCTGCTCTCACCATTACAAATTACTGCTGGGGGCGATGCAACAGTCCATATTCCTGTTAGCGTGATGGTAGAAACAAGCGAAACACCTGCTCCTGCAATGGGAAAAACAGTACTGATACCTGCTGCTGGTTACTTTGCCGACACGGCTCCTGTTCCTCGTGCCGTAAAAACAGTTTACCCAAAAAACAGTAAGCTAGTAAAACAGCGACCTTAACTGGTGACGTGTTGTTGATGGCACCTCCTGCTATCATCACAACAGCTGGTTTAGTCATAGAGAAAGCAACAGCAATGCCTGGTGCCAAGCTGTGTAAGCTGCTGGTCTGCACATCTCCAACAGCAGCAGCAGTTTGCGACTTGTGGGGACTCCCTGCTGACCTGTGCTGCTTGTGAGGTTGTTCTTATGAGAGTTTTGTAACGGGACAGAATTCCTTTGGTTCTGTAAGTTTTACTGAAATCGATTCATTCTTATTTTTTAAATTCTATTTTATTTTTTGTGGAGTTTTCCCTCACCCCAATGCAGACTCTAAGGACAGAGCGTGTATCTGTGATCTTGAACTATAAGAAATTGACTTGACTTGAGACCTTTTATGTACTAATAGCCTAATGAAGTTAAATAATAATTATAAGAATTTACCTCATCTCCAGTTTTATCAGTGATCAAAACGTGTCCGTGTTTTATACAAGGACAGCAAAGTGAACCCATGCATTCATTGACAAATTATCAAATAGTTGTATGCAAGTTACACAATTACATAATCATTTAACGGAAAATGGTCTGGTGATATGACATGAACATTCAAATGTTTTACCCATGTGTGGATGTGGATGGTACGTTTATTATAGGCTATGCAATCATTCTTGACACTCACACATTTCCAGTTCAAATATGAGTGGAAAAGTTAAAAATAGAGTCATGCTCTTTGACTGTAAAACACAATATGTTCTGTTTAGGAAAGAATTAGAAAAATGTGGAAGCTGTATGGTTACGGCACATAAATGCAACGCCCCTAATTTGATTCAAACAAATACAATTTGGTGGATTGTTATATGTGGTGTTCAACAGCTGTTTCCTGGACCTGCTCTTTCTGTAAGACGTTAGTTTTGTTTTAGAAAATGCTGAAACAGAACCTGAAAATGTAATGTTTGGGTTCTCAACAGTGATATTATGTGAAACAAGCACACATCTTACTGACGAACCAAGAAACCTGAACTTCAAAAGCAGAGGGGGGGGGGGGGGGGGGGGACTCAGAAGTGAATTGTGAATTGTTTGACAGCTTGGGAATTTCAGGGTGTCCAGTTTGATTGATGGGTAAATGACTTAATCGCTGCAGCAGTGTTCTCTGAAGGCTCGGAGCAATGCTCCCTCTGAGTTTCTGTGACTCCCGTTCCTTAAAATCAAAGCCGTTCCTATTGATTCCACCACTTGTCCCCTCACTGTAACATAAGAAGCTAGCCAAGTACAGTTTTACCACAAAATACCCCTAATTCATCATGGAGCAAAATAGGAGGCTGATAGCAGCCGAAAGAGGAGACAGAGTTGACTTGAACTGAGTGAAACTGATCCCTGCCTTCCTCTGGCCAAAATGCAATGAAAGACACTCATCAAAATGTTACGTGACATTGACGTTTCCATTCAGGAGAGAGGGAGACTTTTCCGTGAGAGTGTTGACTCACAGTAATAAGACATGAGAGTGTGTCCTTATATTATTAAAGGTATGCACGGATTCATAGAGAGGCTCTGAAGCTAAAAACTAGCAGGTGAAAGACAAAGTGATCACAGAATCTATGAAGAAAGAGATTTCAAAATGGTCTCTCTTTTGTATTTACGTAGATTTCTAGATGCTTATAGTATTTTCAGTGTATTTACAGAGTAGTGTACAGTTTTGCTGCCATAACTAACAGGTGTTTGCTTTGAACCGGTCTAAGCAGGCAACCGAGAAAACGTTCTTATCATGAAAACATGGTAATTGCTGTAATGTAAGGGGATTGATTGGCACTGCACATTCGTGTTGAAATGGTTGTATTCCAAACACTGCATTGCCGGTGACCTTATAATGTAACAGAGCATACTTGTACAATTATTTGTGTGGTTTTAAGTCATAGTTAATTTATTCTGAAAGAGGAGATTCCCATGAATGATTTCAAACACTTTACACCTTATCAGGCATCAATACATCATCTTTATACATCATACATCATACATCATACATCATCTTTCAAGCTCTGCATCTGAAAAGTCAGTCCGACCTGTTCATGTCTCGTCTCCTGCTCTTCTACGCCACAGCAGATTCAAACTCCTACTCTTGTCATTTATATTGCTACATTACATTGCAGTCATTTAGCAGACGCTAAGTGTCTTGCTCAAGGACACATCGACATCGACTAGCTCTGATTGAAGGGCGGCCCTGCTCTCCACTTCGCCACAGTCGCCCTATTGCTGTAATAATTACTCACTTCTTAATTCATGAACCCTGGAAGGTGCTTTCATTTAGTTTACTGTGAGGCATGTGGCAGTACATCCTTTGTCATAGGCATGTTTCAGCTAAATTAGAGCCAGTGTTTCAGATTACAGTGACATCTTCCCTAAAATATTTTAAGAAATGTTATTATTATTCAACATTACTTTGAGTTTCCTGGTAGGGATACGGATAGAAGTGTAGGATGACTTTAACATTGTGTTTCTACATGTCTTGGGTCTCTTTACTTACTCTTTATAACCTGCTCATCTCTATAAAAGCACATTGTTGTTTAAAAAAATACAGACGAGGAATTGCAACAGATGGATTCTGAGAGAATAAGAACAACAATCACAATGACAAATTTAAAATGGCAATTTGAATGTGAAACGACCAACTGCAGCATCATTATGGGAGCTTAGGCTAGCATGTAGTGCTTATAGATTTGTCCTTTTGTATGGAATGACAAAGCTGTGTGTCCTGTATGAAGAAAGAAAATGGTGTAGCCTGTTTTCAGCCACTAGATGTCTCTGCTACACTGTGTTAATACCAAGGGCCTCAAGAAAAGGATGAATTCATCCACACTTGATCAATAAGTGAGAGAATATATGTCATTCTTTTATTGTCACTCAATGTCCTGCAGAGTGCTGTTGAATTTACACTTAATGTTCGACCGCAAAGCTCCAAATTCATTGTCTCTTTGGCAGCGGGAGCACACCACAAACAAGCAACATGAAACTGAACTCAACATCTTTCTCTAGTAGATCCCACATGTGAGTTTGTCATCCATTGGCCTGTCTTTACGCTCAGCATTTCCTCCATGTGTTACAGAAAGGCTTACCTCTGTTCAAATCTACAATAATATTGTGTGGAACATGACTTCATCCACATTGGTGAATACTTCCAGTGTTCAGTGTTCAGTTGGAGAGCTGTTAAAATAGCCAGGTGCTGCAAGAGCGAGCAACATATGAGAGCCTTCGAGAGCATTTCAACTGCACCGGTGAAGTGACTGAATATGATGCTCAATCATCTCCATGGTTGTGATTGGCTAAGGCAGATGTTTGGTGCACACATAGCATAGCATTGTGCCATATAGTGAACCTATTACTAACTATAGCAAATATATGAGTCAATGTTGAGTATAATGTATTCTGCATATCCAGAACCAAAAACTGCATCGCATTTGATTCCAAGACAGGAATGGAAAATGCTCTGTTTCATCTCTTTCCCCTGCCACTCCAGCGCTTTCTTCAGTAAAATTTGATTGGGTATTTCCCCACAGAAATGAAGGGATGGTGATTGCTGGGTAAGATTGGAGTGGATCTAATCTTCCACTGCTCTCAGTCATACTCCATTTCACTGCACATCTAATTTGTCACACTGCTGATGAATATGCCACAAGTTTCGTGGGAAAGAGAAGGACATAATGAATATTAAACACACTGGGAGAGGGGAGAGGCAATTGCCGTACCGCACTAACCACAGTGCATTGTTCATTTGTCCCGTTAAATTGCTGACACCATGCATCCACTATATGGACACATTGCTTTCCTCCCTCAGAGAATTTGATCAAGAGGTTAAAACAATGACAAACTGAGCTTTGTTGCTTTCCTGCAGCTTGCAGGCAGAAGCTTCATGGTCATTTGTCCAAGGGGAGCATACATTACCCCTCAATGCCTTGCACCCCACTGTGGAAATGCTTGTAAGAAATGCATGCATTTACTGCTCATATTTTAGCAACATGATGAGCATTGCAGGCAGATGTACTTCACAGAAATGCGCATGCAGAAGGTTTATACAACATTGTTGTGAAGCAGAAGGCACCATGACGTTGTATCTGATGGCTCAAACGGAGCACTGCTTTATTACCAGCTTTAAAAAGCATTACCATCAAATTAAAAACACAAGCAGATGGTATGAATTGCATCTGCATAATTATATTCTAATTTCGTCATTATTCATTATTACTCTGTTTGGTGATTGTCAGGACGGCGATGCACTCGGCAGCAGTCCAAGCAACAGGCAACAAAGTGAATAGACGGGGTCAGAAATCTGTTCAAATGTTTCCTGGCAACAAGATGTTTCTGTGTCGAAGCTTTTTTAGAAAGTTGCCTTCTACAGAACTGCAGCTCTGTAACATGAGCAGAAAGACTCGGTGAGAGGCAGGTGTTGAAACTGACCATATGGAAAGATTCCAAAGCATTTTGTTCCGTCCATCGCGCTTGTGCTAAAAGTCATTGATGAGCTGAGAGTGAATGTCTCTTTAAAGACGGAGAGGATAGAATCTGTGTGCAGAGCTGCTGCATCACCTATCCATGAGACCGCAGAGAGCGGCTGATGAGAAAGCCCTTCAGGACTCTTCTCTAAATAGGCATGAAATTATATCTCCCTCTGACTGAGATTAGCGGCCACGGAGGCTCTTGCGTTCTGCCCCCTCTCTTCCTCAGGCTATCCAACCAAACGGAGAGCTTTGCAGTTTCAGCTCGTTTGTGTTTAAGTTTAGGAAAGTTCATTTTCATCAGGAGGTGCTCTCTATGTCCTTCATCTTACTTACTGTGGGTCCTGCAGGATTCGTCACATGTGCTGAAGAGATGTGGTTAACCACAGCAATGTTATGTGTTGATGATTTGTGTTCAACATCATTCACTGGAGATGATTTCAGGGTACACACTGCGTTGTACAGATCTTATTAATAAATAGCTCATCTTTAGTTGTTCATGTTTCTACCAAAGGAAGCCACTGATTAAATGCTGATTGTTTTCGGTCTGTTATTGTAATTATTCTAGTAATGCATGTAGCTATAAAATGCAGCTTTCTCTTAATATTCCAGAGCAATACCAAGGCCTCCCCTGAGTGGAATGCAGCTATCATTAGTGTCGAAGACACCTGTGTTTTTCCTACTACGACATGTCAAAATGTCTTTTGTGGAAAAAGGTCTATTCCAAATGAAAGCTAATGTGTCTCCTGATATGTTGGCCGTATAATAGGCGCCCATATGCTAGCAAGTTAAAAAGATGATGACGTATCAGTTTCGCATCAGTTTTCACTTGCTGCTACTGGCGCTGCTGCTGTTGTTCATACAGCGTTTCTTAAGCCAAGGCTACATCGTGCGAGGGGGAAGTTATTATCGTCACTCCCAAATCGCTGCTGTACGAAGCTTGCTGCATCTTTGTGGGGAGTTACGAGGTTAGAGCCTCGACCCCAAATGTCACTGCTGTGATTTCTACATTTAGAGTAGATAATTCATTCCACGTGACCTGGCTGACATTTACTGCTCTTCTGATCACCTTGGATCAGAAGTTGATGATCAGGGTTGTGATTGTTTCAATGGAAAATTTGGGACACAATTTGGGAGTTTACTTGGATTGGCCATGAGATTACTTTGTTTAAAATGATTTCTTTCTTGCTTTTAGTTTTAGAATAAGTTTGAGAGTTAAAACAGACATCAATGCAGCTTTTTGAAAGTGTTTGCGGTTATGCCAACTTTCCATTTCTTATGTTATATGAAGCATTACCATAATAAACATTTTTATTTTCTTATCAAAAGTACAAAAGTGCTGAGGAAATTAGAAATGCTAATAGCACTGGATGTTATCGTGGTGTCATGGGTGACACGTTTATTGTAGCTTTTGTGGTCTGGTGGAAGAGGAAGTGATGAAGGGAATAAGCGATCCAGAAAATCCAGCAGAAGTGTGTTCGAAAACAAACTCCATGTCTTAGTCACACCACATTTGACACTTAAATTACAAATAATTGGGAGGTTGTGGCAGTTTGGTACATCTGTCTTTTGTGTTTGTTGGGTGATGAGGAGACCTGTGAACATGTTCCCAAATAGCTTTTGTGGTATGCTGTGAACCATTCAGTCAGGACATTATGTGTATCTCCCAAACTTATAGGGGAGGTGAATCTTTACTCAGTTTCCATGATGTTCTATCCATTAAACAACACATTTGGGGGTTTGCTGATAAATCAACCAAGAGGCTCTTTTCTGTCTTAGGGCGGCTGATGGAGAACGTAGCGGCCGAAAGGAATTTTAGATGTAAATCTGCGAGAGATGACGGATCTGAATGAGTGAAACAAGAGCAATGCAACATATTTCATACCATATGCCAGATATGATAAATATTTTATTTCTGATCAGCAAAAGACACACAGTTGATGCATTTGTATCTTTCATGACTTTTCAGTACAGAGGAAAAACCCAAACACATACACAGTATGGGTATATGTGTATATGGGTATATCTTAAAGTGCAAGTGATTCACAAGGGTCAATCATGCGTTACATAGCATCTGTATGAGGAACTTCAGTAACCTCCTTAAATCCTCGATAACTTTCTGAATCTGATAGTAAAATAACCGTCACTTATATATGAATACAAAATAAACTTTACTAGTCACTGAAGCTTTTTGATTTAGTTTAAGCACAACATTTATCTATTTCAAGTCTTGAGAGGAAAGAGTACCATGAAGTGCCAGAAGTGAGAAGTCTTTAGTCTCTAGTGTTGACAGGAGAAACAGTTTCACAAAACTCTCCATGGGTCAATTGAATAATGCTCCAGTACCACCTTAAACACCCTATACTTTTATTACAATCTAAAACAGAAAGTAACTTTACTTTATATACTTTTCTCACTTTTAGTTGTTTCCCTAACAGCCTCCATGGGTCACCTAACTTGGGCATGTTCTCGTCGAAACAGACATTCAGTATACAGGTACATTCTCTGAAATTACCATTACATTTGACTTGGTGAGGAAACAGTCCATTTGCCTTTGCCAAATACATTTGACACGAGGAATGTTCGTAGAAAATAAATATGAAGACATGGATAGACAGTCAAATATCTGAATGTAAATGTGGACTGATGCTGAGCTCACTGTGTGTTGACAGACCAGAGCGGCCACAGCAAAGGGGCATCTGGACAGCATCACACAGGGAAGTAACAGTTTAGCAGCAGCTGTTGGGTTTTGGATTTACCCATGGACAACAAAGATACAGACATATGTATCAATAGTACATGAAGAAGCCCTGACCCTTCAGGATGCGAAATATTCGAACTGATTTCTCACTGGGTAAATAAAACATGTCTCAATTGCACATGTGCTGAGTTTCAATGCCCTTTATAGTGGTTAGGATGCAAAGTGCATATTTGACATAGCATAGTAAGCTAGGATACACTACAGTGTGACTATAGCTCTTAACTTCCCAAGTGATTCCTTCAGAACTGTCCTTTCACACGAATGACACAAAAGAAATGCACATATTTTACAGAACAAAAAGAAACACCGGTTTACCAAAAAACACGGGAACAGAAAGCAATATAGAGGAGCGATGCCTTCACGCCGTGAGCGCAGTGTGAGAGCAAACAAGCTGCTGTTTTATACACACAGCATCAGCTGGCACTGAATGAAATGAAGGTCAATTTCTGTGTTGCTGTGAATCCTTTAATGTGAGATTATTGCATAGTTTTGAATTCTTAACATAGCTATTAAATTGACACTGACATCTCTTTTTTTTCTGGTCTGTGCTTCACTCTTATCAATCCAGGAAAATATATAAATTCCCCTTTTTTTCAAACGGGGCTGGGTTCAATTCCCTTCATGAAGCCAAAACTATATTTTATCATTTTGTTATTAAACTATTTTCAAGACGAAGGGTGTTTTCTGGATAAAATAGCTTAATAGTGAACCGAACCCAGCCCTGGTTCCAAGCTACTCTTTATGTTGCATTTTCAATGTGCACAAACATTTGCAATTTACTGTCAGTAGAGAAACTAGCTTAAGCCATTAATTATCACCACCATCTATCTACCAGGCATCGATAAAACAAACACCAGCATGAAGTGACTGTGGCTCCGCGCTGATCGACTGATTACACTGAGTGATTCTCTCGACCTCTGAAGGCCATGAAACATGCACTCTTACCTGCAAAATAGATTTCAAATGTTGATTTTGCTTACTAGATGAAGTCTTCTGGGACTTTTTGTTACTTTGATGTAACAGTTACAAGGTCCCTTAATACACACAAATGAACATGTGCTTCTTACCTACTGAGACAACGCCTGAGTGTCATTTTAACTGAACTCCAACAATGTACCACCAACATGTTGCAGAACGAGTGAACTAAGTCAGTAGCAGCGGCCCGTAAATATCTTCACACACGTTGGTTACTTTCTCACTGTCTGCAGGTAAATCCCCGTGCAGTCTTAGTAAAACACGCCTGAGCTGAAACAGTAATCCTACTGTGTTATCTAAGTTTTCGGTGACAAAATAACAACCAAGTATTTTCTTGAATCTTAACTTTGATTGTTGCTTATTTAACCATTAATATGTAATATCATGACAAAAAGTCTTGATTAAAAAGCAGGTTTCCAGGGGCTTTAAAAGAGATTTTGCGACCGAGGGCTAAAGCAGATACAGATGCCGCAGTATGTACTCCCATGATGCCTTTCTCTTGCATTTTTCCTGTCTCTTTCTCTACCGTGTTGTATCAGAACTGACACATTGACAAAATAACATGCAAAATAAATAATAACAGGAAAAAAATGCAAGAGATGACGATAATGAATGACACTTGTTATACGCATTAGATTCAACTGTGCAGCCACCTTGAGGAAAATTAACTTCAGCCCGTGCGAAGATAAGCACTGCAAACTAGTGCAGTCAACGATCAAAAAAACTTGATGCTGGTGTTTGTTTTACTTTGATTGAGTCATCGACAATGTGCACAAACCCCCATCACTGAACAAGCACATCTAGCAGCTGCAACGACGTCCTTTTTTCTTTTTTTTCAACCAGAAACTGTATCAAAATGAAGCTATCGGTTTGTTGTGGTCCCTTGTAACACGCATAACGTAGATCACCTGACTTGAATGACCAACCTTGTTCCCCTATGGCCAGCACAGAGTCATGACATGGGTCCCATTCAGTCACCAGAGTGTCAGCTCACTTCTTCTTCTTTTTTTTGGCATAGAGCTCATGTTCAAATAGGAGCCGTGACTGAACTGCTTTTTAAACGAATTAAGAACTACAATAACACAATTAAATAATATAGTAGGAAAATAAATATCGTTCCAACAAGGCTTTTTGTTTTAAATAGTCATTCTCAATCTTGACACTGGAAGCCAGTGTGTATGCCACGTTATTCACCTCAGAGAACGATGATCATCAGTCCAAGAAGATGGCTGCTCTCAGTCTCATCGGTGAACGTGCTAATCAGCTACTGCACATACACGACCGCCTCAATTCCACTAAACATGGTCCCACATATTATGTAGAGCTCAACACTCATATGCACTACAAGTGTCTGTATACAAGATATGCATAATGGACTTTTTTCTGATATTTAGACTTGGCCACGACCGGGACAATCCTTATGTGCAGGATGATGAATTGAAACACATGACAGTGGCTACATCTGCCATCAGAGAAAAACAACAACTATAAGTGCTATTAGCTATACACTATTTTGGTATTTCATGAATAGCAATTAGGGCAGTTTGAAGTTTTTTGGTCAGTTTAAGGTAACTCAAAGGTTATCGTGGAACCTCTACAGACCTCACCCCGTATGAGCACTCTCTTTTAGAGGGCAAGCTATGGCTGTCTCAGATACCTTTAGTATACAGTACATTTAACTGTTACGTCAGAAAATAGATATGAAACTCATTTCCACATCTCATGCTCACAATTTGACTGATCTCATCACTGAAATATTAAATACATCTACCAATAATATCCCATTCCTATCAGTGAACTAATAATAATCCAACTACTGATTTCTATTGATGATTAAATGCCGGGGATATTAAGATTGCGTTATCTTTTAAAGTACAGACTTTTGCACTATGGCTGTTTTTTTCTTCTCTTTTTTTTGCTTGGCATCAAAAGACTTCTTAAGGATTCATCTGTGTTGGTGGAGGTGAGGAGGAGTGAACAGGACCATGTCGCACAGATGCAACAGCCACATGTTCAACACTAACTGTGAGCAGACTCGATGGAAGGGAGGGAGGGGGGGGGGTTCTCTCAAGCCTAAAGTGTAGGATATACAATATAACAACAACCAAACTCTGATATCAACTCTATGTGCGTTCCGGCATTCCCTAGAGGTGCGTATTTCTGTAACTTCCAGTCTCGCGGAGGAATGGATTTCGTCACCCCTAGGGAATAGAGGAGCTTTCATGATGTTTTGAGGAATGTGTGGAGTTTCTGAATCTGAGTGGAAGTTAGGAGCTGTCGCTGGCAGAGCGCTTTTTGCCAAAATGACTGGTGGAGTCTCTGTTTCGCAGATTAGGCTGGATCTTGTACATATGGGGACCCATGGACCAGCGCCAGCTCCCACGGCCATCCACTCCAGTCGGGATGGCGGCAGCTGCAGCCACAGCAGTGGATGGGCAGGGCTTGTTCTGCAGCAGCTGAATAAGCATGGTCATCTCTGGGCCCAGCCGCGACACCATGCTGGTCCTCACGCGGTCCACTGTGTCCTCATCACAGTCCATCAGGCTCTGGAGCAGCTTACCATAAAACCTAGGACAACAAAACAAAGCATCACAGAGCGTCTGTTTAAGAGCCCCTAGCCAAAATGGACAAAATGTACAGCATGGCAACAAAACATTCCTGTGGTACCTGCCAATTGTTCACATCTGTTCAAAAGTATTTCCGTGTATTTGCACTCGTGCTCTATAGTCTATATATCTACAGTCATTCATATGGATCACTACTAAGCCTTGAGCTTCACCCTCCTGTAAAGCCTGTTTGTATCCATTCCCAAACTGCAATCCTACATGTATTACAGCGACAATAGGAACAAACATATCAAGACTTGATATTCCTGTTTCATTTTCTTTCATTGAGAGAATGTATGAATCAGATGCCAAACAAAAACATTGAAATCAATACAAATTTAGCCATCTGTTATGCTGCATAACTCAGGGTCTAATGTGCAACATGCCAGCCTTGTATATCTGTGGTTGTTAGGAAGATTCAAAAGTACGTCACATTCATTTAAAACGAGCAGCTATATTCAGTGATTACTGGTACATAAGCCCTTGTTTTTGTGGTCAAAGAGCCTGTTGAACATCATAAGCTTCAAACTCTGACACGCCCTTAACACGCCCAAAACAATGTGTCCTGTGTCACCAGATCGCAACTTTAATCAACTTGTTGTTCAGTAGAAGAAGAGCTCACCTATTGGGGAAGTGACTTGGTAGCTGTGCCACTTCGCCAATAGCATCTGGATTTGATCGGGCTACAGTGCAGATATCCAGCTTGCTGTAACACTCCTCTTGGACTTCAGATATCATTCTTTGGAAGGTGGAGCAGCGGCGGATGGTGGGGAATGCCTTCGAGGTGATGCCATTGGCAATGCACTTAAGGCTCTCCTTCACAAATGCTTTACCCTGTAAAAACACAGCAGTGCTTCACACATTCTTGCCCTGACAGTTACACCCATATAATCCCACACAAACCCATGTGCATGGTGGAAATTGAGAGGATGGCATACTGTTTGCAGTCTTTGTGGAATTAATTAAAGTGTATACCTGAGTGTCAAATTTAGCAGCACTGTAAAGGAAGGACTTGCAGATGTCATGCATGCCATCTGTGTCACAAGTTGAGTTTTCCAGGCAGGCGAAGGCCCCGCAGCCAACTTGGAGGGCACTGTTGAGACAGCGTGCCACATCTGCTGTGGGCACAGAGAATGAACCATCAGCCAACAGTGGGTTCACTGGGAATCACTGCACAGTCACTGAGCTCATTACTCAAGGGTTGCCAGGGTTTCAGCTAAAAAATGTGGCGAACAAAAGCACATTTTCATACTTTGGTGATTCACAAAAGACATACAGTCACTTGGGGGCAAATAGTGACTTGACTGGAGATTGGACACCTTACAACTCAGACACTATTTGGCACGACTGCCCATTTCTCTTGGCAGGGACCTATATTCCATGCTTTGGTTCTTTTCAGCAGGGCTTGGATGAACAGCACCAGAAATACCAAAGAGTTTACTGAAAATTGTTGGCGTGCCTGACACACACAAACACTTGTACCACTGGCACACACAGACATGGATACATACAAACTCATGCTGTCATCAAACTCTGTCTTCAATTGCCGTAATTGTCAAGCTGAATTTGAAGACTCCTACTCCAAACCCCTGTAATGTTCCTAACTATTAACTTAGCACATGTAACAATCCAGTTACATCCCAGAAATGCTCCTATGAACGTCTACATAATGGAATACATGTTCAGAAAATGCTGCTATCTTCATTTCAGGAGGGTCACATGACTGGATTAGTTATTAGGCTGATTAACCCACAAGTAACCCTGATCCCCATCTTTGTAAAACCTATGAAACTACCCAGCAGCAGCTACCCTGCAACATCATTCAATCCATTTTCCAAAAACTGACCTTGGCCATAAGGAACACAGCTCCAAGTCCATGCAACCGACTTGACATTTTAAACCAAGAATGAGCTATAAAACATAATCTGTAAATCAGTGTATCCAGATAGTTGGCTCTCCTTTTTCTTCATCCAAGAATCCACTGAGATGGCCAGCAGCCTGACTCAAATCCTTTGTAATAACCATTAAGAAATGTGATCGCAGAGCCTAAGCCTACTTGGCAGACTTTGAATCTGAGGCCCCATGTTGACCTGCACGGTCAGATAAAGTCTGCCTGCCATCGGGGACCAGAGATTGCTCTTAAAATAAAGAGAGTGACCTGCAAATCTTACGATGATATAGCAGTTCCCGCAGAAGGGAATCAGCATCCCTGTCAGCCAATTATCACTGGGATGTAGCTTTGTGTTAAAAAGGAAAAGTCAACATATGAATGAAGCTACGCAGATTCACCCTTTGCAGTGTCATTTCTTGATGGGTATTGCAGGGGATTTTTTTTTGGGGGGGGGGGGGATGAATAATACATGTGAACTAATAGCGTTGCATTAATTTATCCAAAAGATACAGCCCCAGTGACAAGCAGTGTAACAAATAGCCTGAAGCCTTCTGTTTTATGCACTGAAAGCACCCTCAAGTCCACTATAATGCTGAATGGTGGGACGTATGCAGCAGCCAAAGCCACGAGAAAGAGACTACCGGCATGACACAGCCTGCGCTCTCAGGTGTCAGCACCAAGCTCCGTGCTCATCTGTTGCCGGCAGGACACCGGCAAAAAGCACAGCGTTAATCCCGCAGCCTTTATCGTGACTCAACGCGCTCGTTTAGACAGAAAAGGCTGCATAGGCCAAACAAATATGAGGGAAAAAAGATCTCCACATAGTAAACGAGCAAAGGTAAGCCTGTGCATTGTGGAAATGGTGTGTAAAAAAAAAAAAAAAAAAGCAAGCAAGCAGTGCGCTCTGAGATATGCATATGGAGGCAGCGTGTTACTTACAAGGGCTATTGGCAGAAAAGCGCGTTCTCCTGGGCGAATAAGACTCGTTTTGATCCAGTTCATATGCAGATGCGTTCAGCACCATCAGGAGAAAAAGTCCCGTCCTCAAAGGCATCGTCCTCTCAACACAGACAATACAACTAAATGTGAAGAGACGCCTCCTGCTTTGTGTGTAATTCATAAGAATAACGTGCTCCAAAAAGCTTCTGCAGCGCCGAAAACACAATCAGTGTAGGTTATTACAAGTAAGCTGCCGGCAACGTCTTTACACTGGACTCCTCACTATCCCTATGACTTGCATGACAGATAGCACCGATGTCAAGTCTGCATGGGTTTATATGGGAGCGCTGAACATTACGAGTTCTGCGTTTGGACCAATCAGAACGCTGTATTCAAGACCGTGGTCCTGGTCCCTCCACTACGAATTGATAAGATCATTTAACAGCAGCCAACACAGCTCAACATGGAGAATTTGGCCATTATTTCTTATAATAACCCCAAATACAACATGTAACTATTTTTATTTTTATTTTAGAAGTTTACCAAATCACCTTGATATGCTACAAGTGGCTTTTTTTTATACCCAGTACAACAGAATATCTTTCCAAAGTAAGAGAGACTTCCTGCGTCATTACCGAATTCGTCAAATTAAAAGTATTGTATGAAGTTAGTCTTTAATATAATTCAATATAAAGTTATATATAAAGTTGTTAACCCAAATTACTGGTGACATTTGGAATGACAGTTACGTGTGACAGGTTTGAATATGAATTAGATAATCAGATAATTATTGTCATGTTCACTCTTCAATCTGAGCACACATCTTATTGTATGTTCTTCACTTGGAGTTTAATTTATACATATTACCTGTAAATGTCATACATTTGCCAATTGCTAATTTCACTTTTTCTAATGTGCATATTGGTACCTGTTGGGAAAAAAAAAATCATTATTCCATAAAGCATATTATTAAAGTGAAGGACGTCACTTTCATTTTTTTTTTTTTAGTTTTCACCTATTTAGTTATTGGTTATTATGAGATATGGTTGGGAGGGCGATGCATTTTGTTCTTGGTTGAGGGCAGAGTCCAAAGAAAAAGAAATAGCACGTCTCCCCACCACAAATCATTTGTCTACAGTCCCTAACGTCAAAAAATGCAAAGCCCACCTCCACACTAACAGACCAAAGTGTATCTAACCAACCTGTGTTTTAGTCAAATGTGCCACGTACTTTGCCAGACTTAAATGCCTTCGTCCAAATATCAACCCAGAATATTCAAATGACTCGTCTTTTTGTTATCACTCTGGCATTTACCTGAACCGTGCTGAATGATGACACCGTTGTTGCTTTAACTTAAGGGACTCTACTTAAAACGGAGATAAACTACCTGTGTTGTTGACCTAATTCTCCACTCTCCTCTTCCCAAGACTGTGAAATGTTGGCTCAGAGACCGCTAACTTGCAGCTGCACGTGCCGGCATACAGAGGATGATGTGTGGGACTCTAAGCTATCATTAATCATGGAGACCTCACGCCTCTTCACCCAGTGCAACGCTCGACTAAAACAGACAGATTCAGACACTAGGAATCTGATTTGTCCTGATCATAAGAATGTGGAGTAAAAAGAAAAAAGAAACAGACAAACTTCATGCGTGTCCTCTCGCCATCAGATATACAGTTCATTGCAGGTGTCAATGCGTGCCAAGAGTAAATCCCCCCATTAGTAGAAGATTTGTGGTCTTTTCCTTGCATGTTATGTCTTCTGTGTTCTGGTTGTCTTTGGCAATCTTTGTGCTATAACCCTAGTGTTTGCCAGAGAGTTGTCAGTTGGGCATGATGTCAAGCTGTTGGCACCTTATCTCTTCTGGGGAATCCAAATATGGGCCCTTGCCAGCTGCAACAATATTCTTTTTAATGGAAAGATAATGTGAACGTATAACTGCTTAATGAATGTGCTATTATACTGCCTCAATCGATCATCATCAACATCCAAGTCCCCGTAGTGCATAAGCTACACATTAGACATGTGGACTGTCAATTTCTTACCTTTAGCATCTCTTTCTGTTACAGTAAAGAACTTTCCAGAGTGATGACTGGTTGTCCTCCCTGGAGATTCGGTGTGGAGAACAGTATGTCAAAGACCAGCCTGCTCACTTATTGGGTATGTCAGCACTCCTAAAAAAATGAAATAAAAAACTGAAGAAAACTATGTAAGATTTGAGTCAGATGTTGGGCTGATATTTATGCTCGCCATGAATATGTTTGCTGCTCTGGCATTTATTGCTTCCCTATGCTTTTTTCGCTGAAGCAAGGTGGGGAATGGGGGGGTGGGGGGGGGGGGTGTTCGGTGCGTCTCTGCTGAAACTGGAGACAGGAGTCAAGAGTTTATTCATGAGTTTTCAAGTCGGTCTCGTCCTTGTTAACACATCACTGCAGACTCTTCCTTTTTGGATCGTAGCCATACCACAAACACATTTGAGAAGACCACTTCCGTGTCCTCTGGGGGAAAGGATAATGAATTCCTTTGTCAGGTATAGAAGAAGGTGATTCACCTTTATTTTCAGAAATATAACAGACAACACTGGCATGGACATAGTTCACTGAAAGGGCAAAGGCAGCGTGAGAGTTTTGCATTCATTTACATTGAGGTGGATGAACGGATTCTCTGATTAGAGATCACTTTGCATCAAAGTTGAGTTTTACCCTACGCTTACTGCTGTTTGCCTGACAGCTACTTCCTCTATAACTATACGATCAGGAGATTGCTCACTATGAGCGAGAGATTTGAAATGAATGTAATAAATGGGAAGCTGATCTTTTATCAAGCACAAGCAAATGAATATGGCTAAAGTCTGCACTAAAGCTTTGAACAGGTTTAATGGGTGATATAAAAGCACTCTCAAGATGTCCCCTGAAGGACAGTGTTAGTCTACCTGTGTCCACAAGAGGGACTTTTGTCAGATGTTACTGACTTGCATGAGCTGTTCCCGTAAAGCAACACCTTGGAACACTTTGTTATAGTGCACTGAAGGGGTGGAGGGGAAACATTACGATTTGGCATTTCTGAGAAGTGGAAAAGATCCACGACACTCGGTTGGATTATAATTACAGTTGCCCACATGTGAAACCAGTCGAGGGTGAGGTGTTTGCACCTTTAGAATTTTTAGTGTGTGTTTTTACGTTTGGTCAGGGGGATAATGCGTTTTGCTGCCAGGTGGCAGATGCTTGTAGTGTTCACATGAGAATAGCACTTCATTTTTTGGAAAATATTTTGAAAAAGAGGTTAGCTGTGGGCAGCAGCGCTGCAGAGTAATGACAGAAAGAAGCAGGATCTGTCCAACACCCAGTAGTGCTGTCAGGAGACCCCCAATGGTAAAAGAGACACAACGTCACCTTTAAAAGATTTGGAATTAATACACATCCATCTAAAAAGCTCCCAGAAGACAGATAAATAGTTCGAAAGCTTTTTGAAACTGCTTCCATAAATCAAATGGTCCTGTCTAATGCTATTGAAACCACAGTTCTAATCTGTATTGTCAGAGGAAAGTCTATCAACAACCAGAAGTGGAGCAACCAAACTGAGATCTGGTTTCTGTGGGCACACTGAACAGCTAAACCCTACAATTAGCAGATGCAGCTCTCATTATGTTGTGGCCCTGTGGAATTCACAAAACAAGCATGACGTAAACTGACAAAATACTCAAAATACTTAATTTCTTCAGAGTGTTAAATTCCTTCCTTCCTCAGTAGTATCTGAATGGATGTTTTTTTTTCTAAAACAGAACATAAGGCAAAACCTCAGGGGATCTGCACTCCTGAATGTGTATCCAACACAAGTAGCATGTGATATACGTACATCTGGAGCCTGGAATGAAAGCACACTGCTTTGCTCTGCAAAGAAAATACAAATCAAGAACAATCATGTTTGGGCAACATGGATGAAGGACTGTGGAGGAGCACTTTAAGATATCCTTCTATGTCCACAGTATAATTCTGTGTGTAAACAACCTCACGCCAATTACTGTCTTCATTACTGCTGAAGTTTGATATGTCACAGACTGTGAGGACAACCTCAGTTCAAGTTAGACTTGAAGTGCTTACAGTACTCTCAGATCTTACATAATGAATACAAACATGTTCATGTCATAACATATCAAGCATAAATATCAGTAGTTGTGTTAAAGTTGAACAATGAAGCATTGATTTGAGTGACGCGTTTGACAAAGTGGTTTTGTTGCCTAAATGTAACTTTCCTCTGGAAGTCGTCCACATCGACACCATGAAAAGTTGTGCTGAGTGACAGAAAAAAAACAAGAAATTTCGGGTCCATGTACCAAATCTATAGATTGCATTTTGTGATTATTTCACAAACACACACAGCAGCCTCTTGCTTTAGAGTCCAGTGTTTGTTTCAGCTCAGTCAGACGGAGACTCTCTGTAGAAGCACTCAGTCACCTGACCTTTCCTTACATTGGGGATTTGTGCTCACTTTTTTGAATGATATATCTGTTTCCAGATGTTCATGCTTCAGGTTACACCAGGGAGTAGCATTTCTCAGTCTTATCAGACTCCTGGATTGAGTTTCATTTACCAGAGTTCATCCATGGCTCATCATCAGTTAAGTCTTGTGTTTCCTTGTCAAATATAAGCATCCGTGCTGCTGAAGTGTCCTTGAGCAAGATGCTGAATCTCAGCTCCGAGCTCCATCTGTGTTGTTCTGTAGCTGGTCCAGCTGTTTTACCTTCCAGTAACAGTGGGTCCCAAAGTGATGTTGTGATGTGTTTTTATTGTCCAAACCTTAAGTTTGTTACTTATTTTAAGGCAAACCTTGATGTTTTTCCTAAACTAAATTTGTTTGAAAATCGTGCTGAGTAACTTGAAAATCATTGGATAATTGGTGTCCATGTACACAAATCAACAGATTGAATTTTGTGATTATTTCACAAACAGCCATGAGACTGTGTTGTGGTTTCCCATGGGACACGAACAGCGGCCGCTTGTTTGTTACAGCTCGGCCAGACTGCGACTCTCTGAAGAAGGACTCTGTCACCTCTGTCGAGCCCAAGGGACAAAGAAGTGCGGCTTTGATGTCGTGTGTGCGTGCCGCGTGTGTTCTGCTCCAGATTTTTGTTGCTAAATTTGGATTGGAAACATGTTTAATGGGAATGCTTTTGAAGTGAGATGGTGGAAAGTATTGTCGACTTGCGTGAGCCATTACACTAGATACATTTGAAATGCGTTATTTTATCAGACCCACACTATTTCCCAAAGGGCAGAGCCTCTCACAGAGCTCTGTGAATCACAATATCATTCTATTCTCAGAGCTCCATTGCGCCGAATCATGTAGCGGTACTTTTGCATTTGCTGTTCGAAAACACCTGCCACCCGGTATGTTTTTTGCGGGTAATGTCCTCTGGTGCACAGGTGTGTTTGCAGGAGCTGTTTCTAACAGCAGCAACAGTTTCAATATAATACACTAAAAATGAACGTTGTCATTTGCTTTAGCTATCGCAGTGAAAGATGACTGACACCTTTAGGTGCTTTGACTTCATCCCCAGAACATCTGAGGAAACTTACAGTACGAGACAGAAGTGTCTGGCGAGCGACCACTGGAATGTGCATCCAGTGAAATATATGAAAAGGAATACATGACAAGGTATAGTATAGCATTGTCATGCATTTTAACAACCCTGAGACAAGCTGATTTTGTTACACTCCAATAAATTACATCAAATCATTTTTTTCCTTTTTGAGATAACAAGTGAAATTCCCCTTTACATTGCACTGCCCGGGCACACACACTTGCATCTGTGCATTAACGCTGCACACATACTCTCTCTCTCACACACACACACACACACGGACACACGAAGCAAAATCCTAGTGCCTGTACCTTAGAAGGAGTCTGTCTGTATGCAGCATGCAGTAGTACCTAGGCTATGTTCCCTTCAGCCAGCCATCTGGTTTCAGTTCAGACCCATCTGGATCTGTCTCCAGCCCAGGCATCTCAGGAATACATTTTGGAGGGGTGCCCACATCCGTTCACGCAGACAAGTGTTTTCAATTACTCAATTTTAAATGTCTCTAAAACCCAAATGATTGAGTTTTTTTTTTTTTTTAAAGACAGCAGTGGTGGTAAACACTGCTTTAAAAGCTGCTTCAAAGGGAGTGGGCTGACCAGTACACAAGACTGTGTTACACCTTGATGACTGGCAGGAGCATGTCAACGCTTAACTCTGCAAGCCGACTGCAGGACAAAGACTCCAGGATCACATACTTGTTTGCTGATTTCAGAGCTACCGCAAATATCCTCTCAGCCAACATGAAGTGACTGGAGAGCCAAGAAGTGATGAGAACCATGCAACGAGCTCATCTCATATTGTAACTGACAGGATGATTCGACAAGTGCCCAAACCAAAAGGAACGCGTTAGCGTCATGTATAGTTGAGGTTTGTACCATTAAACTCAGAAGATATTTTAGGTCTACAGCAATTTATCAATTTTAAACGGGCCCTGCATGGGCTCACGTTGATTGATATTGATTCATTTCTGAAGCATGTTGCATCAAATACCAATTTCTTAATCACAATGTATTGCCATTGCTTATTCCAGTCTGCTGCATAAAGGATGTTTTTGGATTCTCCTTCTACAATTCCTTTTAAATATATTTGATATTATTGTCTGACACTTAGGTTTTGATAAACAACGTACAGCAAGAGGAGAATGAACTTTCTATCACTGACAAGAACTTTCCCATTTCTGTAAGAGTCGTGTGTGTCTGTGTGTGTGTGTGTGTGTGTGTGTACCTACGCGTGTACGTGTGCGTCATATCCTCACACATTAATCCATCCTGATGATTTCTGCTGTGTCAGAGTGACGCTTGTACCTGAATCTATTTTAAATTGTGACCAACAGCACATTTTAATGACTGCTATGACTAAACCAGTGGAGATCTTCCTCAGGGTGCCCATGGGCATGTACTCACACTGCTACAGTATTTCACATGGCTGTGTGATGAGAGCATTTACAGGATACATTGTCGCAGGCAGTTAATCCAAAGGAAATACTGCCCCCTTTTTTTCAATTTGCATGCTAATACCACTGCAGATTTAATCTGATATGAGCTGCACAGTGGTAGCCCTCAAATAAATTCCCCATCAGGCAGCCAGTCTCTGTCGTTCACATCTATTCTGCATTAGTCCTGCAGCTGCTGTCAGCATCATATTCTTCTTTAAATGTTGTACGGCCTCCTTCAGACTGACAACAGCACTACCTCAACAATGCGGGGTTTTTTTCCGGGAGGAAAAAAGTAGATCCTGGCCCTACTTTTTTGAGCACAGTGCAACGTCATCCTGTGATGCACTTTGTTGGCCAATAAAAATACAAACAAGTGTAAGCTTGTTAAGGATTAACAAGGCTTGGATGCACATAAACTCTCCTGGTTTGATTATCTATAGATACAATTAGCAACTGTTTTACAATGAATTCAGTTATTTTCAAAACAATCCGTGGTTGTGGCTCTGTGAGGCTGTAGTTTGTCACAGTGGTGCTAACATGCTTAGTTTAGCATGTTAGCATGCATAACATTTGTTATTTGGCAAAAACGAAGTAGGTACACCAGAGGCAGATTTTTGCAGGTATTTGGTCATAAACCAAAGTACTGCACAAATGACCTTTTTGGACGTGACGGTGATGGTAAAGTAAAAGTGGAGGGATCATGAATGTTGTTACATTCCACTATGAGGACATGAATGTCTGTACCAAATGGCATAGCAATCAATTGTGTTGTACAAAACACCCAATAAGATATGCCATTTTCCGACTTGTATTAAAAATATAGTTTGAACTTGGGAAACTATCTTTTATCATTCAGCAAGCAGAATATGTTTTCAGATGGTGAGTGTTTGAAGATTATCCAAATACCCTTCAGAGGTAGTAAGTGGTCAGGATTGTCATACAACCATCTGGGTTTGTCATGGTGTATCGTACTGACAATCAAATGCTTAGCTATACCGCGAAGGTAACAAAGATACATGAGAAGATCTGAATGCACCCAGATATGAATTCAAAATGAATTATGGGTATTATTTGAATCCAAAATCAGCTGTTTATTTACTAAATTAAGCTGTAATGTGGCTATTGCAGCAAGCTTTAAGTCCTATAATAGATGCATCTAAATATGAAATGTGTCTCCATACACATGTCAGCCATTTAATGCTTTAAAGTTATAGCATTATGTATAATTATGGGATTTCTTGATTGTGGGTTGCCAAAAAAATACATAAAAATCCCGATTCCGATATACACCATCAAGCCATGAGTGTCACCATTACACTAATTACCATGTTGTTAAATGTGTTTTATTTACAGCTTTAATTCCGATGACCAGAACTGAAAAGAGCTTGAAATCTGGAGGATGGTTGTGGTTTTGATTTATGGTGCTGGAGAGTTTCTCAATGGTCTTGCGGTATTCATCACACATGCGTAATTCCTAATCAGGGTTATGTACATAGCACTCCATCAAGAGCCCTTCAACATCGCTCAGAGAATGTTGACTTGGTAATTGATTTTGAGCATCGCTTATGATGGGAACATAAGCCAGATGCCAGGATGTTTATTGCATTGTTGCTTTGTGGGCAGCGGTGTACACAACCTCTGTCTCTCGCTGCGGCCAAATTTTCCATGGCCAGTGCATCCTTATGGTCAAAACATCTCCAGTAATTTATCGTAATGAACTTGATGTTAGCAGTGATATGCATCATGAACATGAATTACTGCGCTGTGTCAGATGGGGGCAAAGAAAACAAGACTGATTATTGTTCTTGCTTAACTGTGTCTGTAGTTATCATATCTACAGATAAATAAAAGTAAAAATCTGAATAAATCATTGCAGATGATTCCCTACATGAGGGTCAATGAGTTTGCTAAGGATGAAAATGATGTGAATCATATGCCATTACCTACAAAGTTGGGTGTACAAAGTCCCCAAGTCTCAATCCAGATGAGAGGAAGTTGAAGGGAGGAAGCGAGGGGAAGAGTGGAGAGTAGAGAGCATCAGAGTCACAGTGTTGTACAATCTGTGCCGAGGAACAGACTATACTTACCCACTACTGAGACACTTTGTGCAGTATTTCAGGGAATTACGTACACAATGTCATGATTTACGTTCAATGCTGATGTTTGGTGTCAATGCAGGAAACAGCGTGTCCTTTAATTTCCATTGTGTTTTATGGCATTGGACTTAAAGGCGCACTGTGTAGGATTTAGCGGCATCTGGCGGTGAGGTTGCAGATCTCAAAGATGGGGATTCTGTCCCCCGAAGTGCAACCGCCATGACAACCACAAATCAAACCAATATTACTGCAGTCGCTTCACAGACATTATAAGTAAGTGTACCGTAACAAGTGAGAGGCTGTGGTGATCGAGATAACATAACAATCAACAGAACCAAAACTTTTACAAATACTACGAGGCACAAATGAGTCGAGGAACATGCAGCTCCACTGATCTTGGTCCTCTGCACACAGTTGTTTGTCATTAACTGTTGCGTTTATCGATTATTTTTCATTGCTCTGTTTATGTCTCTGAACTGATTGAGCTAAATGTGTGGGTTTCACTTTCCCAATGCTCAGTTAAGATGTATTACATAACTTGTTTTGGATTATGCAAAGTGCTTATGACAGGATAATTTGATATTGACAATGCTGGTAGTTACAAAAGGACAATTATTCACTCAGTGACAACATAAACTACTTGTATACACTGCTACAGTGATCTAGGCCTGTAGGCCTTGACCTGCTTTTGCAAATTTGAGCTAAAAAAGAGGCGAGAAGCGTCGTAACAAGCCACAGCCCACTGTAGTTTGATAGCAGACACCTACACCGCATAACGGCCACAATGGATAATTGAGAAAGCAATGGGATTTGTAGTAAAAGCTTTGTGCATCCTCACTGAAATACAGCCTCCGTGTCTTCAAGAGCCTGAGCAGCTTGGCCGATCACTGTGAGTGAACGCAGATGGGAGAGATGCCCAGCAATGGAAAACGGGGAATAAACTAGCTTAATGAAAGCATCATGGCACAGTGAAAAGCCAGTCTAAGCCATCAGTGAGAATGCCCCGGGGGTAGGAAGATGGGCTGGTGTGCGTGCTGGGGGCTGGAAGCTTGCCTAGATCCAGGAGCTCTGTTGGCCCTCTGTGGACTCATGGTAGTCCACTCCCTCACCACAGAGCTCCTCCCTGGGAGCAGCCAGAAAGTTGATATGTCATGTTACAGGTTAGGCCCTGAAGTATACCAAGTACCATATCAGGAAGATTACATGCTTAGTTGAGAATGGCAGCGGCCCAAGCTTGTCTGTTACAGATGCATCTGCATTTCATGTCGTTGACAGAATCTGGAGGAGATACAATTGCTTAAGACTCATGTTTTAATTCTTGTTACAGAATAGACACAACCACCTTCTCCTCAGGACACTAATCAACTTTTTTTTTGTGAAAAACAATATCAATGTACTTTTTAAATATGTTTGTAACAGTTTATTGCTATTAAAAGGAACAGCGGGCATCATCAAGTGGTGCACCGCGGTCCGGACCGGTCCAAGAGGTGGTTGTATCTGGATCTGTGACCAATGTCTGCTGAATTAATGAGAATCGATCATATTCTCGCCTTAGACTGCCGACACAGCTGATCACAGCTAAAGGGGGCTGCTCAAAGCTGCGTTTTCACTTTTTCTAAAAGAGGCACTTTTTATGTATTTTATACAGAATAATCTGTCCTTTGTACTAGGACTCATGTTATTCATGGTAAAGATTGCTATTTGTTTCCCATAGGCCAACAAGTGCCATACAAGATCAATGTGTCGAAAAGTATGTATACTTCTAAAATCCCCAATGAAAATGTACGTTGCTCATTTTATTTGATCGATCTTGGGGTAGGCCATAGGATGCAATTTAGACATAACGACCCCTTTGAATATTAATTGAATGCTCCTGCCGTGCGAACTGAAAGACCAAGTAGCAGACAGCATGTTGTTGGTCGTGTTGAAGAGTGAGGACCACACCACGGATCGACATTCACATGCTGTTTAATTAGCTAGCTGGCCTGCAAACTGATTTTCCCAGCGACTGTTTGTTTGGTCCCCTGTTTGACAAGAAGTGTTCATGTTTGTACATTTGATAAAAAGGAGACTTTAGCAGGAAAGCTAACGTGGGTTATTGTTCATATCTGTGGCTTCTAGAGCGTCTGGCTCAGTGTGACCGGCGTCTGCTCTGATAGATCGCAGACTTTACTGCTTGGTGCAAGATGTAATTTGCTCTGTGGAAATACGGTTTCCAGCTACGTTGACGGATACCTAACGCTATTCCATCGATAACCAATAAATGTCTCTCTTTTGATGTCTGATTTTTTCCTAAAAGGAGAGCACGGGAGTAGCGCTTTACAGAGCAGGTATGTATGTTGTTGCAGACAAAAACATCTTATTTTAAGTTGTACTTATATCATTTATATTCACTGTCCTATAAAGATCAATCAGGGGAAGAGGGGGATGATCGAAACATCCATGTTTTTTCATCAGGGGCCTGTGGGGCACGACCCCACCAAAGGGCGCTGTTGTACAGAAGAAGTCATTTTTCTATTTTAGACACAATAATGGCAAACTCAACTCTGTCTACTTCATACATTTATTTCAAATTTTCAAAATATTGTGAATGAACTTTCCGACTGTGAGTGGGGCCTGATGACCAGGGTCCCTGTAAGCATCCCATTGGTTGATTTGAGGGTGTACACGTATTGCTAGCTAGCTAAAGAGGGACTGATATTGTACTTACGTTAATGTTACAACAGTAGTGATGACTCGTGTGGATTATTTAACGACAGCACAACTTAGCACTTTACCCCTGAAGCAAAAGATTTAGTGTTTGGGACCACGTCGACCGGATGACATGAATATATCTCAAGAGGGAAAAGAAAAAAAAGATAATTCAAGCACAAGTGGTTCAAAATGGAGACTTAAGTGAACTGCTAGCATATATTTAAAAAAGCCCTGTTCTGCTTTCCATGTCTTCTTCTTGGAGGGGAAACTGTCTGGACAGCAAGTGGATTTAAAGACTTGAAACATCTTTCAGAAAGGCTTGTAAAACACGAGAGTTGTGCATCGCATGTGGATAATGCCATGAAGTTATAGGCTTACTGGGAACAACGGACGCATTTTTAGATGTGCAGTGTTTACAAGGATGAGGTTGCTCCACAGCTCTTTCGTTGGTCATGAGTCGGCTGCTTGATGTTGAGAGAACTTTAACATTGTCCTTTGGTGGTCCTATATGTTGGTGTGGCAAGATATGCCGTCAGATCTACATTGTGTGATTTTAGATGGCATTATTCAACTGGAATTTTGTCATCACTGCTGTTGGTAAAACATTGGTCACAGCAATCCAAGTGTCTCCCATCTCTCACTCATGCGTTTGGTTGTGAGAGTACGGTTCAATGTGCTATATCTATGGTATGTTTGGATTGCATCATCACATTTCCTTGTATGAATATTGAGTGGCCCCCAAATACATTTTCATACCAAACTGGCCACCAGATCTAACATCTATTCGTCTCTCTCAACAGCCTTTACATTTAGTGTCCTTATACTTCTTTCTCATCAACTGCGACTATAAATAAGGTCTGTCTACAGAAGTGTTGTTTTCCTCTCCACAGGGTGAGAGCAACCTTCATGTTCAAGTTGTCTTCTCCAAGGCTCTGGTGTACAGTGCCGCCTATTCACTGCTTGCTGCGGTCTCCCTTTGACAGTCAACTTGCCTCATCATCCATTTATATGCATTCATTTTATTTTGTTAGAAAGCACAAGACTGTACTTTATTCTGAAGTCTGTACCAGAAAGTCAGTGTTCACAGAATTGTAGATACACCTTTAAATCTCTCATCCCTCACTCCACCAGTACATTTTTATCAAAAAAAGATTTACAAAAGTTAGATAACTTACTTTACATCACACAACGGTGACCTCTCCGGCAGACACATGGATGAAAGTGCAGTTCAGGGACAGTGATGCATTCACTCAAAGGCACAGAAAGAAAGCGATGTTCAACAAAACATCTGTTCATTGTAAGAGTCATATGTAAATGGTGAGTGACTAAATTCAGACAGGCCAACATCAATGGCCAGGTGTCCTATCAAACTGTCTTTTAGAGTCAGTCAGCACCTTTTCACTCCTTGTAAATCACTCTGTATAAGCCAAGTCAGCTAAAAAAACATATATGTAATAGTTGCTGCCTGTGGACAGAATGGGGCGTTTTCCTCAGTCCATTCAGTGTCAACTCTACTAACAGAAAGGCCGTTTACAACTTCTAAATATATCCTCTCCTGCATCAACTGGCAAATATGGTGAAGTGGTCATGTATTTTCCACTGATCCGTCAAGAACTGAATCAAACTGTGAGAGCCAGTGCAAACAAGGCGAGGCCGGGTCATGGCCTCTCCTCTTTGTCTCTGTTCGCAGGAGAGCGGATATTAACACACAAATAGGAGATAAGACAGGTGAATTAAAAGGTGACACCAAAAGAAAAGATGCGTTCAGGAAAGACAAACTCAGTTTTTTTTTTCTCTTATCACTCACCTCCGGCAAAACAATTTCTAAAAATGAGATTAATAACCACTGTTGAAGGGGTGTCATATTTTCCAGGGCGTCACAACAATGCATTTTTCCCACACATTATTCCATGAACGGTGATAAAAGTTGTAGCAGCAGAATATTGTTGAACTCACATTCCTCTATTATCCCACAAAATATTGCTATCTTGTATGTTTGTCCTTTGTTTAGCAATAGTTTACCAGAAATGGAGAATAAATACCAAGATAATGCTACACAGGAACTTTTAGAATGTTTTCCAGACATTTTATAATGAATTAGCTTTTTGCTCTCTTTCATCCTCTATCCAAGTCTGCTTGCACTAATATGATTTACTATGTCCAATTTGGTCACTTTTAAAGTTGGATCGTTTTATAGAGTTGATGTAGCAAATATTTTAGGACATTCTATACCAAGCCCCCCATATGAAGAGCTCTGGGCTTTGAAGTGATCAAACCGTGGAATTACAACTTCCGGGTCCGTCACGTGATGCCATAAATCAGCAGGTTTTTTTTTTTTCGAGGTGAATCAACAGTACAAACACTTGTGTGTAGCATTTACAGGGGATCTATAGGCAGACATAGAATACAATATTAATAAGTATTCTTCAGTGTATAATCACCTGAAAATAAGAATGAACCGTTTATACCACCATGTTGCACTGCCATGTTTCTACAGTAGTCCATACAGATAGTTATACTGGTCACCCTGAGGGGAACATGATTGCCTGTACTATTGTATTATCCATCCTATAACTGTTGAGACATTCCAGTCTGGACCGAAATAGTGAACTAACTGACGTTCCCATCCTTACAGCTGGGGTACATTGATTAGCTCAGCTTTAAAGTGTTTAAAGACACGTAACGTAAAGGAAAGAGTCAAGTGGAGGGAAATGAAGCACGTATCGTCATAATTAATTCAATTCAATTCAATTCTATTTATTTTTGTATAGCCCAAAATCACAAATTACAAATTTGCCTCAGAGGGCTTTACAATATGTACACGTTTGACATCTTCTTGTCCCGGGACCCTCACATCAGAACAGGAAAAACTCCCCAAAAACCCCTTTAACGGGGAGGAAAGAGGAAGAAACCTGTGGGAGAGCAATAGAGGAGGGATCCCTCTCCCAGGATGGACAGACGTGCAATGATGTCATGTGTAGAACAGGATAGTGAATTACAGCACATTCAATGTAATTACAGCACATTTAATGTATGACACAGCCATGACAGGAGGCAAGACCTGGTCCAGGTAAACCCGGATACACAGGAACCTGTGAGGCAAGAAAGCACAGAGACTCTGGTGAAGAAGCAGGTCAATAATGTGCATTAATGGTATCGGTAGTATGAAATAGTAATGTGAGTAATAATAAAAGTGATATTAGCAGTTGGAGTCAGCAGGGTCATGGTAGGAGGAAGAACCAGTGTCCAGATAAAACCATGCTCCATGGAAACCTGTGAGGAGAGGAAGCACAAAGACTCCGGGGAAGAGACTAAATCAGTACTGTGCATTAATGGTATCGGTAATAGGATTAATAATGTTAATAATGAAGATCGTAGTAGGTGTCAGCAGGGCCATGGCTGGTTGAAGAACCAGTGTCCAGATAAAACTGCGGTCATCCTGTGAGGCGAGAAAGCACAAATACTCCGGGGAAGAAGTAAAGTTAGTAATGAGCATTAATGGGACATCAATGCATACAGACGGAGGTGAAGAAGAGGAGGAGAGAGGTGCTCAGTGTAGGAAGTCCCCCTGTAGTTTTTGCTTATACCAGTTTGTCCATGGGCCGGTCCAAGGCAAGCCAGAGCCAGCCCTAACTATAAGCACTGTCAAAGAGGAAAGTCTTAAGCCTACTCTTAAATGTGGTGAGTGTGTGTGTGCCCCCCGGACTGAAACGGGAAGCTGGTTCCACAGAAGAGGAGCTTGATAACTGAAGGCTCTGGCTCCCGTCCTACTTTTTAAGACTCTAGGAACCACAAGTAACCCTGAATCACTGGATCGCAACTCTCTAGTAGGGCAGTATGGTACTATAAGCTCTTTAAGATATGATGGAGCCTGACCAATTCGGGCTTTGTAGGTAAGTAAAAGGATTTTAAATTCTATTCTAGATTTTACAGGGAGCCAGTGCAGAGAAGCTAATACAGGAGTAATATGATCTCTCCTCTTAGTTCTTGTTAGTACACAAGCTGCAGCATTCTGGATCAGCTGGAGAGATTTAAGAGACTTATTAGAGGTGCCTGAAAATAAGGAATTGCAGTAATCTAGTCTAGAGGTAACAAATGCATGAACTAATTTCTCTGCATCGCTTTGAGATAGGATGTGCCTGATTTTTGAAATATTACGTAGGTGAAAAAAGGCAGTCCTAGAAATAAGTTTTATCTGAGAGTTGAAAGACAAATCCTGATCAAAGGTAACTCCAAGATTCTTGACGGTGCTGCTGGATGCCAGCGCAATGCCATCTAGAGAAACTATATCATTCGATAACTGATTTCGGAGGTGTTCTGGGCCTAGTAGAATAACTTCAGTTTTGTCTGAGTTTAACATCAGGAAGTTGCAGGTCATCCAGGTTTTTATGTCCTTAAGACACGCTTGCAGTTTAGCAAGCTGGTTGGTTTCGTCTGGTTTGATCGATATATATAATTGAGTATCATCTGCATAACAATGAAAGGATATAGAGTGTTTTCTGATAATATTGCCTAAAGGAAGCATATATAAGGTGAACAAGATTGGTCCAAGCACAGAACCTTGTGGAACTCCATAACTGACGTTGGTCCTCATTGAGGCTTCATCATTTACATAAACAAACTGAGATCGATCCGATAAATAGGATCCAAACCAGTTCAGTGCGGTTCCTTTGATGCCAATATAATGTTCCAGTCTCTGCAACAGGATGTAGTGGTCTATAGTGTTGAACGCAGCACTAAGGTCTAACAGGACAAGAACAGAGACGAGTCCTTTGTCTGATGCGATTAGAAGGTCATTAGTTATTTTTACCAGAGCTGTCTCTGTGCTATGATGCTTTCTAAATCCTGACTGAAAATCCTCAAATAAACTATTGTTAAACAGAAAGTCACACAACTGATTTGCAACTGCTTTCTCAAGGATCTTAGAGAGGAAGGGAAGGTTCGAGATCGGTCTATAGTTGGCCAACACCTCTGGATCCAGAGTGGGCTTCTTAAGAAGAGGTTTAATCACAGCTACTTTGAAGGACTGTGGTACCTGACCTGTTACTAAAGACAGGTTGATGATATCTAATAAAGTTGTGCTAATTAATGGTAGCACTTCTTTAAGCAGCCTAGTCGGTATAGGGTCTAAGAGACAGGTGGAAGGTTTAGACGTAAAAATTGTTGAAGTCAGTTTGTCAAGGTCAATGGGAGTAAAGCCATCTAAACATATATCAGGGTTTACAGCTGTTTCTAAGGTTACTCTATTTGTGGAAAGATCGGTCGAGGGCAGGAGATTATTAATGTTCTCTCTAATAATTATAATCTTATCATTAAAGAAGTTCATGAAGTCATTGCTACTGAGGTCTAAAGGGATACTCGGCACAACAGAGCTGTGACTCTCTGTCAGCCTGGCTACAGTGCTGAAGAGGAACCTGGGGTTGTTCTTATTTTTCTCTATTAACAATGAGTAATAAGCTGATCTGGCATTACGGAGGGCCTTCTTATATGTCTTAAGACTATCTCGCCAGAGTAACCGAGATTGTTCCAAGTTAGTGGAACACCATGTTCTTTCAAGTTTTCGCGATGTTTGCTTTAATTTGCGGGTTTCAGGGTTATACCATGGAGCGAACCTCCTTTGTTTTAGTGAATGTTCATTGTTTAGAGATTCATCATCTTTCAGTTGGATGCACTGTGTTCGATAAGGGAGTTAAAACCATGTGTCCCGTGGTTTTGGCGCATGTTCCCAACATATTTCATTCTTTAGAGAACAGTTTACTCCTTACTGTCCACAGTCATTAGATTTGGAGAAGAAAGGTGACAAGAAAGTCTTTGCTGAAAGTATTTTTATATGTATATGTGTGAGTCAAAGGGAAAGTAAATTAGTCTTTTATGATTCCTTCTCTGTACTTTTCTGGGCTTATTTAACTTTGCAGTATAAACCACATCGAACACGTGCAGTGAGTGGGCCGAATAACGAAAACAAGAGGGGTTCTTGTAACCTTTCTTGTGAGTATTCTTGGCAAATCCATGTTCACTTCCCTGAGACATTTAAAATTTCAGCTGCCCAGTTGGAAAGCTCTTAAAAGGGCTGGAGCTATGACGCATTAATTGGCTCACATCACGTGGATAGCACTGGCTTCAGTATATTTTAACAGTCTTAATCGTAGATTTGATAATGTTAGGTGTTTGAGCTAGGGAATATGCTCCTACATACTAAAAGTGTACAGAAAGGCTTTGATAAGTCGGTTTAACGTCACAGCGACATTGATGACAACTCAGACCAGTGTATTCAAAATGTCTGGTTAATTATTAGAGCTCAACAGACTCCAACAGTAATGTTCATGGCATTCTCTCCTGTTATTTGTTAGTGAGTGTGTTTGCATTCTTGTCTGGGATGACAGATAAACCAGCTTTGCTTGCATGGAAAGCCGTTTTGAAGAATGGCTTTGTGCACAGTGGGGAATGTGTAAACCACAGTGTCTGCACATGTCCTCACTAGACCTCGGTGAGGTCCTTCGGGTCCCTGCAAGATGTAATGGTTTACATACGCAGCTCGCAGCATGGCGGCCATCATTCATAGCTGGATATGATTTGAAGCCAGTGGATTTTCCTCACATTATTGATATATGGCTGTGCTTGGTTGACGTTTTTTTGTTTTTTATGTATCACAATACTATACTTTCTGATTTTTTGACTGACAACAAGGGTTTAAAATGTGTATTTTTTGTTTCTTTTATTGTAGCTCACCACATGCCACATGTGGGGCCCATGTGGCACACATTCTGATCAGGAGAACACATTCGCACATCTGTCGTGTTGGTGAAAGATTTATTGTCTTATAAGTGAGCTTGCAGATTTTTAAAGCGGTCATGAATCAGATTTCATGAAATACTTGAATTTATAATAAAAGCTTCAGATGGATCTGAAAGCAAATAGCTGATGTCACATCATTTGAATCAGAAAAAAAACTTTCATCCTCATCAATTTTTGTAAGTCTCTTTTGAAATGCTGTATTGTATCACAGTGAAAAGGGACCTTGTAGAAGCTAATGTGAAAGTATTTAATTCAAATAGCATATAATAAGCTTTTGATTAGCAGCCCAGGCAAATTAGTGGTACAGTTGTTTCAGCTTGGCCTTCTCTTCAGTGGTTGCAACTCTGTTGAATCGACTGAGTAAAGGAAAAGAGAATTTTGAACTTCAGTATGTGAGCGCTATGATTACTGCACAAGAGTAAGTGTTCAATCCACTCGTAAATCATGGAATAATACGAATGTTTTAAGAAAAATGTCTCTCTCTCTCTCTCTCTGTAGATATATATATATATGTATATTATATAAAGATGCTATTGCACCCAAACAGCATAACACAGGTATATAATGAAGTTATGCAACAGTAGATGTTATGTTTGTTTTTCTCCTGTTTTTCTTCACCTCTTTTTTCACCTCTCCTCTTTTTTTTGTTGCTCTTTTCCTCTCAAGTGCCTGGAGAGGAGACATGATAATTCAAAGGAGGTTTAACTGAAAACTGCACAATTTAGAGACAGCGGTTTTATGTGGAAAAAGAGAGGCGTGCACTTGGTAACACATCCAACAACACTGGCGGTGACTTTGTTGCGGGCGAATATTTTCCATGAAGAAATTCATGAGCTTGTAAACAGCTCAGGTCCTGGGAATCATAGTTACATCAGGGATGATAACCAGCCTGTTTGCACAAAATACTACTTGTTGTGTTTTCATTGACATACCCTCTTCTGTTTTTCTGCACAAGAACAGCTCCCGGCTCACTTCGTAACAAGCCCAACTCTAATCCTGAAGGACGCACTGGCCCAGAATTCACCTCCGCTCCAACATTTACAACTTTTTCTGTAGATTACTGATTAAGTAAGTGTTACTGTGTGTGTTCCCGGCTGCGGCTTTCAGTGCTTGGCAACCTCGGTGTGAGCATGCAGGTGCACACACAGCGCGGTGTGCTGGTGAAGATGAGTCAGTACAAAGTCACAAACTTTAAAGGGCCACCTGTGAACACACATAAAGCGGCCATTGTGCTAACCATGTGTGAGCTGAGTTCACATCATTTTGTTGTACTCCGCTCGCATTTTTCATGTCTCCTTCTTTGGCCGAGCTCTTTGAGGTGACGCTGCTCACTGTGACTGATGCAAACATCACGAGGAAAAATCCCCCTCATCTGTGGATGGCGTCTTACGTGCTTGCACGCAATAGATTTAAAATTTGAAACACAAAATAAGACCATCAGAATTTGTATTCAGGTAGGGAATAATTACCAGGTTCAGTGCTAATTAAAAATACCACAAAGAAGCAAAGGGCCAAACATAAAGGAAAGCACAGTTAGAAAATAGTGGGCAATTAAAAAGCCTAAAGAGGTCTTACCAAGTCATCATGCCTATACGGACAGTGATTACTCACAAATAACATGTTGGTCCATTAGAATATAGCTCTATAAAGCATGATAACAAGAGGTCATACTCTGGGTCAAAAGCAAATCTGCATTACAGAGTCATGACTTTCGTGGATATTTGTAATGCAAAAGTCTGGCATTAATTTTCTGTTCCCCCTGGCGCCATGTAAGGTGCCAGAAGTTTTACAGTTAACCTTCCTGGAAAGTATTGGTTATTTTCTAAATAGAAGGCCTGCTGTTATTCACTTTACCACGTCTCTATTTGGTTCTGAGGAAAGTATGTTTTTGATGATCGAGAGTAAAGATGATTCTTGCAAAAATCCATAACAGAAGGAGTAATAACAGCAAATGCATAGAGGAGAAAATAAAACGTCTTTGTTATGAAACAGTCAACATGTCAAACTACATTATAAAGTATTACATTGTTATGTGTGAGAGCTGATAAATGCACGCAAATACCAAGAAGCTGTGACGACTGCCCTCTCAGAATCATTAACACCAATTATTCACATCTTGAACGGGAAGCTGGGCAGCTTCCTGTTCACTTGACTTCATTTCCCCCTGTTGCTGTTACTGCATTGTTTATCCTGTGTTTCTTCCTCTACGAGTCTATCCGTCATGAACACTTCAAACGCCTTGCCCTTCAGTCTGCACAAAATAGTCTTTCCCTTTCACACTTAAGTTGGTTCCCATGTGTTTGGAAAGCAGTTCAATCCTCACCCGCTCATACTGGGAATCATCAGCATCCCAGAGATCCTCTCTCCGGTCCTCTCAGGATGCACAGCTGCTTTTCTGCACTCCGCTTGCTGAAAAGTCTATTTTTGTGCAGATAATATTAGCTACATCCCCTGTTTACTCAATGCTGAAAACTGAACCATTGTATGCGCAGCAGTCAGGGTCTCTGGTGGCTGAGAGTCACGGCTACAGGCAGACAGTGTAAAAGGACGTAGGATTCCCTCAAAGACAGAGGATGTCTGTCTGTCTGTCTGTCTGTCTGTCTGTCTGTCTGTCTGTCTGTCTGTCTGTCGTGTACTGTCTCCATGGTGGTCGCACATGTGGGCACTGGGCAGATGACGAATTGTAAGTAATCCGCACCCTTGTTGCCCCCTCCATGCAGAATGTAACGTAAATAAGCTCATTTTGACTGGGTGTTTGTTCCATGCTAACATTTTATGGATCAGTAAGTTACATCTCCATCATACTCATGCTGTTGTATGTTCTCACGGTGGGTAGATATCAGCGACTGAGATTCTAACAACTTCAAGGTGGGGAATTTGTAGCCCTTCATGTTTTTAAGTTGTTTTGAGTGGTAATGTGGCCAAATGCAGCTGTTAATTTGAACATTCATCACTTGACAAGTGTCGCCGGATATGAAGCAATTGTGGAAGTGAGTTTGGAGTTTACTTAATCTTGGTCAAACATTGTTTCCAAGGAAAACCACAATGAGTTACTTGTAAAGTGGGAAATATCCTTCCCTGCTGCTGCTTTGTGACTAAACACAAATAAGGTGGAAGTAGTGCGAGGCAGCAGAGAACGGTGCTTTCCCTTGGGTTATGAGTGCAAACGTTTTGTGTGTGTTCATGTTGAGTCACAGATCCTCTTCCAAACCAAACTGAACCGAGGTCACGTTACATCTTAAAACTGCGGTACAAAAGAGATTCAAAGCCTCACGCTGGCCTACAGTGCAGCTCTGTCTTACCTCAACCAAGGCTCAATGCTTCCAGTTTAAAGAACAAAGAATTTAAAGCAGCAACCTTTTATTAACCTGTCTGAATTTGACGAGAGATTGTTGCTCTGCCACCTTCCGTGCACTCAGGATCAACAACATCCTTTGTGATAGCGGAGGAACTGACTGCTTTCCTTGGCATCTTGTCATACACAGGGAGATATATTTAGGCCGTCCTGTATGAATTAAGCAGTGTTCACTGTTCTCTCTGTGGGGCAGTTCAGATCTACCTGATTCTAAGGTTGCTAATAGCCCTTCTAATAAAGGCCAGATTGTGGGAAAACTGGTAGTTAATGTGACTCGGCTGTGGCTTGCTGACAGACGTTCTCACCGGCGATGTAGAACAGAGGCTGCTCCATTTTCCTATCCACAGGAAAAAGAAAAAATGCTATTTGCTCCCTCAGTGCTGCAGACTCTTTACTTTGCATTATTTTCCCTTGAGAGATTTAATAGCCTTCTATCTTACTCTTGACATCAGCTGCGAGATTCAATGACTCCATTTTGAATCTGAGTCCATTCACCGCCTCTGTGGCAGAATGTCAAGAGCAAACTCTTCAGACACGGCCACAAAAACCCAGTCATATGAGACAAACGACGAATGTGTTTTATCATGCAGATTATCTTCAAGGTCTCAGGTTTTTAGAGACCTATACACTCTCGGTTAGTGTCAAAGAGGCAAGACCCTACAGGGATATTGATTTAAATCTTTTCATGTAATCTGATTGCATGAGGGTGGAGTATCGTTATATGAAAAGGTGACAAACCATCGCATCATCCTCAAGAAGTTAATCATCACCCCAGACTTCCTTGCTCGTACATGTTGCCACTTGTTTGAGCTGTATATACCTGGACTGGCTCCTCTGGGTCTGGGTTTTATCTCACACATGCTTTGTCTGATATTCTGCTGGCTCACATTGGGCAGAAAAATACTATTGTTGAAATGATCCACAAGAGGAGAAGAAAGAAGGGGATGTCCACTTGTCACTGCTCAGTGGGCTGCTTGGATTTGTATTAGTATACAACTTTATACCAGCAGTTTTTCTACATCACCTATTTGTAATATTAGTAACAAAAACAACCATTGTCATGCCTATATTTACTGTTGATCGTAAAACTATACGGCAACACACAGAAAATGATCATTCGACTCACAAAGAGCGTTTCTGCGTCTTTTAACGTAACGGTTTCATCACTTTCTTCGCTCTCATTTATATCTAGTTAATGACCACACTGTGTGTCACCAGCACCGAATGGCAGATCGAAGAGCGAAGAGCCAGATGTTTTTTTTCAGGAGTTTAAAAGGAAACCAAAACAGAGCCAAAAGACGAGAGAATATTGGATTAACATTCATCAGGTGGCCAAAACAAAACTCCAAATGAATGTCACTCCATGCCTGCTGTGTAAGTTGGCAACAAACTTGCCACAACTAAAATTACAAGGTGGCCTTGTATCATTTAAAAATACTCGATATGTAATCGTGTTTTGAGCATTACATCTCAACTGAAAGTACAAAGGCAGCACTTTTGACGAGAAAGGGAACTTGCTGTCCTAAATGTTACCATTTCAATTTAAATATCTTAGTGATAACGAACAGTAGTATACACTAGCAAAGCAAATGTAGTTTTTTTTCTTCTTTTTTTAATAGTTATTTAATAACTCTATCAAGGTCTCTATATCTAGCCTATCAATATTACATGTTCATAATCAGGTAGTTTTTCATTACAGGCTATACTAAAAGTCAGTCAAATAGTTAGTGTTCTTCACTTGCAATACTTGTGTAGTTAAAGGTTCATTGTCGGACTCCATGAACCACAATGCATAGCAGCCACGAAGCCGTGTGGGCTAGTTGTTGAGTAGTGTGGATTTTTGCCCTAAAAGCAAATTTCGGAAAGAGGTTTGCAAAAGTTCACAAGCAGCTTTATTTAGAAGTGAGTGCAGAGAAAGTTTGGAGAGTTGATCCGGGGTTTGAGGTGAAGCAGGGCAGGCAAGGAGAGCAGTGCTGCCGGCTGGGAAGCAGACTGGCGAAGTGCTGGGCGAACGAGGCAGAGACCACAGAAGGAGAATGGACCTGCGGCTCAGGTACATACTAAATTATTCAGAGCACAGGCAAACACAAGGAACATACTGACTAGAACTAGAGACGCATTAGTGCCACGTCGGAGAACCGGATGATCTGACAAAGGCTGGAGTGTTGACCTGGGCTAGATGCTGCAGGAGCTGGAGGAGGGACGGTCGCAGGTGTGCAGGTTGATTGGCAGCAGGTGGGAAATGGAGTGGAGAGAGAGAGAGATCAAAAAGGGGACCATGACACTAGTATTTTGCTTAAGTTTGACTGGAAAAGCAGTGTAATGCAATGGTTTATGATATTCTATGGGCGGCACGGTGGAAGAGTGGTTAAGATCACTGCCTCACAGTAAGAAGGTACTGGGTTCGCTTCCCAGTCAAGGTTTCTGGTTTCGATTCCTGGTACAACCTGTGTTGAGTTTGCATGTTCTCAGCCGTGGCCGCGTGGGTTTCCTCCGGGCACTCCGGTTTCCCCCACCTCGGAAAAACATGCAAGGAATGAATGGTGAATGCTTGGTGTGAATGCGAGTGAATGCTTGGTGTTGGTCGGAGGGGCCGTTGTGCACAAATTAGTTGCCACGCTTCCGTCAGTCTGCCCCAGGGCAGCTGTGGCTACAGACGTAGCTTACCATCACCGGTATGACTGGGCGAATGGTGTGCATGGATCCTTGTAAAGCGTCTTTGAGTACTTAGAAAAGCGCTATATAAAATAAAGAATTATTATTATTATTATTATTATAGATATGGTACAAGAGTTGCCCTGAAGCATTGTGGGGAAGTAAACTGATTTAGAAGTTGGCAAAGAAAGCTGAGATTAATGACACAATAAAAGCAACAGTTATACTTGCAATTTTCATTACTTTTGACAAATGTAATGTTGCTCTCTGCAGCGCCACACTCTGCCTTTAACGTCAGATCCCTTCCACCTAAATCACATTACAAAGCCTCTAATTGGCATCCAGCATGCACCCTAAAACTTCAGACACAACAGGAACATGGTGAAACATGCCTGTCTCCGTTGTCCTCTGTTAATGGAACAAGCTTGTCTGCATGAGACCCTTTAATTCAAGCTGCCGTGTGATCGTTTCTTCTGGGTCTGCTTGGTGCCAGGCCAGCAGGTGAGGACTACACAGCCAGAGCATCCTGCCCCATTATCCAGAGAGGACCAAGACGTTCCCACAACATTTAAAAAAAAAATCATTTCTCAGAACTCTCTTCAAACACACAGGTATGGATTTCATTTGTTGTTGTGAAGAAACAGCTACATTTTCCAGACTTTTATCGAGTCATGAATAAAACGCCCATCTATTAACTCATTTTGAATCTTACTGACTTTTAAGTGCTTTGTGGAAATTCTGGGGTTTAGAGATTACATTTGCAGCATTTGTGCTGCAGATGTAGAAAGAGAAGAACAAAAGATGTGAATCAAGCTCACCACTCCACGAGCACACGATACAGTATGTGCTGAGCTAAGGGGGAGACAAAAAGTCACTGAACCTCATGAACATCGCTCAGCGTACTGCTACAGTGGAGCTGAGGCACAAGCATCCCTCACAGTGGGACAATGTGCTCGGGGATAATCAGCTCAATAAAAGTACATCTGCCTTTCACACTGTTGTATTCTGGGACCGCACAGGGACACAATGTCCTGTTGTGCTTTTATGTGTCGCTCCTCACGACAAATACTTTCACGAGGATGAACATTAATCTATCTGTCTGTACATGCTTTAATGCCGGGTTTATTCAAGGGAAATACCATGAGAATTCTGGAGGAAATTATTCTCTTTTTAATTTTCAAAGATGATTGTTCAATTGATAAAGCACATTTCATTGCGAATGAACTCAATGCGCTTTACATTTAAAAGCAAAAGACAAATGCAATACAAGAACAAAAAAAGAAAGCAAGTTCCACTTACTGGAAATGTCCATGTGCTTTCAGTCACATCGTGTTGCCTTCCTCAGCAGATGGAGGCAAGGGTTACAGTCCTTCCCCAATATATGTTATCTGGAATGTCATAACTGAACCATCTTCATGACAACTAAGGCCATGAGATGCAGCTGAAAAGCTCTGGAAAATCTCCAGTAAGTTGACCGTGTGCTAGTAACTGGTTTTCAAAGTGTTATTTCCAAGCGCAAGATACTCGAGGAGTTTTCTGCCAAAGATCCGACGGTGACATTCATGTGAATGTGTTATTGGGAGGTCTTCAGGCCTCACAACGTCAGTATAATATCCATTCTCTATTCATAGCTCTTAGTTTTTCAATATTTGCAAATGTGATTCGTACTGTCACAGGTTACATCATATAAATTTTATTTTTAGAGTAATCTTGAAGATTCGGATGTGCTGAACAGGTCACATGGCCCTGCGGTGTTACCACAGTCTGTTCAGGGTAATAACGTTTTTATAGACCTCTCTTGCTTAGCGACTGGTGCTGAAAAGTGAAGATTTGGCTCCTGCTGCGGAGGATTTACTTCCTGTGTGTGTGTGTGTGTGTGTGTGTGTGTGTGTGTGTGTACACTCTTCACTCTGTCACTGCTGTTGCTACATGCACTGCTGATTTAAACATACATCTCCGAATAAGAAAAAGAGAAAAAACACTGTAATTTGTCAACTCATTTTCACAGTCAAGCTTATTTAAAGTTGAATTAGAATCTAGCGAGACACACTGTCCCTGACACAGACGATAATCATTACTTAAGTGTTTTTGGAAAACTATTTCATTCAATGTAGAGCAAGAACCAGCAGCGTGTGGTGGATGATAGGAAGAAGATGTGCGGAGACAAAATTTAATTCCTGGAAATGTACTAAAAGAAAGCTGCCAAGGTCCCACTTGATTGCAAATTGTACAAAAGCACTGAAGCGTGATGCAGCTGAGGTTGAAATGTTCAGGATCTTTCAGTCCTGAACATTTCTCTACCAGACTTGTCTGCCTTGTTCCTGCATGTCAGCTCTGCATATGATTAATATAAATATCTGAGCACAAAGGCCCTCTCAGAGTATTTAAAACAAGCTCAGTTATTTGATTATACAGCAGCAGACCTTTTTGCTCAACTACTGTATATTTGCACTCCACAGTAGTGATCCAGACGACACCACATAAGAGGTTCCCGGAGCTGGAACAATATTTTGGAGATTTCCTGATTTCTGCAATGAAAAATATTTTAGTTCTCAGAAACTAATTTTATCCATGAACATGTGCATTTGGCAAGCATCTATTTATATGTTTTGCATTAAGCCCACTGCAGAAACTAACAATATTGGCTTCCCCACTTTTGTAAATTACATGGCAGAAAGTACAACGTCTTACATCTAAATTTGGTTGTTTCTGGCTTCTGGAACGTGTTTTGGCAGAACAAATTGTAATAGTTTCTTTTATGAATACAGTGTTTCAGGACAGGATGCCTTGGGAACGGAGACGAGCAAAGTAGGCTCGCGCTGTGTGGGCAGCAAAGGGCCGACCTCAGGAGGGACACGATGTCTGAATGTGGTCTCGCATGAACCGGTTAAACCAGCGCGTGGAGCTTTTCCACCCATGTGAACAGCTACATGTTGACTGTGGTGTCAACCGATAATTTCTGTTTAATTCATGGTGAGATATTGGCCTAACGCAATTACACGATTAGGTTACATCCATAATGATCTTAGTTTCCAGGGCAACCAAACCAGAACATTGCTTTTTAGTCATGGATGGAAATGTCAGCCGGTCCAGAATTTAAATATCTCAAGAACTGTTGGACGGATTGCCATGAAATTCAGTATTAACATTCATGTCCCCCGCAGGATGAATTGTACCATCAACATTTTATTATGTCCGATACTTTTGTTATCGTCACCCGATTCGACGGTCCGAGGACAGAGGACGTCGTTTGTTGAGCAGATTGTAAAGCCCTCCGAGGCAAATTTGTGATCTGTCATATTGGGCTGTACAAAAAAAAATTTAATTGAATTGAAATTGAATTATGACCAAATCCCTGCAAAATTATAATGACAATCCCATCAGCCTCCGCTGTACTTTTTGTGTAGTGCTAATTGACCCTTGAATACTGCTGCCTGTTGTTTGCAGTGCTTTAAGAAATGTACGACACCTCTGTCTGATGATTTGTTACTCAAACTGTCTTCTTGAGTTATAGCACAATAAGGTCCTCGGTTCTTTTGCTGACATAAACAGAATTAATCTCTTCATACATCTTCATGTTCATGGTAGTTTAACTAATTTCCCCCTGGGGATGAATAAAGTTTATATCTATCTATCTGTTTGTCTATGGTAGAACAGTGCAGCCTCATGTCAGTGGTCTCCCCCAAGGCCTGTAAATTGCACCTGACCTCTCCTCCCATCTGTCTGACCCTGTCTGTCTCCAGCTTGTCCCCCGGCCGAAGCAGCCCACCCCGCCTGCCTCAGCTCTGCAGAGGAACACGTCCGGATCTTGCCTGGGAGGAAGTGGAATGTTTTTACTGGGAAGTTTGGGATTAGACGACCATTGCAGGATTTTCATTCCATCTCTTGGTAGCTGCAGTCCAGAGGAAGCCCCCCTTTTTTTTCTTACATAAGTAAGCCACTGCCAGTGCGGATTAATGAGCTTCATCCCATACAAAAAAAGCAAACTGGTGTGACCAAAGATTGCAGTACAGAGTGTCCATGATTGAACTGCAGCAAGGGTCTGTGAAGAAAGACTCTCCTCTTTCTGCTTTCCATTGATTCACTGCCATAAAACACTTTTCCTGGGAATTACAACACTTTTATTATCACTGCTTGGAAGTCTTTATTCATCAGCGTCATCTGATCTGCCAGTTTGTCGTTTTATGGCAAAGCTCGAGTCTATGTTGGTGCTGAATAGGGAGGTGAGCAGATATTATCTCCAGTTCACAAAAGCTATTGGTATTATCTTCCAACAATATGACGTAATTTGCCCGTGGCATGCACTGTGTCTCGGTATGTAACATGGGTTACATGTGAGAGCGAGACAGGGAGAGATGGACATTTATTTTCTACGTCAATACATTTTCCACGCAGGAGACCCCCCGGGGGAACTTCCTGTATTTTTGAAACCCGGTTGAGAAGCTGTCGATAACATGAACGTGTGGGCGCCAGCAGGGAAGGTGACATTTGCGACAACTCAGAGGAAGAGGAAGTCAATCAGCAGAGCGAGAGGGAGGAGGACAATAGCTATGTGGCATGAGAGGAAGGCCAAGTGGGGAAAGTGGGAGTAAACACACACACGAGGTATCTCTGTCTGCAGGTCAGAGGCAATGAGGTGCTGCGTCTGCACATGCATGCATCTGCTCATTTGGGCATGGCGTGGGTCGGTGCATTTAAGAGCATTTGCATATATGTGTGTGAGTGTGTGGGAGAATGTGTGTGGAATCGCACAGTTGTGTGTTTCGCACCTGGAGTGAGTAGTGAGTCAGCTGTGGTAAGAGGTTGAGCTGTATTCCCTGTCACACAGCTGAAAGTTGTCTTAACCTTTAAGACATTAAGACAAAAGGCTGTGACGTGTGTGGGCTTCTGCTAAACCTGTGAGGAAAGCCATCTGAATGTCATGTATCCTTCTAGCTGGCATCAAAATCTGATTTAAAATGTGTGGTCGTGCTCTCTGGGGAAACCATTCAGAAAGTCGAACTGAATCGTAAGTCATCGTGAGTCTCCCTGCTCTAATAACAAGTAGGCTACAGTTTGATTAAAGGGAACCCACAGCCCAGACAAATGATCTGCTGCTGTCTGTCTTTCAGTAATTCAAGTTGACTGGGATTTGTGTTAGTAAAAGTGTTTGTTAAAAAACTTGCAGGATATCTACAGCATGCAGCATGAAGCAGATCACTTGGGTTACAGTTTGCTGTGGCCAGATTTCTTTGTTTAATTAACCTCGTCACAGCAAATTTCCCAGTAGGCTACCGGTATATATGAAAGAGAAAAACACAAGCTTTTCTCTGAAGGAGGCCAAATCATGCGAGTGGAATCAGGTCAGTGAGCTGGCTGTGCTGAAGGTCACTACAGTGTTTTTTGCAGGGCAGTATTTCAACCCTGCAACGTTTTTGAACTCAGAGATAGAATGTCGTTGGCCATATTGTTCAAGAAGAGCAGCGACACGCAGAAAACAAAAGCTTGACGTTCTCAGAAGGAAGAAAACTTTTATTTAGTCAAGGAATTTTATACTTTCTAGCCAAGATGGCTCTAGCAATGGCATTGTTGATCAGTCTGTTGGTTCACCTTGGTCCAAACTGAAATATCTCAAAAACTATTATATATTACCTGCAATTTTCTACAGATATTCATGGTAGCTCTCTCATCAAATACAAATCTTCAATTTGTACAAAAGGTTTTGACCACTTAACTGGAAAACGAACGACATTCACATCAGCCTCAGTTGTGCTTTGTGTGCCAATTAGCAAAATACTAACATGCCTCATTGTGAGCATGCTAACATGCTGATGTTAACAAGTAGCTCAAAGCATCACAGTGCAGACTCACTAGCGTGGCTGTAGGCTCAGAAAGCGACACAGGTGACTCAACAAAACTGCTAAAAACAGAGTCAATTGAACACTCATAGACAATCTCTCCAGCTCAACAAGGATATATATATGCAGTACAAAGCAGGATAGTGCAGTATCTTGATTACAGGGGCCAAAATGTCACAGTTTTCCCCTGGAAAAATAAGGGCTGCAATCTGATGTGTGCTTTCCTGTCAGGTCAGTGACATCACCTGGGCTGGACCATCAACACTGGCAACAGCAGTAATTCTACACTTGAAAAAAATAAGCCTTTCAAGTTGGCTGTGAACATGACAGCTTTTTTTCCTCTTTTTTTCATGTGGGCATGCCGTTGCAGTGGAGTCAGTGGGGAGGAAGCGATAAAAGTTGCTGTAAGATGACTCCATCAAAAGCTTTTAACCTGCCCTAACAGACCGCACAAGTGATGAACAAAGAGGAGCAGGGGTAAGAAGAGAAGAAAAAAAAAGGATTTGAAAGACGGAGTTGGTGAAAGATGAGCTTGATGTCTTGTTTAACGGTGACAAGTAGGCAGAAAAGTGAAGTCCGAAAACCCGCAGCACAGTGAACGTCGGCTATATTTGCTTGTTTAGAGAGGCTTCTATGGAAACCATCCAAATGGAGGTACTATAGGAAAGATGATTCACCAGTCTGGAGGTGATCATGGCATTCGGAAAGTTGTGAGGAACACTAACCTCTGCCCATGGGGTGAACTGTCACTTATTTCTTTAAATTCTTTTAGACCACTAAATGGATACCCTGTGGGAGGGGGAATCACAGTGAAAACTATTTAGAGAGTTCCTCTCGAGTATCTGGTCTCAAGTATACATGCTATATAAGCCAGTTACATTCACACTAGACCTTAATTATCCTCTATAAGAAAGGAAAGAGATGAGAGCCGCTTATCAGAATACATACAGAGCTCAAATTTAGGGTGTGTCCAAACTGATCAGTCAGTGAATTATGACGACGTGTCTGACCCGTGTGGGTGTGTAGACATAGATGTTTGACAAAGATAGTAATGTCCAGATGAGAAGAAGTGGTAAAACGCCCAGAGTCACCTACTGTACTGCACACGCAGCCCATAATTCCCTGCGACGCCCACCATGTACACGCCAAAGGAAATCAATCCCTAGCTGCTGCCATGGTGGCTGCTCGCTCCCAGGGCGAGAAAAAGGTCTTGGCTTTGCTTGGCTTGAGGTGAGCAGCAGGATCGTTTTTAATTTTGAAATAACAGAATCCAGGATATCCTGGTTAACCACCAAGGCGCAGATATCCGATTGTCTAACCAAAAGGAGAACCCGCGCCTGTGATCCTGTCGGCTCTGATAGATTGAATTTGGATGTTTGAGGTGATTTCATGAAAACAAGAGTGACTCCAGATGCCCTTTGCCGTGAGGAAAAACACTTTTTTTTAGCATTTGCTTGGAAGGTTCGTACTAAAATATACAGAACCTTAGCTGAGTCATTTGGAACATTTAAGCCGGAATATTACGATTGTATAAAATGATAAAGCTGACACCTTCGACTCTTTTATTTTGTAATACATCTCACACCACCGTCAGTACAAAACCAGTGAGTTTCTACATGTGTGTCATGTAAAACTCTGCCACTGTTGTGATGCTAGGTGAAACTTCAGTGGCTGTGAAGGCCCAGCCCCGGCGACACAATGAAGACATCCTTAGAGATGGCCAGTGTTTACTGCCGGGTTGGCAGGGAGTCCTCCACAGTCAGGCAATAAGGAAGGGGATTATTTGCTCTGGCTGTGGAGGAGGTTTTCATCAGATCACTGTGACATGTGAACACACTATTGGTCCTCCTCGCCACCCATCTCCCTACATCCCTGTATAGTTTCTGATTACCTTTCACCTCCTCACCTCGGGTCTCCCTACAAACAGCTTCTCAGGTTGTGAAACATGTCTGTGTGGTTTGCCGCTAATGAAAGCATGCATGACTACACTTCTAAACGTAATTGCTGTACATCAAAATTGCTTAAAACATCCGTCCACATACACTCAACAAAAACCTTTTTAACAAATGTCCCTCAAACTAAAATCATGTGTGATTGTTTTCACTATCATTTGCTCTTCAGTTGTCTTCCCTGCAACCCAGCATGAGAAAAGAAAGCGGGCAAGATGAAGTGGATCGCATAGGTTGGGGGGGAATTGTCATGTCAAATTGCCGCATCATCTGCTTTATCTGATCTTGCAAGGCTGTTATTGAAATAAAACACCGGTGGAGACGAGCCAGGAAAGGTGAAGATTACACAGCGTTAGCCGTTCACGGCACAATCCGTCCCTTCATTGCGCTGGGTTTTCCACACTCTCAGCCCAGGAAGCATAGAGGGGCATGTGAGGGCTGGATGTGGGCTGGAAGAGGGCGGCAAGAGTGCTGAGGTAACCACTCTGATAAGTGATGCATCTCCGCACTGCATTGTGCATTGTGCTTTGACATGATAACCCCACCGTGAGGACACGCTGTAGAGTAAAGATGAAACAAAGACCGATTCTTTTCTGAGAGGGAGAGTTCAGGTTCCAGCCTGTCGATACCTTAGTGTGTCAGGCTGGTGTGGATTTCACACCTCTTCAAATGACTATTATTAATGATGAATACAACTATTATATTTTGCTAGAATACTATATTATTTAATCATGTCCATTTTGTTTGTGACAAGGCTAAATCAGTGGCCTGCACGCCTTTGGTGCACTCAGGTGTTGCCAACTGTTTAAATTATTTAAAGGCAACCCCTATGAAATCTTATTTTGTGATGATCTACAATGCTGAACTTTAGTGCCCTGCCAAGGTTTCACAGGGTATTGCAGTATTCTTTTTTTTTTTCTCCACATTATCATTTTTTGAGAGCTTCTCTCATTTACTATCATATTGTTAAAACCAGTACCGGTAACCTTATTGGGGTGTTATAAACCGAAAAGCTATCTGGAGCAGATGTCTGATGCATTCTTTTGCATTCCAGTTCAGATCAAAGGAGGAATTAATGGCTGAATTTAATGGAAAGTAACAGTAATGGTTTGAATTATGGTTTGGACTGAATGATGGGTATCACTCCCGTCTATTCCTGTCTGAGGTTTATTTACAGATAGAACAAAGCTACGTGTAAGACCAGCGATAGAGGCCTCACACTCCCATTCTGCCACAAGGCATCCTTTAAATGGCATATTAAATAGTTTTACTGGAAGTAATCAGAGGTGATTTACGGCCTGTTTTATGTGATGCAGTTGACACTCTACTGTGTATTCTCAGTGATGATGGCTCACATCAGCTGTGGTGCTTCATTTATTTGCTCGTCTCAGGCAGCAAAGTGCCTTTTGTTTGGTCTCTCACAGTCTTAAGGAAGATCATGATGCCAGAGCCACCGGTGCCCCTCTCCTCCAAGGCCGTGGGTGCTCTGCTGATCATCTCCCCCTCTAACTCCTGGCTCTGGTTTCTAAGTTGTCGGGCGCGGGCAGCAGGTACAGTGATGAAGCGGCTGACAATGTTGATGTGGTAGCTGCGCAAAGCCAACAGTTTTGTGACACAGTGCTGAAAGGCCTGGTTCAGCCTCTCGCTGGCCTGCTGCTGGACGAACCTCTTCAGGGAGGGTTGCAACGAGATGTCCTGGGTCAGCAGCTTGTGGGCAGGTGGCATGTAGTTCCTCATGCGGGTTAGAAAGGCACCTAAAGACAGTAGTGCCATAACAATGAGTCCTTCTCAAACCTCTCTGCCACTGTTGTAATCAATCGAACGAAATACAGCCATCTTACCACTTTTTGCTTCATGTTTGACGCCCAGAAGTTCATCAAAGCAGTGCAGCAAGCTGCTCTGTGCAGCACTCCCACCTGAATACTCCATGGGCTCGGCCTGGACCCCTTCATAAACCAGCCCCTTTGGCATACAGGGGTTGTCTTTCCACCTATGTATGTGTTCATGGACACACACGTACACATTTCAAAAACATGTTTCACTTCACAAATGAATAACTAATCAGTCAGATGAAAACAAAGTACCCAGACAAGTAGATCCTCATAATGCCATAGAATACCGAAGGCTCCACGTAAACTTCAGAAAAATCACATTAATCAAAATGCTTTTGGTTATAGAATACAGTTAATGTAAAATATTCATCATTCATTCATTTGAGTTGAAATCAGAGTGACTACCTTGCATCAGTTTGAGTTTATCTGTCATGTCCTGTAGAGACTGGCTGATGACTTCCAGGGCTCTGGCCACAGTCTCAGCGTCTCCACAGCTGACACCATTGATCACGGTGGGAATGTTCTGCAAACACAGGTAATTGAGTGTCTTTGTCTGGTAAGTTTTCAAACAACAACATAAACACAATGAATCCCTGTTCTTTCACAAGTATATTGTAAGAATTGACTTATTTGGGGATATGTATTCACCCTCAATGCAGGAACTGCTGCCATCTCCACCAGCAGAGTGACCAAAAAGAACCCTCTGGTGTTGTCTCCACCTGGGAGGCTGACCAGCACTTCCAGGTTCCTGCGTGACACACGTACAACAACAACCTTTGCATTCATCCGAAGTTTATGGTCCGTCATGTGGGGAGAACCATAAATTAAAGTGGAAATGTACTTACTCCATGTCGAAAGGACTGGCACAGGAGACATAAAGATGCACATGAAAAAGAGAGAGAGCAGATTCTATATATAACATATATATTTCAGAAGGCAGCCAAACCACATGCAGAAGATAACTGGCCCTACCCCTCTGAATCCTTCTTCCTCCAGTTAGCCAGTACTGCATCTGCATGTGTGAGAATTGGGGGAAGTCCTAAACGCTGTGACACCTCCCAGAATGGGACCGCCAGGTTATGTGGTAGCATCTTAGAGGAAGATCATTGAAGATGGAAAGTCAGTCATATAAGTTGTAGACTGCAGAGCGACTGATAGCAGTCAGGGAAGGAAAACGTCAGTACGACAAAAATACACAGAGATACCTTCACTGTGTTGTTCTCTCCCTCCTGCCACATGTAGCCCATGGTCATCATACTGAGGGCCAGGTGGGCCAAGCGTAACTCCCGGTGTTTCTGCAGAAACTGGCTGCTCAGCTGCGGCATCTGGACAGAAGGGGTATTAACAAGGAACCATGGCTCCATAAATACAGTAAAATTGTCCTTGTCAGTTTATTGTCCCCACTTACCTTGTTGATATGGAAGCGCAACTCGTGAGAGTGCACAAGCTCTGGGACTCGCAGGGCAATATCCATCCATGGCTGGTAGTAAGGTGGAAGCTCTTGCTTTTAAGACCAGTTGGACCATCAAAAGAAAATGTGATGATCACCATGACAAATGGAAATGAAATAGAGCTGTGCACAAATGTAAAGGTGCAAATGATGGAACCCTCTAAGACATTTTCATTTTTGATTCCATCCTAAATTTGCAGTTCATTGTTTTATGTTGCTGTATGACGTTTGATGGACCGTGATCTTGTAAGCACATGTTGCTTTAGGAATAGAGTTATCTACACAAAGCAGACAGAAACAATGCCAAACTTCCCTCAGTCTGTTGGTCCTAATCAATACCAGTCACGAGTTCACACTTGTATAACTTCAAGACTGTGAGCATCGCTTTCACCAATGTCAACTACATTTAAGTTTACCGGTAGTTAAATGACAATCAAAGAATTCCTGACAATCTGATATTTCATTATGACTGCTTGTGTATTAGGTAACATACAAAAAGTGTCAAAAGATAGAGAAGGAAACCTTCCATCCACCTACCAGAGGATCAGGGAGGATAAAGCCAAGTTCTTCAGATACATGGTAGGACTCCAGAGAGAAGAAAGGTTTGGAGTCTGGTTCAGCAGCAGCCATAGAGAAAGAAACAGAAAGCCACTGTCAGCGACGGTTGTGCGACTATCTGAATGGTTCAAGAAACCCAATCTGTCTGGACTCCGGCACAGAGTTCACTTTAGAGCTGCTGTCAATAGCAGTTACACATTGATCCGTCACTTCGGATATTGCGCAATTCTAAGGTTAAGTTTGGCGAATCAGTATCCGTGCTTCACTATAAATCACAGTTGTAAGTATAGAAGATGAGTTTGCTGAACATTATATCACATTAGGCCTGCATTTGACCAGCTCATGTTGAATTATACAGTGTAATAATACAAAACTGTTATTGAAAAATAGGTTACGGTTATTAGTGCAATGCCTCTTCATGTTAGCAATATTTTTCCTGTTCCCTGTTTCATGTCTATATCCATTTTGGGGAGCAAAATACAATTTATTTTACATTAAAGGAAAGCTTTCATTGAGTTTTTTTTATATTGCATTGCTACAGCCTGTTTAAATTAAAGATATACAACTAATCAATGCTGATAGATAGAGGAGGGATGATAATACAGTAGCTTGCATGCTTTGAGTTCCTTAGATTTAGAGGTGTCTTGTGACTTAGAAAATCAGGATTTGTTTTATCTAACATTATGATTCTGTCTCCTCTCCCCTTCTCCCTCACACCCCACACCCCATTTCAAAATAAAAGCCCCAGCGAGTGAATTCTAACTGAACTGCTTTTTTAAAATTGGATATCTATTTTCAGCAATGTTTTTGAGATTAATTTCAGCTTTCAGCATTCCAACGTGGAAGACCCTCACTGACAACACAAATGCTACAATATGTTATTATATCATTATGTAATGTTTTGCAGTACAATACAATACTTGTTTTTATATCTGTTTGTGTTGTGGCTCAGTATTGAAGAGAGGATGGAATAATATGTAAAGCAGACTGTCAGCCTCACCTGGTGGAGCAGACTGGACATCGCAGGAGTTATAGTAAATACATGGCTTTACATATGGATTAAAGTGAAGAGTTAATCAGCATCACAATATGTGATTGGAAATTGAAAGCTTTTCATTTTTTTTAAATATCGGATTCATAAAAACTAGTCTATTACCAAAAGTGCATGTAACTATGAACTGCTTAATACTCTGTAAAGCTGAAATAATGTGTTCACTTCGACAAGTAATTCAATGAAATAGAAATGCAATAGGATATAAATCTATAAAAGCATTGCTTGCTGCTGAGGCATTTGTTACACAATACATTCAGTGCAGCTTTGGCATAAATGTTGTAACATTTGCAAGTATAAATGTTAATTGGATGTTAATTTCACATAAAGTTTTCTCCAAACCCATGAGAGGAACTATGCAAAGTCATAAATGTCCAGTTTAAAAGAGCCAAAAGAGGTAATTTAGTACCAGGGAACAGCTCGTTGTTTATTTAAAGCTCAACAGCCATCATGACTCATGCAATTTTGTTTTTACAACCCTCTTGAATAACACAATAACAAATGGATCCAATTGTATTACTTATTCATTGGTTTGACAGCCATCGGATTCCTTTTTTATTGAATTTGTGTCATGTTTCTGTCACACATGCAACCACTATGTGTATGTATACATGTGTATATATATACTGTACACACACACACACACACACACACACACACACACACACACACACACACACACACACACACACACACACACACACACCTACACACACACACACACACACACACAGAGACACCCATAGAGCACCTGTCCTAACTAAAATAAAGTAGACCCGCCCCTTGATACAACACTGTCAGTTTACATTAGCTGATCATTCATGATGAAATATTGCAGCACTTTGCACACGTTATTTAACCCACTCTGAATGCATGAGGGGCGTAGGATGCATTTCATTACAATCACAACATAAACATACTATAAACTGTGCAAAGTAGTCTATATAACCCAGATCCTTAAAAAAAGGGAGGTAAAACAACAAAAACACGCACTGGAGCTGCATGCGGTCTATCCAGGCTGCTTATTAAGAGCTGTGGAATGAGATTTGTGCGACTTTAAAGTGGATCAGTGTTTTGTAATGAATGGGTTTTTTTCGTCGGTGCCTGCCTATTATACGGAGGCCTTACAGTAAGTGGAGGTGGTTCCGTGACGCGCAGCGCTGCAGCGCAGGCTTCAGATCAGCTTTCGTATTTTTGGCAATGCAATCGGACTAATCGCACTGATCCCGTTACCTGAAACATCTGCTGGCCGCCTCTTTTCAAGACTTGTTCACTTCGCCTTGAAGATGAAGTTAAAAACCTGCTGCTGTCAGGTGCAAGCCGCATCCGATGGAGCCCTGCTTTTTATCTCGCTCATCGACCAACCCGCTGCAGCCCTTCCTTATGTTGCGGTAAGAGGAACGTAACGTATTTCCTGCAGGGGAAACAAAACGGGTTTTATTTCCGTATCGCTGATTTTTTTTATTGTAGCGATGGACGCGGAGCCGGATAAACAGGCTCAAGAGTCAGTGACGGCGTGTTACATAAGGTGTAATGCAGCAGAGCCTCATGACTAGTGTCTCGGTGGTGGTGGGACTGTTCGGTCCTTCTGGTAGGATATGCACAATTGTATCATCTTTGGTGTGGATGATAATTTAAGCTGCAAGCTTATTGAATGATGATTTGATTAGGAGGATATTCTAAAACCGGTGTATGGATTATATATGGTATCTGGCCATATACAAAATTATGAATTAGTTCGGGAGTTGCGCAGTGTAGACCGGAAAGAGCGTATGAATGAGCAATATTAGAGGCGGTTTGTCTGTGTAATGTCAGGCCAAGCCTATAAGGTTAGCCTGTCAGATGTGTTTATATATAGCCTACCTAAATGGAGGCGAGACGTCTAGCCTATAGGGACGCAGATCGGGCAGTCAACAAAGGGCTGATTTTATGAATGGCTGCAAAGGTCAGGAGAAATCATAATAACCCGTAATAGTAATCTGTAGGGCATTGTAACGCATCAATATGTGAAATACTGCTACAAGAAAAAAAAAAGCTGATTTCTTATTGCCATTATAGAGAATCAGAAATGTGGCTGTACCACATGTGGCTGACCGATGGTGATGCTTTAGGGAGGGGGCCAGCTATTTCTTTAAAGCAGGGGTCTCAAACTCCCGGCCCGCGGGCCGAATCCGGCCCGCCACGTCATTTTATGTGGCCCGCGAATTTTTTTAACTTAGACTTCATAATAAAAATATCCCCATAGTCGAAATTATGAGATAGAAAGTCGAAGTTATGAGATAGAAAGTCATAACTATGATAGAAAGACATAATGATGAGATACTTAAACACAGAAGCAGCTCTTTGGCTGGTTACTGTACATTTGAAATGTATTGTGAGAACATTGAAGACTACTTCAAACGTGGCTTTAAAAACACATGAAATACTTCATGTCGGATTGTGCAAACCTTGAAAGGATTTTAAGCTTTGAACAAAGTTATTGTAATAACTTGTGTTTGATATTTGTCTTTGATATTTTCTTTAATAGTTTGATCTTTGATAGAGTAATGTGGGTTTCTTAACCCTAAATTAAAAGGATTTAAGTTATAATGACAGAAATGTGCTTAAATATATGTTTACATTTATATAACTGATAGTGGACAAGCTAAACAGTTTATTTTTAATTGAGTTATTGTTTTGGAACTGAGTGTGCTTTTCTATAAAATTTAACTAAAATGTTGAAAATTGGTATATTCTTTTGCAGTAAAGGTCGAGTTGCAAACTCTAAAGATCCCCCCAAAAACCCTCCCCCTTTTTGTTAGCTTGTCCCTTTAAAAAATGTTCTATATCAGGAGCAAGAACAGGGATCTTGTGAATGGGCACAGGGAAGTCACGAGACCGTCCATTGATAGCTCTGCAGGCAGAACGAGCGGTGCAGATGAGGAGTAGCCACAGTGTCTGATATCCCTATTGATCCATGTTCCTGTACTGTCCAGGACAATAGTTTAGGATTTCAGGTGCTGATGCAGCTTTCTGTGCTTCTTTGTATTTTGACAGGTCCCAGCTGACAGATTCTGATATGGACTATGAAAGGCCAAACGTTGAAACTATCAAGTGTGTGGTGGTGGGAGATAATGCAGTCGGAAAGACCCGCCTTATCTGCGCCCGGGCCTGCAATGCCACACTGACTCAGTACCAGTTACTCGCTACACATGTGCCCACAGTCTGGGCAATTGACCAGTACAGAGTATGCCAGGAGGTAAGTATGCAAGCGCATGACTATTTAAGATTTAAATCTCTGGTCACTCAAAATCTATACACAAATAGAATATGCCTCATATTCACATTTAGCTGTAAGCATTCACAATAGTGAATTACAGAAATTAAACATCCTTGAATGTGTCTCTTATTAGGTGTTAGAGCGCTCCAGAGATGTGGTGGATGAAGTCAGTGTGTCCCTTCGTCTCTGGGATACTTTTGGAGACCATCATAAGGACCGGCGTTTTGCATACGGCAGGTAAGATATTGTAAAAATCAACGTAAGTCTACCAATACATGCTCTGGTTAGTTTCGTGAATTTCTCCTGCATCTTTTCTTCAGGTCTGATGTGGTGGTACTGTGCTTCTCAATCGCCAACCCCAACTCTCTATACCATGTTAAGACCATGTGGTACCCTGAGATCAAGCACTTCTGCCCCCGTGCTCCTGTCATCTTGGTTGGCTGTCAGCTGGACCTGCGCTATGCAGACCTGGAGGCAGTGAACAGGGCACGGAGGCCCTTAGCTCGGTAATGGGACTTATGTTTGAACAAAACTCAAAGAGATTGTTTGAGATTTTCTCTTTTTTATTGCCAAAATTGTCACTGATATATTTTCTTGTATTTCAGACCTATTAAATCCAATGAGATTCTTCCTCCAGAGAGAGGCCGGGAGCTAGCCAAAGAGTTGGGAGTGCCATATTATGAAACCAGTGTTGTTGCTCAATTTGGAGTCAAGGACGTCTTTGACAATGCTATCCGAGCTGCGCTCATCTCACGCCGACACCTGCAGTTTTGGAAATCTCACCTCAGAAATGTTCAGCGGCCTCTCCTTCAGGCGCCCTTCCTGCCACCAAAACCTCCCCCGCCTATAATCACTGTGCCTCCTCCCCCAACCACCACAGAGGAGCATCCAGTCGGTCTTCTGGAGGACCCACACTGTGCTGATGTCATCCTGGTCCTGCAGGAGCGACAGAAAATCTTTGCACACAAGATATACTTGGCGACATCCTCTTCAAAGTTCTATGACCTCTTTATACTGGACGGACATAATGAGGAGACTGAAAGGCCCTCTCGTGGCTCACTCTCTGGCAGAGAGCTGCTGATGCGTGCTGCTAGCTTTGATGTTTGCGAACTCAGCGACGATGGAGACAGGGCCAACCTGAGGGCCTGCACTAGTGATGGGACCTTGAAAGACTCTGACGGGGCTCGACGGGGCAGACTCCTCTCTTCGTGGAGCCGAGCCTTCGCCAGTGTCCAGGAGGAGCTGGTAGATGACCCTGTCACATACAGCCCCAGGCCCATGACTGTAGTGCACATGGACCAGTCCATGCAGCTCGGTCCTTTCCGAGCAGTGCTTCGCTACCTGTACACAGGTCAGCTAGACGAGAATGAGAAAGAGCTAATGCACATTGCACACATTGCTGAGCTGCTGGAGGTCTTTGACCTGCGGATGATGGTGGCAAACATACTCAACAATGAAGCCTTCATGAACCAAGAAATCACCAAAGCCTTCCATGTACGGCGCACAAACAGAGTCAAAGAGTGTTTGGCCAAAGGCACCTTTTCTGGTGAGTGGAAATCATTCATCCGTAATTGCTCAGGTGTTCTGAAGTATAGTGGATGCAATTGTAAGTAATGTGTTATCTGTGTCTCACCTCTGTGTTACAGATGTAGTATTCAAGTTAGACGATGGGACCATCATGGCCCACAAGCCTGTACTCATCTCTAGTTGTGATTGGATGGCAGCTATGTTTGGCGGGCCTTTTGTGGAGAGCTGCACCAAAGAGGTAAGTCAAACAACATCGCTGGTTTGTTGTGCTGTGAAATAAGACCAACAGAGCTCAAGAACACACCAAAGTCAACACTGGGTAAGACATGTATTCCATGTTGCTCGTAATGCCGTTGTTATTGCCAGTCAAGGTAATGCCATTACATGATCTGACCCAGGTAGAGCGCCAATGAGTTCTGTAGTCTGCGTACAAAGTATAATTCAATTAGTGGATTGCAAGTCTGTCTTAATACAATTACACAGACTTCTGTGATCCAACCATACTGTACTTCTGATAGCTCAGTTATTGTTTCTACCTTAACAGAACATGATACTGAAAGATAATACATGTATGTTCTGCAGCTAGTTTGAGATTTAGATGCACTTTCTGCCTCTGCAGCTGAAGCTCAACCGAAAATTGAATCACGATTTTGACAACAACTAGATTTCCTTTAATTGTTTCTTCATTACATCTTAAAAATATAAAAGTGAAAAGTAAATTTCTTCTTGTGTTTGAAAAATGAAAAACACTGCAAAATTGTTGGGCCCTTGAGTCCTGACTGTCACATGTTCCTGTTTCTAAGGTGCTGTTTCCAAACACAACTCGCAGCTGTATGAGGGCTGTGCTAGAATATCTCTACACAGGGCGGTTTTGTTCTCGGACTGACCTGGACGCAATGGAGCTTATTGTTCTTGCCAATCGTCTTTGCCTCCCCCACCTGGTTGCACTTACAGGTACTACATTTGGTATAGTTATATACCCTGTAAACCACACTGATTGTATTACACGAAGCCATTGTGGTATTGCAAACAGTGACGAGCTTTTGTGTTTCTTTCAGAGCTCTACACAGTAACAGTATTGACGGAGGCAGGGATGATGGGGGCGGACATTGATGGAGACGTGCTTGTTTACTTGGACATGGCCCAGGTAGTGTGACCTGTCAATCATCAGTAAACATGGACGACACTGAAAGCTCTCGTATAAGGAGTTTGCAAATTAGAATTTTATTAATGAGGGCATTTTTAGGGACAGCTGCTCTGGAGGCTGACATAATCTTTCCTCCTCAAAGGTGGAGCCAAAGAAACTCTTTTTCAGAGTGCAAGTCAGCTATTGAGCATAATTAATGTGGCTCCAGCTCTTTGGGGCAGTGGGCATTTAGGACATAGTGTAGGAGTTAGACTCAGCACTTTAGCTGAGCTCATCATTCAGCTGCATATTCGCTTCAGCTCTAACTCGTAAGTGTCATATGCAAGGCTTTATTACTGACCGGGTAAAGATGCTCAGGAGCCACATTCATTTATTTGTAATTTCTTTGGTAATATGTACCACTTAAGCACAATCATAAGACATACATTGAAAAGGGAGAGAGATGTCTTTAATTTTCTCATCTAATCTTGAGTGTTGTCCTAAAGTGGAGTTATGTGTGTACTTTCTCAGATGCCAACTGTTAGTATGAAGGTTAAAGTCTCAGTGAAGCTCCCGAGTGCAGCTGATGAGCAACACCTCAAATTAATTCAATACAGCTAACAAAGAACAGCTGCGACTGACAGTATAGTACTGCAGCTGAAGTTGATGGATGTTAAAGAAACTCAGAGAATGTATCGAGCCAAGTCTGACCAAGCAGATGTAAACATGGCAATCTGAACTCGAGGTCACCTAAAATGGCCACTGTACTCTTTTTAAATATGAATAAAACATTTTTTTTTTCATGCATTAATGGCTTTTTAGTCATATTCAGGTTTAGCTCAAATAATGAGGTGTCTTCACCCAAAGCAACAGCAAAACACCACAGCGACAACCATGCCTGTCATGTACAAATAATGATTTGTATGTTGACAGTTCCACGGCGCCCAACAGCTCACTGGCTGGTGTCTTCACCACATCTGCACCAACTACAACAGTGTCTGCCGCAAGTTTCCCCGAGAGATGAAGGCCAAGTCTACAGGTAACAAACATGTGATCTCATAGCACACTGGTGACCTTAAATACCCTCACATTCACACTCGACACTCACCTGACATACAGTATGTGTGGCCATCTGGAGCAGAACAGCATGAAATAAAAACATTTGAAAATGTTTCATACTCTTTAAGAAAAGTTGGACATGAAATCTGTGAAAACAGATTAACCTCGGTGGGCTCATACCACCTCATTGAGGTACTATTTAGATTTTAACAAAATAATTATTTCATTATATGATAGGCTAGCCAGTCTAGTGTTGAATAATTCAATAACTACAATCAATAATTACAGTACGCCTATACAGTAGCTTCTAAAGTTACGCTTTCCTTCATGAATGCTGTTATTTCTGCTGATATACATGATGGGACTTGAGGATGTGTTTGTATATTAAAATATAGTTTTAGCCATTAAACACTATTAAAGATTTCTTTCACTGAATTGTATTTCTAGCACAATTATTACACCGAAAAAATATGCATATGTCACTTAGATCTGTTTCTTCCAACTTACGTTTTTTGTTGTTGTTGTGACCGTGTTGGAATGCAAAAAATGAATGCGGGGAAATGGACTGTTAAAAATGGACTGTTGAAATTCCTGCTAAATTCCTAAGACAGTTTATTCTGATGCAGAAAACCAAGAATACTTTGAGAAACATCGCTGGCCACCTGTGTGGTATTTGAAAGAGGATGACCACTACCAAAGAGCACGTAAAGAGCGTGACAAGGAGGACTACCTGTACCAGAGACGGCAATGTAAACGCAAGTGGCTCTTCTGGAACCTTCCTTCCTCCCCTCACTCAAACTCTTCTTCTTCTGGCTCATCTGCTGTCATCTGACCAAGTGGTAAGGCCAGGTCTATTCTGAAGTACATCAGCGTGGATATGAGTTGTAAAAGATACAATAAAAGATAAGCACCACTGGCTATGTACGCCCCAATTATTCAGGCGTGCAGTCTCTCCTCCTGTTTGTTTGCCACTGCAGTCAAATTCCTCCGGGTCTGCAAGCTCAGCTCTATCTGGCGGTTAAAGTAATGACTTTTGTTCCTTCGATTTTTAGCTTGGTGTACATGAGACTCGGACCTCAGTGATGTGAACCTCACTGACAAATGGCACAGTGTAATTGGCGCAAATAACAATTGATATTGATTGTTATACTGTATGTTTCAAAAATAGGACTCTGCTGGCACAGAACTTTCCACGTATTATTTTTTAATTATCATCAATTAACCTGAACTGATAACCAAGTGCTGCTTATCAGCTGCAACAACCAGCAAGTAAATGCAGAACTTCTCAGTCTCAGAGAAACAACACTTTGTCCTTAAGTGTTTGTGGAATCTACTAAACTATGTGTACAGTATGCTCTTGTCAACAGGATGTAACGATAGTATGGCCTGCCAGGAATCAATTATTGAAGTCATTCACTCTAACCATACGGATTTTGATTCAGTAAGCATAAAAGAAAATACTGGCAAGTTCCACTCCTGTTTATTTGTGTACAGTCATTCTGTTTTTGATGGTTTGTGTTTGGCTTGTGATGTGAGTCTGGATACGCTCAGCATTATTGTTAGAAACTGCTGGCTGTATTGTGATTTGTGGCCTCTTGTTAAAAAAAGGGCTTTAGTTTACATGAATGCGTGAAACACACCATCCCTCCGTGATGGTGTGTTTCACGTATCTGGCGCTGGTGTTGGTTTGGCCTTTAGAGATTTATTTTAGCCCCGTGACTGTCGGCAGTCGGCTGTGTGAGTCTACATGCAGGAGGCATCCTCATGCCTGGGTGAAGTCATCCCTACTCTTCTACTCTTCTACACACCTCAAGCACCTTTTGGACTCTTCTCCACAGAGACACACACGAGAACATCCAGTGGCATCATACTGGTAAACGGCACGAAAGACAGTATGGTGTCATCATGGCACGTTGCGTCTGCAGACCATGATATTTAAAAAAGTTTGTTTAAAAAAAAAGGGAAAAGGTTGTGAGATGGTTGAGATCAAATCATTTTTCTTGATTTGTTTTGCACACCTCACAATATATGTTTGAAGATTGTCATCTACTGTTGTACTCGATTGTAGGATGGACTGCGGCGTTATTTGGATTTGTAAGCATAGTGCTCAGTGAAGATGGGTAGTATTGTAAACTGTACAAAATATCATAATAACTGCAATCAACTTGCATCACTAATGTGCTGTTATCTAATATTGTGCACTGCAGGCAGTGAGCAGTATTGCAGGGTAATACATATACTAAATATAGACTTGCAATTAGTTACTGTGCAGCTACAAACTGTTGTTGAAAATATCTGACTCCTCATTGTGCTGACCTCCAGTTACATCTATTATATACTGAAGAATACATGCAAGGTACAGGCAGTTCGAACAAACAGCTGACTAATAGTAAAATAGGATAACAGTGCAAGGTAAAGTAGACACATGTTGATATAAATTACATTATTAAGACTTGGTACATCCATAAAACATGTTATTCTTATGGCAGCATATGTTAAAGGTAGGCTAGCTCAATCCTGCATATGATTGGTTAGACTTTTCCATGCAATTTAGGTCGAGACATATATAAGAGCCTAACAGAGAGCTTAAAACGATAAAGTGGTATGAATCACATCAGTGACAAAATCAGTTTCTGCTCAAACTAACATTTGACCTAATTACTACGCTGCATGAAAAGGGATCTGCAAATTCTCATTTAAAGTGTATATCGATATAGAGTAGTGGTGCTGGTGCTCTAAGCAGTAGCTTTGAATTGTTCTCAATTACATTAACCTTTGTCTTTTGGTAAGTAAACATGATAAATCTCATTTTCAATATCTTAACTGCTCACATTTTTTGGCACACATGGTCAGACATTAGGCTGAAGGATGAGAGCCATCCTAATTCTTAATGTTTTAATTGATTAGACCATCTGTCTAATAAGTAATATTGTCCAGTTTTCAGACAAAATATTGTTTATTCTAATAGTTTAACAGCAGGAGGGTGTATATTATTATCATTTACCTTGGTGGTGTGATTGATAAATTCCATAGACATGCATTTCATTCCTCAGTGCATTGCATTTCTCAATGAGTCCTCTGCTGATGTTTTGCATCAACAACACCTCATGCCTTAATGTACAGTGTAGTGTATGGAATCGAATGTTTAGTACTTTTGCTGTGCTCTCTGGCTGTGTGTGTATCTGTAAATGTACATCATCTTTACATAATTGGGATGTAGAGCAATCGATGTGTGATCGATGTGATACGTGTGCTTTCGTTTGAACGCTGCGGAGGGTCTATGCCCTTTTCAAGCTGTAAACACAAAACTAATTAAAGACTCAGACCACCAAGGCCACACGAGACTAACATGATGACAAACCATAGATTTCTGACATTTATCATGAAATGAATGCAGGGATTTCAAATTTGTTCTATTGTTTTAAAGTCACTTTATGCTCACGATCTCCAATTTTGGAGTCTGTATATTCCAAAATGCTGAGACAGGGTGGCAATTGAAAGTTAGATTCTAACTCAAACATGTAAATATGAATTATGGGATGACTTGCAATTCAAACTTAGCATAGCTACAAGCTATTGCATAGTTTAACATATAAAATGTTTTTGTACTATGCATATTGAAATGTCTGACTTTGAAACTACAAACTTGCACTGCTTTGTAGCACCAGGTTCTATTGAAATGGCATTAGATGACATAGAAACATCATTATTAGATATGTACACAACATCAGGTAAAAAAAAAAAGAATTTGATCACAAATTACAAAGAAGTTGTCACTGGAGACCTTTTACATATGTTTGGGTGCTAATTTCACGCTGCAGAGAAGCACAAACCAAAGGGAGCTTTAGCAGCACCAGGAATATATTACATGCTGCACAATCACAACTGCATAGTTTAAGAGGCCTTGTTCAGAAATGGTTGAAAATGAAATAATTAAAAAACAAAACAATAATGAAAAGAAGAAAATAAAATTTAGTGTTTTCTCAGTGTTCAAAACCTGGATGACGTTTTCCTACGTCATCAGGTGTTTTTGTTCTCAACAGCTGTTTTTATTGTTTAGGAGCTGTCAATCTGAAATTCTGTAGCATGTGTTCTTGAAAATGTGTAAATACCATTTACGAAATAAAAAAGGAGCAACGTGTGCAGTCTTTTTTTTAAAACCCCTTTTATTTATGTCATATGAAACGTTTGCAACCACAGGCTCGTGCACTGCGCAGAGGCGCGCAGCTGCAACAACTGCGCGTGAACCAGAAGTAGAAGCACAAGTGGACTTCTGGAATATGGTAATGTTTATCACACATTGTTAATGTAGCTAACGTAACCCTACGAAGACTGCAGTGTGCATGCAGGGATATATTTAATGTCTGCTCTCTCTGTCTCGAGGGACACCTGATCATTTATAAACCACCTGTGTTGAAGTGTAACGTCTGATGCACCTCGTGCATATAAACACGCTAAAACACGCGCTATTAGTTTTGTGCAAGCGTTACTTCTAAACTTTTCTTTACAAGTCAAATGAGAGACTTGTAATATATGTAATATGAATCTCTCACGTGACAGGATGTAACGTTAGCCAAATGCTGCTATTACGTTCAACGTTAAATATAGAAACGCATCAGCAACACGGAACGTATTTTGCAGTGTTCAGACAGCTGAGGTATGACAAAGCATACAAATTGAAAGCTGGTAATTTAACAGTGACTTTGACCAATGTTAAGTATATTTGGATTCCCGTCATCACGTGCAGTGCTGCTGATGTGTCGTCTCTAGACAAACAGGTGTGGGCGGGGCCAGGTGTTCAAACAAGCTCTGACAGGCCAACACTACACAGCAGGTGAATAACTGTGTATATAATCCATAAAGACATGGAGATTATGCCGAATATGTTCTGGCTCCAGCATTTCAAATGTTGAAGTTCCCTGCTTTTCTTTAACTTGTATTATATTATATTCAATCTCTTTAAATAACATAATTGTTATTCATTTGTTCGGAATTGTTGTACAGACTAAATAACATTTTAAATCTTTAGATCTGGGAACTGGTATTTTAAACAATTTTGACATCTTGTAAACCTGACGATAAATAAATTAATCAACAAGGTAATTCAGCAGATCGTCAATAATGAAAATAATTATTAGTTGCAGGCCTACATTGAAGCAGTAAGAAGTACCTCTGTTTCAGTTGCTCTCCACGACTTGCAAACACAATTTTTATAGACTGTTCAAGAGATATACTGCTGGACAGATGATAGACATCATTCATTAGACACGACAAGGTGAATTACGGTGACAGTCTTCCCAGGCTGTCAGTGTGGACAGGCCTCCTTTGAACTCGACTGTCAGGCCGTAACTAGCTGTGTTTCAGTCAGACACTTTGAATCTAACACATCTAACACATTTAAACATAAACAAGCAAAACTCATTTCCCTTTTGAACATAATGACTCCTCGACCAACTGAACGCTGCTGTTCTGCAGGCTGTGCCGGCACCCTTCCTGGTGTTATGTGCCTGTGTTTTGGGTTTTTTCCATGTGGAGGCCACACCAGACACCACGAGCTCTCTGGATTCTTCTTTCTGTCAGTAAGTAGCCCATAATGCATCAGACGGCTCTGATCACAGTACAACTGCAATGATGGGTTAACCATACATAAAATGAACACGACAAAGACAGAAGCATCTGAACTGAAGGCTCATTTTTACATAAGCTGGACATGCTTATCTCAGGGTGTGAGCCTGTTCACTTACAACACAGAACTGTTTCGGAAGAGTTTAATCTTTCATCTCTCTTCAATACAGTGGTGGACTAGAGGTTATCTATCCACAGCTGGACGTTGACAAATGCCTCGTAATTCCAAAGGACCTGAAACTCAGAGAAATGGTCAGCACCGTTTGGAAAGCACCACAGATTTACTTCTCTGGAGCACACAAGGTAAGAGATGCTCGGGGGGGTGAGGGGGGGTCTGTCAGAGTAATCGACTAGTTATAGTGGGCAGCTATTTACGTGTGCAGTGATTTTAATTCCACTACTATGGTTTATTAACTAGTTGACTGAACTGGCACAGATCACAAATATTTTACATGTTATAAACAGATCGCTATATCGGTATGTCTGTGATACTAAAGCTACATGCTGCAGATTTTATTCATTTGTTTATTATAATAGGATAATCCCAATCACACAAAAGCAAATTCCTCAGACAAAGAGGTCTGAATTATTTGAGTTGCTGGTTGATTTATTTTTCTTTGTGTCGGTCTTCATGTTACGTGGCATACATGCGAGTGCCTTCTTTTAACACTAGAGTGCAGTAACGGATAAAACCAGCTGCAACTTTACCTCAACAGATATAAGAAACATCAAAGTTCACAGCATTAAGAAAAATGATAGGCATGAAATACAGTTTGAGTAATATTTTAAATATGAGGCTGCTCTCCTGTTTTGGGCTTCGATGCCACCTTGTATTATGTATGTATAGTATAGTATGTACCTGTAGTCATCACCGATACACTGCAGTAATCTTTGTCACCAGAGGGGGGTGCTAGCACTTCATACTTGTTCAATGAACAACCGATAAACCAAGGTAATGTTCTGTCGATAGTTTATACTATTCACGATGTCAGATGATATCAATTGTGAAGTAGATACTATTGTCATTGAGTAACTGATTTAGACTGATGGATCCTTTCATCTCCGTCTCATACTAGTGAAACTACAGACATTAAATCTCCATCTTTAACACGGTGTCATTGCAGTTATTAAATTGAATTGCTGCAGACAGCAGCACACACTGCTGTGCGTGCTTTCAAGTAGCAGGTCATGATTCAGTACTCTTTAGTAGAAACTCATGTTTACTAAAAAAAAATAGTTAAAACTCAAACCATGACCCTAAGACTAAAATAGATTGATAATTGTAATTCATTTATTTAAAGGATTTGGTTGTAATTGAAATAAAACACAACAAAACTGCAGTTTGAAGTGTTTTGTTACAATTTTAGATTTGGATTCAACATTCACACCATGCTTGTTTCTAAATATGATGTAAAAAAAGATACACATTGCAATGTCAGAAATTAAAACAAAGGAAGAGAATGGCGTTAACATTACGGGGCCTAAATGACTCTTATACCCCATGAACTGAAAAGAAAAACATGTTTGAAAAATGGGTCGACAGTACATGAAGTAGGCCTTTAAGACATGTGATATGTTTCTCTGAACAAACTATTAAATTACCACAGAGATTCATTCAGACGTCTAATATTCTTTTATTTCTTTTTCTTTTTTTTTCAGTGGATCATGTTTTTGTTTTTTTTTGTGGTTGAGGGACAAATTGAGAGAGACACAGTAACCGGCACACAGAACCGCTGCTGAAGTTGACAATGAAATCGCATCAAGCGGACACAAAAATCCTATATCTGTAAATTGAAAACTTAAATTGAAAGCCACCTCGGTTTAGGAGGTAGTTTATGAATTCCAGAGCTAAGCAGTCTAGCTTGAACATGATCTATTGCCCTTCTCTTGCCCAAACTCCATTTGATCTATGGTCGTATTATCTACAATGCTGTCTTACATGATTCTCTTTTATGGCCAGAATCAGTGTCAGACAGCAAAACAGATTACATGTTGGATGAAATCAATACAAACTTTATTTACTGGGCTTTTGAAATGTAATTCTCCATTTCTCCTGACACTTAAGTAAGCACGCACTGTTGAAGGATGATCAGATTGTCGCCTGTGGTTCTGCGGTTGGTCTGCTGGTCCACCACGCTTTCTGTCACCGCGCCGCGCTGCCAGAGCTGCTGCTATTCTCTGCCACTCATCCCTTGTTACCCGCTAGCAGGAATACAGAATAGTGGCCGCTCAGTTTCAAATCCACCCACTGCAACACCCACTTCATTACTGGGACGGGATGCATGCCTGCTGAGTAATTGGAATGGAGCGCAGCGGGCAGTAGTCCCATAAACCCGCCTCTAAATAGGTGCTCATAACCAAAAACAAAAGCAAAGGGCCACAGAGACGGCAGATTTCTGTGTTCAAACTTCAGAGCAGCGACTTGACACTCAAACTTATGTGTTAGCAAAACCTGGCATGGGTTCGTGAAGCATTTTTGGAAATCCTAATTATACGCAAACGCCTCAAAACAAAATGGGATGTGTACGGGCTAATGGGACTAAACTGTCACATGACTTGGTTAGGCACGTAAATAACGTTAATGAGGATTGGAAATCAAACAGACCTGACCGTATTATATCATGGGAGCATGTTTAGCTTTAAAAGACGTGGACTTTCCTTCACTTAGTTTTATGAATGACATAACGTCTGAACTCTACAGTAGAAAATACATTTCCTGTTGAAGCTTTTTAAATACTGTACCATGATTGAACATTATAAGGCTGAGTGTCCATTTTGTGCTTTGCAGTGGGTTTGTTTTTGGTCAATTGTTATCAACGCAGAGAGAGCACCTGCCTCCACCCAGCGTCTTCTTTCAGAGCGTGTGTGTGAGCGCTTCGAGCGCTTCTAGTTGAAAAGCTCTGAACCTTTCAGAAAGGCGGCATCAGCGCTTTTCTCCCTGAGAGAAACGCAAAATACACACCGAGTCTAAGAAAAGTTTTGCACTTAAGGTTAAATTCAGTGTTTCAAGGGGAAAGCAACACATAAGTCTGATTAGAATTTAGTTAAAAACCAGTAAATTCTCTGATTCACCAATTTAAAGAGTTACACCCAAGCAGAGCAACACATTGACCATCATATGTTAAATTGAGACGTAAAGCTTTTCTTGACTTTAGTCCCAGTTTTAATGTCCAAAATTACAGCGCCCACATGATGAGTGTCTTTGTCTCACAACCTGATGCATTCTCTCAGCAGCAGCCAGAAGTATCTGTTAACGTCAGTCTCTGAAGACACTTGTCGAGATAAAGAGCCAAAGCTGCAAACGGACCAACAAGATAAATATCTTCAGTGAGGAAGGGACAGCTGTTAGAACCACTCTGCTGTTAGACTGTACAAGAGGTCTCAGAGGTCCGTAAGTCAGCTCACCTTTGAATCACAGAAACAAAGCAATGCCTGGCACTGACCATCGTCAAATTTCACTTTTGGTAAAATCCTGATACCTGTGCAGACGGATCTTTTTGTGCGTTTAAACTACGTTTCTGCTGATTATTCATTATTCTTCGAGCTTAATTATGGATTTCTGAAAGTGGTTTCTACATCTCAAAAGGATGTATTAATCCACTCTTTGTCCTGTTTAGGATCTTGACTCTTAGAGTCTCAGTTCAACGTTAATATCTACTGTAAGTGTCAAAATGCTTCTTTCACGGAAAGGAAAAGCGACATGAGTTTTTTTTTATGTTGGTGGAAGCTCTTTGGAAAACCAAACAAACTTGGCTACAGGACAGAAAACCTGTCCGATGAAGCTTCGCCTGAAGAGAAGAATAAAAGAACAGTGGAAATTAAGACGATTCTAAAAATACCCAAAGAACTCTGAACTAGAAAGGATTAAAAAGCTGAGTTCATATTTGGCTACATGGCAGCTGATCCAGGTGTGCTTTTGGCAAAACCAAAGAATGTTTGAGTGAGTTTCCACCTTCTTAAACCATTGTGATTAGTTAAGCTTTTAATGTCCTTTGTGAACAGCCTGATTACAGTTCTTTTAGTTTCAACATGTTTCACTTTCAATTACATTTTCTCACTATTCACCAATAAGGTAAAAATCCACTTCATTGTGCTGGTGTGAAATTTGCTTTGGACATCACAGCGAAGCAACAGTTAAAAAACAACCTTCATCCATCATAATCCAGTCCTTAAAGTCTGACCTCCTCCTGGACAACAGTGCAGCATTTAGTTCCCGGTATTCTCGAGGGGTCTCCTGTGCATCCATGAGAACATTCTTATGTCTGCTTCCTCAGCTCACTGACATTAACGTAGGCTACATATAGTCTTTATTTTGATCACGTCATGCTCATCATTCCTCCGCGTAGTCGGTGTAAACAACACAGAAGCTATCTTTACCTCCTAGTTACCAAAAGTGGAGACAGTTTAGGAGTTTTTAGTGAGGACCATAGCCATGGGGCACCTTCTTAGACATGGGGGATTTCAAAGCCTTGTTTTTAGGTAGACATTTCTTGCATCTGGTGGATGGAATGAGGGTTTAAACCATCACTGCGATTAGAGCTGCCTCACTATGATCTCTTGAGCTTGCTTACTGCTGCTAATAGCTGTTTCCTCTCTATTTCCCTCTATCTTTTTCTTTCTGGCTTTCTCTCTCTCTGTGAATGATTTTTATGCTTTGCTGAAACATGTGGGGGCGTTGAGAGAGGATTTAAATGCAACAATCCCCCTCCTCTTTTTTTTTTCTTTTTTTTTTTTTGGTGAATCGCAGCGTTCTTTTCTGCAAGCCTCTGATGACGACAGGGCAGCTTTAAGCCTGGCAGTGCCCACGGCAGGCTGCCGTCTCAGCGCTGCCCACTCTCCTCTGTGTTGGCATGCCGGAGAAAGCGAGGGTGGGGTTCCTCTTTAACAGACCCTGTCATTCCTAGGAAAGCCTACATGTCCACCCATGCAGGATTCCTGATAGGTCTCCATGTTGGGGATGCAGAGAGTGCAAAGATAGGGATTTTATTTTCAGCAGGCGACGGTCTTCACTCAGCGGAAGAGTCAAGGGTGTATATTTAGATCAACGGACAAGGCGCTTCCTTGAGCCTTTACGTGACAGCGAGGGTCAACAAGTGAAACATGTTTTGTAATATCCATCTAATTGCATATTCAGTGTCATCAGGTGGGTGTTTTTTTGGCTCTGCTGGATTAAACAAGCGTGTTTGGCCAAGATTCAGGGAGTTTATTTCCTTAGCTAATGTTCCCCTTTGTCATTACAACACCCTGTTAAGCTGACCCGTGTCCCGCTCTATTCAGTCATTACCACACAGCGTATATAATTCACGCGAGCCTCCTGAAGAGGAAAGAATTACAACCTCCTGCCTACCAGGAAAACTGGATTGATTATGCATATTCAGTGGAATCAAGAGAGGCAATAAACCTCCTAAGCCACCTTTTCCACACAGTCAAATAATCATTTTCACCTGATGAAGCATGGCTGTGGCACGCTGACCACCACAGGGGCAAGAAGAAGTACTCAAATGGATAAATGTGCAGATGTCTCTCATGCTTAAGTGAGATTGCACACGACCAATATTTTTCTTATTCCGCTCACCTCCTTTTCCTGCTTTCTTGTTTCCTCCACTCACCTTTGCGTCCACTTGTAAACGACAGTCTGTTGTATTGTTTTTGAACCGTTGTTGTTGCAGTAACACAGTATTCTGTCACCTTCCATTTGGTTGAAGAGCGTAGGCTGTGATACTTTTTGTACTCTGTGGCTGTGAGTAAAATATGATTTCAATTACCATGAAAACGTATTGTGTTATCAATGGGAGGATAAGGACAGATTAAGGAAGCTCTGGGATGCACTTACAGATGACAATGGTCAGGTTTCTATGCGAGCAGCGGTGTTGGACTTGACAAAAGCGCCGCGCGAAGGAGGAGGTTCAACATGTAAAGCCGATTCAACAGACCCTCATACGTGTTTTAAGTTATTTGCTTCCACACATGGGAACTTTTTCAGTGTCGATAGATGGGTCAACCCCACTCACAAAGCAAACTAACAAAGAAAATATGCAAAAGTTAATGTTGAAATGGGGCACAAATGTACCGTACATGACAATTATGAAAATGAATGAAATAGATAGAAAAAAAACTTCAAAGAAGGTTCAGCACAGAGGCAATAACAAAGAAAGACTTTAATAAAAAATACCGCTTGAACCTGCAGCCTCCTGATTGTTATTCACATTCTATCTCGTCAGTTCATATACATTGACGGCTTGTTCAAAGATTGTTCAAACAGAGACTCATAATCTGCATCTGCTGCGGTGGATACCAAGACAAACAGACGAGATTACATTTCTATTCATATGAGCCACAGAAACCCAACATTTACTGGGGAATCGCTGTAAGATCTGGAGAGGACTCGGTCGCACTTTGGCTCAGTGAAAAACTATAATTTATGAATGTGATCTGTCCAGCGGGAAGATGTCTGCAGCCTCACGATCCAAACATATAACCTTTAACAAATATGAAGCTGCTGCGTGCCCTTTTATTTTGTCTTCTTGCCTTGCAATGTAAGAAGTTAAAGTTATTTTTCTCTCTTTCTTTTTTTGCAAGCTTCTCCCTCTGTGAGGAAGCTTCAGGACAGAAATCAAAATGTAAATGTTCTTATAGATTCTATAATTTATCCTCAATAAAAAGAGCTTACAGAGCCTCTTCAGGACTTCACGGACAGGATTGCTACGGTGATTATGTTTGAAACTAAGGTAATTTACTTTTCTCTTTGAGCGAAGTAATCTCAAAGTTAAAAGTGATGATTTGAAGTTTACTTAAGACCCAGATGCTTGGCTTAGTGGCATTTTGCCCAAAATGTTTTTGTGCTTTTACTCATTTGTGGTCCGGCGGAGGGTTTAGTTCCACTTGTGTCCCAATCCTCTGATTCACCTTCTTTAGGAACAGCTCCAGGGCTGCTCATAATGCTTAACTCTCCATAATGCCATCCCCTTCATCTCCCCAGTGGTCTTATTGTCTTAACTCTGGATGGAGAGAAAAACAGGTTAATACACGTTTGGCAGAGTGAAAGTAAAAGTATCTTTTCAAACACTATTCAAGTTTTTGTTTTGGAGAACGCATTTCATCAGAGGACGGCTGTTTCTCCCAAACTTGTTTAGTTACCTCGTGGGTCTGTTTTCACTGTTTTTTAAAAGACGTATTACCGGTGATTCATTTCGCTTTTGACATTAAAAGCTCGTCGCTCGTTAATGGTTTCAGCAATCGGGTCCATTGACGCTTGATTGATCTGAGAACAGGGGATAATAAAACTGCCTTCCTTGTCATTTTCCTGATCCTGTAGTTTGGAAGCAGAGAGAATCAAGAGAAAATGTTATGCAAATGATTTGTTAATCCCTTTACATTATTTGTTCCATTTCTCCCGTTCGCTTTCACACTCAATTTCTAGCACAGCAAGCTGACAGGCGGACACCCTCAGATTGCTAATTCTCAAGATAGAAGAGAAAAAAAAGTCAGCCATCCATTTTGTATTTAGAATATACTTATTCTATTAATTCATTTGAATTGTATGATTGTACCTGCAAAATGCACAAAGGGATCCTGAAAACCCTTCAAGTACGTCACTTTAGACACCTTCAACTCTGACCTCTCTCTCCGCTTCTTTGTGTTTGAGTCTTAAAGAATAAGCCGAGAGAGCAGTGGCACATGAAACTGTGACCAGTGTTTTTTCTTCTCCTATAGTTTTGTTGTCCCAAAGGTTGGTGTTAAAAATAATAAGAAAGAGGTGGGATGGTCTTAGATTCAAGAAGCTTAAAAATGCAAAATCTCAAATAAGCCCAATTTCCACCAGCCAATGGCGTTGCATTTCGGTGGGCTTGTGTTGATCGTCTCAACTGACTCACACACCGCCCCTCCCCAAATAAAAACACTAAAGATTTACGTGGCTTTTCCAAAAAAAAAAAAATGTATCGAGACATTTATCCAGCTTAATCTTCTTAACATATTAAAGTGATTTGCTTTGCCCTGAAGTGGCTGAAGCGGCGCGCTCACCGCCCTTCATGGCACTAAGACCCGAGAGGCATTGTGGACATCTTGCACTCTTGAATAAGAGAGAGGTGGGCAGGAGTCAACCTGCTTCTCAGCTGTGGAGCCCTAGCTGTCCCCGCTGTGCGTCTATTTTATTTATTTATTTTTTTTGTTCTGTTATTAGTCCAACTGTTGCGCTCAGTCAGTGTTCTTAGGCACGCGGCTCTGCCAGAACTGCCCACACTGTGGTGTGGAGGTTTGGAGCTCTCAGCTTCTGAGCTGAACTGAAAGAGCTCGCTCACAGAGTAGGTGTTGGCAGGATGCTTTGTTTCTTTCTGTGAATGTCATGAGAGGTATGGATGATGAGAGAACTGAAGCACATGTGATGGCATGATGTATCCGGGTGCCAACTTTCATGCCTGACTGCAGATTTGGGCATTTTCAGACAGATGATGCGCTTAACCTTTTCTTCAGACGGGACACAAATCTGAGAGTCAGTAGTGACGGTTACAATGTGTTCTTCGCAGGCTGGGCAGCTAAAAGGTCTTGTTCAAACTCAAGCCCTGCTAATGTCTTTATTTGGCACAATGCTCTATGGATGAGCTTCAGGGCGTTGGTTTTGCCAGATCGCATCAGTAGAGCTGATTGTGTAGACTTGGAGACATTCATTGTAGCTGAAGCCTGAGTCCATTTGTTGTCTTCGTGGTATTTAGCTTAATGTCCGTCAAACTTAAATCTCACATGATGGGGTCAAAGTGTTGATGTGCTACAAGTATAATTCATTTTATCTGGATTAGAGTTTCAAGAGTTGCTTTAAAGGATCTTAAAACTTGCTCTGTAAATTAGTTTTCATTTGTTCTATTTGATGGATAAATCTGTCTGGTTTAATCTTAGATTGTTAGTGACCTGGTGAACAAATTAAGACAGCAATCATTCTGTCAAGCCATATTCACGTTTATCTTCAATGTACAACGTTGTGTTCAGAAGCTCACTCACCAACTACTGCAGCTGTTAGCAGATGTTCTCACTTTTTCACAATGTTTCGACACTGAGACATTAGTCCGCTATGGCTATACTTTAAAAAGCTGCAGGGTCATACCAGAAGAAGATCATGAATAACATTACACAGCAAAATAATTCAATAATAAAGCTGTGAATTCACATATTTAACATTGTGTGTTTCTTTCTTTACATATTCAAGTTACCTGACAATTGATTTCTTGATTAATTGTTTTGTTTACAAAATAATTCTATCAATCCAGCAAATCCTCACAACTGAGACGCTTGAATGTTAAAATGACTGAAAAGTATCTGTTGTGATTGCTGTCTTCATTTTATCGTATCAGCTCCAATTTATTACGCTGACTCTTCACTTGTGTTTTTCTCATTTCACTCATGTATCATCCATCTGAGGCTGTTTTGAAAGTACATGTCAAAAGAATATAAATGTGTCATTTGACTAAATAATAACGATTGTTTTAAGAAATAATTCAACTAAATGAATAAATGAAACACAACACATACTTATAATAAAAACAATAGTTCTTGAAATGTTTTTCCACGAGACACAGAGGGAAATGTATTTGCTGCAAACTAGATAATAACAACCTGCTTACGGGAGTTTGGCGGCCCACAGTGATGACTTACTCGTAAACATTCATCCCTGTCCTCTGTGTTGTATTATAATGATTTAAAGGTGCACGATACGATGGGAGCTCTCAACATGGAGGACCGGCTAACAGCGCTCATGGTGCAAACTACGCAGAAAGTGCTAACCGAGCTAACGGTGTTTACCTGCTATGTTGGGATGGCGTTAACAGCTGTAACCGCTGTGTGAGAGCAGTGCAGTTGGGTGTCAACAAAGCAAGGAGAAGCTTTGACAAATCACACACGGAGAGGGAGAGCGCCTTCATTCTCTGTTCAGGTTGACATCACTCCACTTTATCTTTAGTCAATAGTTGTTTGCTGCTATATTATTGTTCAGAATGTTATTTCCTTTCCTCACTATGCTGTGTTTCTGTGTCCACTTATATTAGAATACCTAATGCAATTAAATTTAGTGTTTTGCTCGACCTCTTTTCAAACTGGCAGGTGCTTGACCTCTTGTACTTGGACTGAATGTCTGATGGGTGTTAGAATCATACACTGAGGCCATCCAGACAAAATATTGTTGAACGCAGCGCAGCTCCACACAGACGAGCACTTCAAACTAACTATGAGTGGTTGCTTCTTTTCATATCGCAGAGAATAGGAGAAATTGATTGGAACTGGGAGGCTTAGGACAGGATTTTCCTCAACCATAATATTTTTTCTTTAACAACTGCAGCTTAAATTTAGATTTTTTTTTTTTTTTTCTGGCTTTGTTTTTCATTTCTTTGTCCAAATCCTATCGAGTGGTGCTTCAGGTTTTTCCTTGAGTAAAAAGTTGATATTGTTGTGGGGAGGGAGAAAGGACTTTTTTTTTTTTTTTTTCATGTGTGCAGGAATGTAGATTTCTTCCCCCCGTGAAATCCTAATTGTGCCTTGGAGGGCTGGTAGGGTATCTCTGCTCGGCTCAGCTCTACAGGATTTGTGTCTGTGTATGTTAGAGTACGTCTCTTTGCTTGAATGCGGATATAACCCTTTCATTGCACAAGCTGCTGATTTCTCAAATTTGCCGATAGGCTGATCCTGTGCATCCGTAGATTTTTTTGTGGAAAACATTGAAAGTTTTTTGTTTAGAAAGCTTCCATGTTTAATTTTCTTTCCCTGAAATATTTGATATTTGTTGAGCGTCAATGCAGATAACAAGTGGACCTCGTTCTGTGGATCAACCGTGTATGAAAAGTAAGCTCCTGAGAGCAGGTCTTGTCAATAGCGTGTGGTCAGATTGAGAATATCTCTTGGGTCAAACCACGTGTGTCCCGTGTGCTTCTTGAGTTATTGCTGTGCATTTATCGATGCAAATCCAGGATAAGATCCTATCTGCCTGCAGCGACATGTCCCCCTGGATTTGGTCTATGCGAGTCAGGCAGGTTATGGTTGACAGTCAAAAAAGGAATTGCAACAACATATATGCGAAGATTATTGCTTGTAGTCATTAATTGTTGCTTGAAAAGGGGATTAGGATTAGCAGTGCTATAGAGCACTCTAACACCTGTCCTTCCCCATAGCGAACAATGTGACTTCGTTTTTTCCTTATTTCAGTATCAGTTCAAGTTGGCAAAAATAAAAAAGGCTGATTTATTCAAATGAATCATCAACGCTGGAAATGATTCAATATGTGCCACATTCAGATGGATGATATATTATTCCCTTGGGGAGAGGCAAAGATGGAGCCGTGGAGCTGTTTTATTTGTGCCGTCTTTATCAGTGTGTCAGGCAGAGAGGCTGAGCTTGTTCTCTATGAATGGACGAGCCCTTGAACCATAAACCTGTACCTCCTCTGATAACAGTTTTTGCATTGTGATATAAGTGCCATTCTCTGTGATGTCCTCTCTGACAGCGCTAAATATATCAACATACACAAAATGATCTGTCAGACGAATTGTTTTATTCCAACCAGTTCTCCAAAACTAAGGATGTTCTGTGCTTCGTGTATGTGTGTGTGTGTTTTTTGAGGACATATTGTGGATTTTTGTTAAGGATTCAAATCAAAGCTCAGCATTGTGGTTGCGTTTCTCCAAGCTTTGCTATTCATGCTCTTGATGTTTTGCCTGTAGGTGAACATCTTAACTGGTTCTTGTGTTTTTTTTTATCCTCCATACCCTGTGCTGTGTATCGTTCAATGCTATTTTCTGCTGCTGGGACCTCAGACTGCTCTGACGTCTGAGAATGCCACATCTTCTAAGGTGATAAAGAGTGCTCCCTGAATCACTCAGTGCCCGTGTGATGACATGGCCCTGATTGTCAGACGGGTGGGCTGGTGACACTGGAACACAGACGGTGCTTGTCTGTTTGAAATATTCTGTTTCAAGCTTCCAAGCCCTGGGCAGTCCTCTCTCTCCCAGTCTTCCAACACCCAGCTTCGCCCACTGAAACAAGACTCTTCCATACTGGAAAATCTGGCCCCGTCAACTGGCAGTCTTGACTAGGTTCAGCCCACACGCCAAGCACCCCCCCCCCCCCTCACCACCACAAAATCCACCCCTTAATAGGCACTAGAGTTTGCCACCCCATGTAGATGCCTTTTGGTCGCCATCCATGAATGGCGTCAATAGCATCTTCCTACACAACAGTGACTGAACGGAGGGCACAAGGAAATGTGGGAATAATTTACACTTTCTCACTGTACTACCAGCAGAAACCATAATTAATCATGATAGAAAAAATGTGGAAGCCATCTTGGCTGGTGAGACACACAGTGCCTGTGAACAGGCCTGACACCTTTAACAGCTCTGATGGCCAGATAGGAATGAGTGTCAGAGTGCTTACAACCAAGCTTCCGTCATGGCACCACGTATCCCGTCGTCTTCAGAACTGTGTTCGCTGCATGACGGTTCTTCATGGAGTGTTACTGTTGTGAGCCTTTCGGATTTTATATTATATTATAGGCGGTCGTTAAAAATGTGGCACTGAGTGTGAAAATAGATCCGACAATAGCAATTATTCTCTGATTATATTAAATATGTCTTTCACTTTTATCACTCCAAGTTAAAACAAAAATGGAACAAGAATCAAAATGAGTACTTTTAGAATCAAGATGGTTGATGTAGATTCCCAAATGCTGGTGAAGTAATTAGAATTAATTAGTAATTATGTGCTCACCATTCCCTTTTATAGGCTGCACTTGGTGGTAAAATAGCAGATCTATGACTCTCAGTCTCTGACATGCGTGACAGACTAATTATGGATATGAGTCCAGTGCTGCAATTTGCCCTGTTTGCCTCGTGTTGTGTTCTGAGCAGCCAAACGACACGACAAAAAAACATTTCCCTCTCGCCTCATTTAGCCTGGCTGCGTGCTACTTCAGAGCACCTGTTAGTGGTAGTTGCTGTGTTTTGAGCATGTGCATTTTGCAGAAATGCTTTCATGGCAGTGAGTAGGTGTATGTGTGTAGAGTCACCACTAGAAAGTGTTGAAAGCCTCAGCTAGCAAGATCGCATCCAGGGTGACTAATGAGCTTAACATGAGCACGGCTGTGTTCGCGAGCACTGTGCGGTGAAAGAGGTCTTCAATGTTCAGAGAAATGCAGAAATGCTTCCCTAGGCTGCTGCTAATTCCTTCACCCCCCCTCAAGCTTCAATCAGACTGTGAACCATCTTACTGTTAGCTATGGCTCCAGAGCAGCTCCCGAACTGCACCGCCAAAGAACAAACAGTGTTCAGGACCGACTACATTCAAACAAGTTCATCAGAGAGATGTTTATCTGTGCTTCTGTCGGCCGTCTGTTTCAAGAATGTGTCACACAGATTTATATTCAATGTGCAGAAACTATAGGGGGTGAGAAAATATTGCCTTGCCTCATTTTAGCATTATGTGTTACTTTCATTAATATGCAGCATTGTATTCCACGTATTTATGTTCAAACCGAAAGTGTTTAAGTGATTATGTAATTGTGTAAACTTGTGTTTCATATTCCGCCGTGACTCCACTTCCACCGCTGCGTCCTCACGTCGTAAAGCTCACTCGTGTGTTTGTCGACCTAGCGGGGAACTAGGAGCTGTGTTGTCTTTGGGCCGAGAACATGCGTCTGTATCCACATGTGACTTTCCTTTGACCAAGAGGCTCCTGGAAGTGTGGATTCATAAGCCACTTCACACTCCACTCCTGTGTGGGAGGCAGGCTGAGTTAAAAATAGGCAGGTTTGGAGGTAGCGAGCAGCCCGCACTGTGTGAGGCGCTTAAGCACACACTGAAGAGTATTGGCATTATCTTTGCATATCATTTATATGTGTCAATAATCAATCGCAGTGTTAAACCAGTAACTGTGGTTGTTACTGGCTCTTGTGAAATATCCCAAATCATCTTGTGTAACGGTCTCAGAAGCTGAGATTAATGTGTTGTGGAGTTTTTATAAAACATGGTGCAGCGTTCTCTGCTGATATACACCGGAAATAAAAACACCATCTTTGGCTTGTTGACCTTATGTGTTTGTGTGTCAATGTACAGTATGTGTCCATGTATCCACATTTCTTTCATATACCATCTTAAAGGGGCCTTCCAGACATTTAGTATTGGGCTTTTCATTAAGTTGAGGGAGAGTCATTTTTTTTTGTGTGTCAAAATCAAATCGGAGGAGGCTGAGATATCCTGACTTTTAGTCCCTAGTCCCTAGACTCTTGGAGACTGCGGTTAGTATCCTGAGCACCTTGTGTGGCTAGGATTAGGCAACAAAAACACTTTGACTAAAAGGTAGCTCAGTGAAAGCTTCAGGTAAATGTTGAGGAAGTAAACAAGCCACTAGATTCTGAAAATATTTAACCAAGACCTTGAAATTTCCCTGAACTTAACCAAGTGCCCTAAACGTAAGCGTAAAGGTACCCGTTGGATTTCATAACCACTAGTAGCAGTGGGGCGCAATGTTTTTACGAGTGGATCCTTGTTTTAGTTTGTAGCGTGCACGCCCACACAGACGCTGCCGGTTATTGGTTTCACGCTCATCCGATGATCGACAGTTTCTGGTGATCGCGGTACAACAGCAAAGGCACTTTTCAAGAAGTGCTACCAAGGAACCTTAGATGTCACACGGTGCACAATCTGAAATATAAAAACATCGGCTTTGCAAAATGTTTTCAGAAGAAGGAATGCATTCAAAGTGTTGTTTAGACCTTTATGATGCACAAAGTGTGTTGGTGAGACAAAAAAAACTACACAGTGCACTTTTCTAAAACGTGACCTATGCTTTAGTTGGTGGAAGCAGATGTTGTATCGCAAGAGCAGACAATCTAGGGTAGATAAAGAAAACAAGTTTTCTGTATATAAAAACATTACCCATCATGCAACTCAACCTCTTTCCTTGAGCTGGGCAGTAAAAAGCCACGTCTTCAAACCCCCCAGTTTGTCAAAAGCAGCTGAAGTCGAGATTACTCAAGCGATGTCACTAAAGTAATTTTCCTCTATTTAAACTCTCAGTATTATGTTATCACTGAGTAGTACCCCCAATGAACTAATGTGTCACTACATGTTTCGTTTATTGCTACGCGAGAACTGCAGGAATAAAAGCCCTTCCTGCTGTCTACACTTATAAACCTGCAGATCATTCAACAGTTGTCGGTATCTAAGCTGTATTTACGTCTGTAATCATAACGAGGCCTTTTTATTTCAGTTTTTCCTCTGTGGCAGATTGCCGACCAGCCCTTTTATGACTGCCCATGAAGAAGGTTTTTTAATGCCGCTTGCAGTGAGGAACAATGAGGATTCAAAGCTTCTGCAGATGAGAGGTGTGTGTGTGTGAGGGGGGGGGGGGACTATTCTTAATGGCCAACGAAGGCCTCCTCACCTGTAAGGATGGTGACCTCTGAGTGCCACAGCCCCCCTTCTATCTCCATCTCATTTTTGGGTCCACGGCCCCCGCTCTCTGGTCAGGATTCAATTACTGGTGTCAGGCTGACCTTTGACCTCCCCTCCAACAGGATGAACCTCCTCTTTTTTACCCTAAAAGTGGTACCACTGTTACGCTTCACATCACTCGCTCTTCTGCCCCTCTCACTGCTATCTGCCTCCGAAATGAGACCGTATTACTTTGTCCTGAGGATAAAAGTCCACGCGTCTTTTCTGTATGAATTCACTTGATATGAGATTATATATAAACTTTTTTTAAATAAACAATGACATTTTTTTCGTTGAGATTTATTATTTGAAAGATGTACTTCTAGTTGTGTAGTTTCTATCTTTCTGTATTTACAGATCGATCTTTCGACCTCGTTCTAAGCCGCAGTCGATGGTTGTTAAGCCATCGCCGTGTCTTAATCACAACACAGATGCCTGTTAATTACCAAGCGAGTTCAAGTATTTTTGCTACTTAAACAGGGATTTAAGATTGATGCGTTGCTCTGCCCCGGGTCGAGCGTTGAGCACAGTTGACCATTTAATGAAACGTTGTCGGTTCTTTGCGCAGAGGCTGGAGGAGACGAAGAACAGGGAGGATAAAGCAACGGTATATTAATAGGCAGCCGTACGGATGACACTGTTTGGTTTTGGGTCAGGGATAAAGCATGAACTTGTAAACTCACAGAGGGGCCTCTCCTCCCCTCCCTCTCGCTAACTCACTCTCGCCCTTCGTGGTGTCATCAGTTAGCAGAGCTGGGCTCGATAGCCTAGGCAGCTCTACGAGAGCAGCGATTAGACGTCTCTCTGATTCTCATCCTCAGCAGAGTTCACGCAAAGGTAAGCCAGTAGTTTACATCCTCAGAGACGCTGGTATTCCTCTGCCTTTGTTCTTCGCCGTCTTCTCTTTTGCAAACAGTATATCTACTCGATGCTATTGGCATGATGTGGGAGTTTCATGTCATCTCTTAAAAATACACAATATAAAACAAATTTTTTTTTTTTTAAACTGCACCTGCATGTCTATCGTATATAATCAGGAAGAAGTTTTGAGTGACTCCCCCGTCAAACTCCATAGGTGTCACTGAAGAGAGCACCTCCCTTTCCCCTCGCTAACCACTGACCAGGAACCAAGACGGAGACAGGCAGCAGGGTTTATTCCAGCCGCCTGGCGTCTGAGGTACGGTCCCATCGGGCCGTTTTGCTGTGATCACAGCAGGCTGTGGGAGGTTAATCCCAAGAGAATGCAATCTCCCCTCCACCTCCAGCCTACACCCAGGTACCGCCTGCATAATGGCCCTGTGGAGCTCGGTGGTCTGTGGCCGACATCTACCCACAATTCACTTCTGCTCTGAGCTCTCCGATTCTTCTGACATTTTTAAAGTCCTTTAAATACCATTACAGAGCGCAACTGACCTCTCGTCTCTTTTACAAGAATCTAAATTAACTGAAACAATTTCTCACGTTTAGCTTTGTGTGTCCTCCAAATTATAAAAAATAAACTGTCACCAGTGAGAGATTTGATTAGCTGCAGTGTTGAAGCAAATCTAAATTTGAAATGATCATCAAGGCTCAAAATGTTACGTTTCCTCATTCGTATTAGTAACATATTTTTGAAAAACATGTTCCTTCCAGCATCCAGCCATGAGAATTAGCAGCGGTAAAACATGTTTTGATATACGTTTAGTTTGTTCGAGCCACAATAAATAATTTCAGATGGCACAATATGCATCTGTTTTTCCCTGGAGTCTTTCACACATATCTGTGCGTAATGAATGTGGATTTTGACAGATGGAGAAAAAAGTGTTCTTGTAAGAGGGAAGGGTACATGCCACAATGTGTGAAGTGCAAGCATGGAGGGAGCCTCTTGTATTATTTACTGCCCGTGCCAGCTGGACCAGCCAGATTCTTACAGGTAGCAATTCAAGCACAAATTATGTGCAGAAATCATTGAAATTCGGGGCCCACCACAAATAGGCCATGTGTTTGTTGTTACAGTTAGAAATGAATGTGAAATGCTCTTAATGTTGTGCTTAATTTAGGCTTCAGGAAAAGTAAGCCTGTCCTATACAGTGTATCTCCGTCCATGGTAACTTTCGTGAAATAATCTTTCTGAAATTTCTTTCAATGATAATTGTGACTGGAGGTAATTTTTAATTTAATTGCCTTTCAGTGTGTGTGTGTGCGCGCTTGTGCTGTTATTTGAAACCGTGCTATTTTTGAATGCATCAGGGTCTGACTTAAATATTAGTGTAACTACATTATCACAGTGTTTTTGCCTGGTAGCAAACATGTACAAATGAGGATTACAACTCTTGAGAAGGCAACAGGTCATGGTTGGTAAGCTGCCCGGGGGGGTCACTGATATAGAGTCATTTTTGACAGGCTGTGGAGGAGGCTCTATTGTTCCTGGTGTGTCTGGATGTTACCTGCAGGCACTATCGCTGAGACTACAGTATTATCCTATTATTAGGCTTAGTTGTTTACGCTTATTACTGCTTGTCAGGTAGGCAGAGAATCCTTCTGAAAACGAGCATCTGCAGAAAAATACATGACGACTTCTTTATCTCATTCAAGTACATCGGCTTACGATAATTTTCAGAGGCCTTTAAGAATGTCTTGATAGGACAACAACAAACAGAAATGTAAGGTTTATGTTTACATGCGAGCATTTGATTCTATGAAACGTTTCACTGCACCACAGACACGGTTGTTTGGCAGACAGGGTAAGAATGTAAGAAACGCTGCATCTGTTTTATATGTATTAAAGCTGATATCATTCTGGTCTTGCTTCAGTTGAAAGTACATACACAGTGAGAGGACCTCGTGGATTGAAACAGCCTCGGTTAAAATGTCTCTGTTTGTAGAGGAAGTGAACAAAATAAAAAAAGCCCATCATATGGTCTGGCAGATTTTGGGCACAGGACCAGGGATGACAAATGTGCTCTTGCAATAATTCAATCTGCTCTCATAATTCTCTAACTTTTAGGGACAGACAGAATGAAAAAATGTCCGGCAGTTTAGCCGCCAAGTCAACGTCCAATAACTGTGATCAAGTGCGAGTTAAGATGCTTTTCCTCTCACTTTATCTATTGACAGATTGAGGGGTACAAAGATACTGGGTAAGTGGCACAAACTTACTGTGAATATGTTAACGAGAGGATTTGGTACCAGATCCAAAATCGTGTCATTTTATTGATGTCACAGTAATGATATTAAGTTTAAGGAACAACAGAGCTGTACTTTTGCTATCAGAGTGTTACTGCAGTAGGTGTTAGCATGGCTACAGGACATATTCTCATGTAAATTGCTGCCTTTCTATTACAAAATAGTAACATATGAATACCCCTTTTTGTTTGCAGAAAAAGATGTATGTTCTGGCGATGGTTGATCCTGATGCTCCGAGCCGCGCCAAGCCAACATCTGCTCACTGGAGGCACTGGCTGGTCGTGGACATACAGGTAGAGTACAAGTCTGCAGTAACCTCTGCTCCCTCTTAGAAACAGCTTCCTGTGTTTTAGTGATGGGGACACGGACAGCATTTGTTATTGGATTAGGAGCTCATATGGTACAAATTTATGAAGGAGCGTTTGGATTTTTTAAAATAATTTTTTGAAAATTGTGCATTTTCATAATCTCGGGGTCTCTCTTGGCATGTCTCGTGTTTACATCTGCACTGGGGCCGATCGCAAGGCTGGAAAATTATGAATGGTATTTAAAGCCTAACTTGGTGGAAAAGGGATGCCAAGTTCAAAAAATGTTAATTTTTCATATCATGTATCTTGTGCAATAAATGCCTGTGACAAAAGTGTGGGAGTAAGTCTTTCTAAATGGCTGTGAAAGTTTGCAAGGCCCTGTCAGCAGCAATTTCCCTCTGCTGCAGAGAGCCTGGGACGTGTCAATGCAGGCGTGTGAGACTGAGATTGAGGAGAGCAGCATGCGAGGCGCACACTCTTTCTCCCATAGAGCTCCAGTCCCTCAGCTCCCCCTCCAGTGGAGAGATCTTGGCAGAGTGTCCTCCCTTCATCTGTTCCCCCAGGCAGAGCAGCTCCCCCAATGATCCACACTTCTCCATATTTTACACCCCCGAAATGGGCACCGCTCCGATCCCCTTATTTCTCTTCATATTTCACTCCTTTTTTTTATCCATTCGTTTGTGTGTTTTCACATTCTTGCATTCTAACGCCAAATGCGTGTTGAGTTGTTGATTGCCTCAAATATTTGGAGGTTTGCAGACATTTTATAATCCCGCGGGAACCGGGAGATCAACCCAGTAGATTAAGACTAGTGGTCTGAAAAACAACCACACGAAGACGCTTCGGCGGTGCATCACTGCTCCCGTTTCCTTTTATAAGGCGTCGTTGTGCACTAAAGTAAATGCCACATTGATTCGAAGATCCAAATGTGATGTCTCTCGGATATATATTTTAGCAAACCTTTTAACGGCTATGAATTCAGAATTTTGTGATGCTGCGCTTTAGAGATGATTCATGCAACCGCATTCCTGCTTGCCTGTAAGGATGTTTACCTCATAGCACTCGCTTACATGAATCATAAACAAAAAAAACGAGTAATTTCCACTTTCTAAAATGGCATTAGGCATCACCTTTGCTTCTTATTTTTAAGCCCATAAAGTCTGTCTGGCCATGAGACCAGCTGTGAATAAACAAATGTCTTTCAAGTGCTCAGACGGACCACATTCTCTGGAGCAATTCAATTTCCTGTCACTTGTGTGGGTGTTGACCTGCGTTGTCCATGTAGGGATTGGCCAATGTGATGGGATGTTTTTCTGATTGTGACTGGTGGTTGGTCAGAAGGGTTAATGAGCCTTTTGAGTGATGCCAACCTGTAGTGGGAGGTGTTTAATTGACCAGGGTGACCAGGTCACGTCACACAACCTCAGTTTTGTTTTTTCAAGTGTCGGATGTGAATGTGTTTGATTTTGTTTCAGCGCAGTTGTGATTTTGACAGCAATGTCGTTGAATTTATAAGTGTGTGTGTGTGTGTATATAGAGTGAGAGTCTTTTGTATGTGAGGAGAGTAAAGTGCCTTACAATAACAGTTAAACTGCTTTGTGTTAGATGGTAGATTATTTGTCAAGCAAAGTAGTTTCTTTCACTAAAGTCAGGGGTCATGCCTTCAAATGTCAAGCGGATCAGTGTTTTTCATCCTCACTCGTCAAGCAGCAGCCATATTCTTGTTATAGATATATGTTCATTAGTCTAAGGTCTTGCAGTCTTGCCCTAGTTTGTGGATGATTCAATAATTAGTGTGTATTCTTTATCCGTAGCCACAGCTAAGAAGGTAGAAGATTTCCTTAATGCAGCTGAGAGTGAAGCGAGGTCAGGCTGGACTGAGCAACGCGGCACCACAGATTTCTTCAGCCCAGGTCTCATTAGAGCAGCGATTGCAACAGAACAAAGGGCATACTGCGGCTACCTTGTTTATTATAGACTCGTCACTCACCTCGCTTTGAGCTGCATTATTCAGCTAGCTCTTCACTCATGTGCTGAGGATCTCCTCACAATGAGTCAGCCATGCCAAAACCCTCTTTAACCACAGAGAGAGCTGTTTGAGAGCCTGATATTTGTTGCCACACACTGTACGCTGCCACATACTTCTAGTATTCATCCACAACTAGTGTGGAGCCTTATGCGAAGCCGGATTTTGCATTAACTATAGAAACAGGCAGGTTTATTGGTCTTCCTGAAGAAAAAAAAGGCTTTCTTTGTTGTAAGATATCCTTACCTTCTGACGTTTTTTTCTGGATTGATGATTATGAAAACATAAATTGCGTTTTAGGAAGAGAACATGTTTATGTTATGTGTACAAATTTAAGGATCCACTGATACTACTTTTTGCAGACCAATTACAAGTACTTACATTTGAGTACTTGCCGATATGAGTACTTAATAATACCATTACTGTTCTTACAATGACTTTAAAAACTATGTTTATTTTCCCTCACTTTTTGACCGTAACAAATGAAATATACAACATGATGCTATTGCTGACATTTTCACATTCAACATTGTGTTTTTCTGATACAAACAGAGCATAGTGCGCTAGCTGTTGCTAACCTCGTGGTTAACCCCAAGCCTCCAGGAAGAGTGCCGGGCTTTGAAGCCAATTTTAAATAGTGGCCAAACTGAATGGAATTACAGTTTACGGGTCCGTCACGTGATGCCATGCTTATTTAGTGCTACACTCGCAACTATAAGACAACTGATAACTTCATACTCACCGTTACACACACGCTCTCTGTCTCGAGCAGTCACTCGATTACGTTACGCCGGGCTTTCAATACACTGGAGGAAACTCTGTCCGAGGATTTTAAATATGCACGATAGCCACCCAACTAGACAAGTTATTGTCCAGTGTCAAATCTTTGATTTGTAGCGCTATATCATTTATCACGCCAAAAACCATTTACTCCAGCAGTTAAGTGTAAACTGTGTGTCTCCTCTTCTCCCAACAGCTGTCCACTTTTTGTTAGAACTCACATTAATAGATGATCTATGTGCATTTTTATTGCAACTGCCTCCTTGAGCTACAGAAAGAGTCATTTAGAAGCTTCTCCAACACACTCCGTGTTTTTTTTTTATTTAATTTTTTTATCAATTCTGGACAATTACCAAAATAACCATCAACAGATTGTTGTCTAGCTCTCAAAGTCGAATTCCAGATTGTGAGCCTCTCCCTCCCTCTGTCTGCCCTCCCAGAGTCTAAACCATGCAGATGTTCCGGTGTCGTCTCGCAGCGATAATTACTGTAACAAGCAAATCATTAGTATCTGAATAGAGGCAGCTTATATAAATACAGCACTGGGGCTTACTTTTACTTTGCTCATTATAATTTTGGTGGTTTGTGAGTCGACATGATGCAATATGAACTTGCACCAGAGTGCCCCAGCTACAGCTCTTTCCTGCTCTGGTGTTCACGATCTCTATCAAATCCCCTTTTAAATAGCGACGTGTAGCCTTAGCTTTTCATGCATTTTTATCTTACTTTTTGTGATGATGTATGAGTTTTATCTTCCGAGGGTTTGCTTCCAGGAAATCTTCTGTGCCTCAAATTATTTTATTTCTAAAATGATTTTATGAAAAAGTATAGTATGTACTGTATATATCCACCAGATGCATTCAGGCTGTTAGCTTTGTTGTTGTTAGATTTGATTGCGTTGCAGTTTTCTTATTTACAAGCAACATGAGGTTCATTCTCAATAAGGCCAGAGATGCATGATCCGTCATGAGCTGGTCAGGCTGTAGTCACTCAGTGTCCTCTTCAGTCAGGGCTTCTTCATGTCCAGATTCATTTCAAGAAGGTCTTTTGGATTGGAAGCCATCATGTGTTTGTTAACTCCCTCTCCCTGGCTAATTGAAGGCCAGTTGGACAGTTTAGCACACAGTGTGCTGTGCTCATTACTATGGTGCATGAGGGACATGCATGCTTTAACAACATCCATCTCTGTTGTAGCAGCTCCCAAAAGGGGAACAGAGCCTGTGTTCTGCTGCTGGTCAGGCAAATACAAACAGTGAAGTATTGTGACTGTGTCAGACCAGCTGGCTTCGTGTTTGTGAATTCTGCAGCCTGCAGAGATCGTCTGCTCCACACCTCAAGATGTCCTTTAACTGCAAACTAAAAGGCGTGTAACCCCTTATTGCATTTTATACAATGATTTTGTTTTACCGAACTGGTGTTATTTTGTCATTGTTATTATCCCCCCCCCCCCCCCCCCCACACACACACACACACACACACACGCACACATATCTTCTTGTCTTCCTCCAAACAGTATTGTTTGTGTAGCTTCAATCATAATGAAGAAATACCATGTGCCAGTCATTGTGATGACATCGCTCATTCATATTTTTGGGAACAACAATGGTTCATGTCACAGAGGAACAAGCTGTATCAAGGTTGATGTCAAGTTTTGCAAAAAATGTCACACAAGTCATTAGTGTCTGAGCTGCAGCAAATGATAGTGCTGAAAATATGTTTCTAACCTCTGCAGAAGCCAATATTCAATATTGCAAATAAACATACACAATTGCATTGTTCTTTATCCTGTAATTATCTCTCCTGTGGCATGTTATGATTTAAGCGTTTCTTTTTTTGACAGACAGCTGCCCCCATATGGAAGCCAAAAACAATTTCCCAAAAGGCCAGACAAACCACAGCTAGCTTCATTGTGAGAACAAAGAACCATTGGTATTATTCATAATTAAACTCTTATTGTGTACTCTGCTGAATATTTCCATTCTTCTGCCTCTCTCCTGCTCACTCTCGTTTCCCCTCTCCGTACTTTGCACCTCGTGCTGGGAACATCTGTCTGGCGTCAGAGTGGAGCCTGGCTGTGCAGATTGGAGCAGGTAGAGGAGCACATTGTAGCCCAGCTAATGATGAGAGTGTCTGCCCTCTCTCTTAGAGGAGACGCAAGCTGCTGCTTCACGCTCGCTCACTCCACTCATACGCCCAGGGAAACAGATTTCCAAACATATGCAGTATGTTTTTAATCCAGTTGAGCACTTCATTTCCCAGCAAACACAAATAACCTTACGGGACATCCATATCTTATGACAAGGGGGTGGGCGCAAAGGAATTGAAAGATTTTCCTTTTTAATGTGATTTTTATTTTTTTGTTTTTGTTGCGCTCAAAAGTTGCTATACATGCTCATAACCGAGGTTAACGGTTTGCTTGTTTATGGTTTCACAAACTTTTACACAGACGTGCCTCCTGGCTCCAAGTCATATGACGCAACTTTATCCAATCTAAACTCCACTTGCTGCACCTGTTGACATCCTTTGTACTCAAACTGACAGCATAAACACATGTTCTTTGTTACTAGTGTCTTAAAGATTTTGAACAGATTGTTGTCAAAGATATACATGTGAGAAGTTAGTAAACTAAGTATGTGATTAAGAGTTGTGCCGGAACTTAAAGAAATGTTTTCGTAAATTACGAAGAAGTCAGAAAACAACTTTGTACTAAACTATTTAGCATTACACATTTCATATTGCAGTTTGACCCTGATAAAGTTTTCCATGCGGGTCATTTATCTTTTTTTCCTAAATATCCAAATCCTCCCTCAGTACAAGTCAACAACAGCTCTTAACATGGAGGCTCAGCTGGAGGTGCTTAACATTTAGAGCGGCGCTCATCCTGCTGTCAGCCACAGCCAGACAAATGTCAGAGGTGGTACGACATGGAGTTCAGCTTGTGGAAGTCATTCCCTCACTGAACCTCATCAGACTCCCCTCTCAACCTCTCAGACACATTAGGATGCTCGTGTTTGTTCGTTTGGCTTTTTTTTTAAATTAGCATGGCATCTTCTTTTTTTTTACCTTTTCTAAGATTTTTCCACTTTCGTGTGTGTGTGTGTGTGTGTGTGTGTGTGTGTGTGTGTGTGTGCGCGCGCGCGCTGTCTGCATGCACGGATTTCACGATGCACGATGTGTGAAAGAGTTTTAAAAGGTACCGCTGATTAGTGGGGGCACACTTAATACCTGAACTTGCTGTCACTGTGGCTCTGCTACATCTGGACCCCCCCTGGTCTTGTGTGTGCAAACATCCCATAATAATACGATAGATCTCGTCTTACTTTCAGCTTATTAACAAACACGCTCTTCTTCTTCAGTGTGGGCTGCTGCTCTCACTGTTCTCCGCCACCTAAAGGGAGAATTACATAAGAATCCTCCGCTCAATTGTCAGCTCCATCCCCCGTCCACATATAACAAGCACGCGCACACACACACACACACACACACACACACAGACACACACACGCGATACTGTAGCTGATAACCTACCAAGCCTCGCCATCTCTATAACAGCTGACCTCCCTGCCGTGGTTGCCTTGGTGAGATGATTGAGGAGGTTTCACTGCATGAAGAACGTGAGCTGCTATGGTTTTCTATCAGAAGCAGTGAATGCTGTTTTGGGCAGCGAGGGAATGATCATCCATAAATTATAGTTTTCACATGTTTCTTAATAGTTTTTCTAAGAAAACTAAATTCCTATTGATTGTACCACGTGAATCTAGTCTCCTTCTTGGGGAGAAAGAAATACATTCACTTCCACATTTATTTTTAGGAAGTAGGCCTACTTTGTGTCAGTGTGCTACATTAGTGTGTACCCTGCACACCATCCTGGGTAAATCATGATTAGTCTCCAAGAAAACAAGGACAACCTGGAAAGCCCCTTTTGATCCAGTCCGTCACACTATAGCCTAGCAGGGGAAAAAAATAACAGATTGGACCTTCTCCATGCAAATGCAGTTTAAAACCAGTAGCTCTGCACACATAAAGGCGCTTCTTTTAATATGTGCCCCCTTTCTTCACACCCACGACAATTGTGTATAAAATCCTGTTTTTCCTGAAAAGATTTCTAGTCGCAGCCGCAGACAATGTTCCCCCACACAAGCTGTCGTCTTTGTCATACCCCCCTCCCCCCCCCCCCACCCACCCCACACACACACACACACACATGCACACCCTCCACTTCAGTCAGTAAAGCAGGATCTCTGGCAGTCGGCCCCGCGTGCAAATTCATGTGTTTCAGGGTACAAGTTGGGGGGCTCGCCGGAGTCTGCCTACCTGTTCCCCTGTAAACTGGTCAATTTTGACAGACATGGATCCAGGGGGGGGGAAGCAGACAGAAACCAGAAGGGGGGAGAAAGGGGCGGGTAAATGAACAAATGTCAGGGTTAGTGGGGGGTTGCCGGGGCCGCGGCTGTGGAAAACTCTTCCTCTTAGGGGTGTCTCCTGATAGGGTGCAGTGAAGGGGAGTGAGGCATGCTGATAAAAACAACTCACTAACAATTATGCTCACCTAAAATAGCCCTTACTTAAGTATATAGCATGCTTGCCAGTTAATTGTACACAAAAACAAAGACTTCACAAAAGACCTCCTGCAGCAAATGTATTTTCTTTTATTTTGGCATGATAATTAAGTGTGACAGCTATGAATGCAAAGTTGGCAGATATTATAGTGGCCTGTCTAACTCTGCGTGCTGATTAGGATTGTTTGTGTTCCAAAAGTTATATCAAACTACAAAATTAGAAAACTGAAGTTTAGGTCAAAGAACTACATTGTGTTATGAACAAATAATTAGAACTGGTGTGGCATCTCAGATTCTGCATAATAGAATAAAGTGCACTGACATACCAGAATCCACCATGATTTTATAAACTCTGGCCATCATTGTTATCAAAGCTTAGTGATGGAGGTTTGGCAATTACATGTAGATGTGTGCTCAGTTTTATGAATATTAAATCATTTTTTCCATGTATTTTTCAGTACTTGACAATTACAAAAATTGCACAAGAGATGAGTCCATTCTCTGCAGATTACGGCCCCTATCTATTCCTAACCAAGCAGCTGACTGCATGGGATTTAATGACAGCGTTCCTAATATTTCCATGAGATAATGCTTTTGTTAAATGACAAGCGAAAAGCCACCATCAATACAATGCTTTCAGTAGGAGCCAACATTCTATCCGTGTTCCACTTGAATAATTTGTGTACCATTAATGCATTTTGCTCTGAATTGTTCTCTGGATTTGTTCAACTTGTTCTTATTGATATGCTGTAGGACTAACAACCATAAAATCTACCAAGACCTCTGATCTGTACTATTGACCATTATCATAGCCAAGAGGTTTGTTGCACTGTGGTATTTTTATGCTACACTTGGTGAGAAACCTGTTTACATTCCAGGGTGCTGTATAGTTCACTTCTCTCCGCAGCTCAGTCTGATTCCAAAGCACTGTATAGATTTCTTTCAGCTGATGAAATTAAAAAGACAGCAGTGTGTGTGTGGTGTGCCTTCCAGCAACGCGATTTGCCTGTGAGTTCACGATACGGGTTGAGAGGGGAGTTCCTTTGGGGGGGATTAAATAGCTCCCTCTCTTCCTTCCCTCCTCCCCTGCCCTCCATACTTGCAGAACACAAACAGCTTGCAGGGCTGTACTGTACTTGTACAACATGTTTGCCACAGTGCTGCTCACAGGTAACAATAAGCCAAGGTCAAAGGTTAAGAGGGATTGTGGAGCTCAGATTCTTGTGTGTTCCTCTGGCAAACATTGTGCGCACAGGAACAGGAAACAGTGCCCATAGTATCGCTCGGAGAAAGAAAGAGTGAGAGACGGAGAGAGCGAGCTGTCTCAGCAGAGAGGGGGTATCAAAAAGAAGAAGACCAAGGCCGGTTTCAGACTGTCCTAATAAGATTAGGACAGTCTTAGACGAGTCTATGAGGTTAGGACGGTTATAGTTTTGCTCGTTGACTCGTCGAATACCAGTTAAACCGCTGCCTGAGATGAAAGAGTTATATTAGAGAGCTGTCTTTCCATTGTAACAATCGCGAGCGCGTTAGAATAGCAGCAAACCAGTATCAGCTATGTAAAGATAAAGTCGAGTAATGTCTACCGGAGACGAGACTGAAGTTACTCTTCTTCTGTGTGTGTTGTTATGCGAGCTTCTCTTTGCTTTGCTTTTAGTGCATGTTTGTGATTGTGAGCGTGCGCCACTGGTTAGCTCACGGCCGCCGCTCTGCACTAGTCTCATTCGGCCGTTACAGCTGATAACGCCGTCCCGACCGACAGCGTTGTTGCAGAAGTGTGGCACCAACCATCTGGTTAGCGCACACACTGTTGGCTCTGTCAGCACGTTGGCTGTAGTTTGTACTTTTAGCGCTGTTAGCACCGTTAGCTACGGGCCGCCGGATCAGGCGGCGCCATGTTGAGAGCTGTTGAGAGGCAATAGAAATTCTCCCAATCTCATATGATGCACCTTTAAGTAATCCATCTCCTAACCATGTAGGGCAGTAGTTCAGAAAACTGGTCATCAATTACAAATTTGAGTTTGACAAAAAAAAGATTTTGTTGTCAAGTAACCATTAATGTCACCTGCTGACGAGAAAAAAGAGATGCTTGGATAAATCAATTGTTTGATTCTTCCAGGAAGATTATCATCTTTGTAATTGAGAAGAGTCATAGTGTAACGAGTTTCACCGAAATTTGTGTCGCCTATAAGATCGTTAAAAAAACGACAAAGCTCTAAGCAGCTGATGAACTTGGACGTTTATCTGAACTGTTGGTGAGATTTAAGCCATGGTGAAAGTCTATCTCTGTGAAACCAGATCCCTGCCTCCGTCAGGCTTTTGAATGTGATGGAGATTATCCGTTTAATCTCTTAATCATGCACACTGTATACAGAGTTGGTCCTGTGCCTAAAACCTCTGTCCTGATGTATCACAGCCACCTTTTGCATTGAATCCCTCGAACCCACAGACCCAATCAGGTTGGCGCCGACACTGTTGCGCATGTTCCTCTCCAGCTTTCAGTATATTATACCCTTGATGCCCTGTTAAAATGCTGTCCAGACCAACGGTGCATAAAATGGATTTTGAAAATATGTAGATTTTAAAATACAGCTTTTTTTCTTTTAAATCCCTCATTGCCACAAATGTATTCAGAATAAAAGCAGATGTTTCATAACATGAATTAGGTTACTGTACATTTTGCGCAGTATATGTTCCCCAAAAGTAGGAATTAATAATGAAGATGCTTTTTGCCCTGAAATTGCTGTTCAAACAATTATGTACTTAGTTTCTTCCAACAAATGCATTCCACATTATTGTTTTGCCTCATAGCAAAGCACCCAAAAGACTAAAACCTTTCATTTCAGCAAAGGCCGCTATTGGTCACCGTCAATAAAAGCATAAAAGCATTTATTTCCCACGTTTGTCAAATTAACAGCATACTCCATCTCCCATAGGACTTGTAAGGTTCATTAACCTTTCTGTGAAGTGGGACAGGTTTCCAGCAGTTACCATAACCTCTGTCTCGTTCCTACCTCAATTATAATAGAAGAATTAAACATCCAGCGATTCAAAACAGTAATGCTGCCTCTTAAATCCCTTTGTACCAGCTCTCAGTTGTTAATGACTAAAGACACTGAATGAACTATCGAGTTATCAACAGACAGAACGGTGGACAGAAGCAAATGAAATGGCTGCTCTCAACAGCGAGGATTACTGGCTACGTGTTCAGTTTTAGTTTGATGGTCAGATTTTACTGCTTCTAGAATTATTATTCCGTTTTTAAATGGGATGTTGCCTTTGTTTTCTATGAATAATGCAACATTGCATTAATGCTACATAAAACAGTTATTATACATTAGGAAAACTATGCCACGTCTGTGTGGAAACACTTGTGGCTGTTTTAAACAAATAATAAATCCCCTTGCGTGATTAATAAAGTAATTATCGATCTAATCATTGCAATTTAAGGATATTTCAGCCAAATTTCGCTGTTTTGTTGCGCCACGGTCCACAGTCCTTGCAAAGTCAGAAGAATAGACTGACCTTGAACTAATTAAGTGGTCAATTACACGCCTGTTGATCTCTTTTAATTTCTTAACAATTAGATTAATTGTGTGGGCAAAGAGTTTGTTCTCTTGTCCACCTACTCCTCCTTCATCCTCCAGCTCTTCCTCTCACTTCTCTTTCTCCTCTTCCATGCCACGGGCCCACAGGGTTTCAATACTCATTTATTTTGTGTCACCGTTCACACTTACAAAAAAAAAATAAAATGTTTTAATTCTATGCCATTGACAATTTTAATAAGCTTAATCTTCCTCTTACTCTCCCCACCCCCTTACATCTCCCCCGTCCTCTCATGTATTAATCAAAATTCAGAACGTGCCTGGGTGTATTTGTCTATTATAATCTATTAATTTACTATCTCCACGGATTTCTCGTCTTACCACCGCACACCGCTGTAGCCGTGGAGCAGCAAGGCCTCGTGTTTCTGTGTGCCTGTCTTCTGATGCTACTTGTAGGCTGGGATTTTCCAGTGCCACCCCCGTCAGTGGGAAGCCCGACATGGGGACATGTCAGAGCCTTGTTTGCTTGTTGTGCTGATGAAGCTGGGGGTGGGGCGAGTGGGCAGCCGTGTTCAGGTTCCAGGATTCCCTTCAAATGAGTCAGCCAGCCCCCACTCAAACCGACTGTTACCTTGGGAACTCACGCTTGGGCTTCCCTCAACAGTACTAAAGTACAGACTCATCAGCACCCATACCTACTAACACACACACACACACACACACACACACACACGGGCTCGGGCTCGGAAGCAGCATCCAGGTTGGAGGAAATTATCTTATTAAAACGCTCTCGTTGTGGCCTCCACTCTGCCCTGTTAGGCCCAATCTGCTCCATGAGAATGAGATGACCAGCCCAGCATGGCCACTTTGTTGAGGCAGATTTGTAATTTATGCAAATTGGACCGAATAGATGAGTGTGATAATGAGTTTGGGTGGGTAGTTTCTTAAGTCAGTGGTTTGAGTAATAGTATGCTTCCCTACTAATGAGCTCGACCGGCGTATAGTGTCGGTTTGGTGCATCGCAGTGTGTCGGGTGATGTCAGTGATGGCTGGAGTTCACTTAATGACTAGACTGTTTATGTTTCCAACTCAGTTCATTACCAAAGCCAAATGAGTTTCTTTACTGAAGCCATTAGTCCAGCAGGCTATTGTTAAGTGGGTTCATTTGTTGAAGCGCTGAAGCAGATCATGGGTGACTCCCCCACTGACTTTCACCCTGTCCTGCTGAGGCCAATCCATCCCGCTCAGCTGATCTCCATTAGGGTGCTCTACCAACCAATCTACTCAGACCCAAGCAACTCAGGCTCATTCACCGTAGCTGGAGACTCCAGAAAAAAATGATGTTCAGTTTTAATAGGTGTTTGTTTTTTCAGGAAATTTAGCTGTTTATTTTTATGATTAACAAATCTGTGTTAAAAATTTTAATTGAACCAATACAGTATCACTTATTTCATGTGATAACTGTTGAAATGAATTAAGTTTGATTAATTGATATTACTATATTTTCCCTATTTTGATGGGACGTGGGAGTGGGGGGGAGCAATACAGTACTTGTACTTTGCAAAACATGAAAAAAACATATCTTGTACACGCTATGACTGCCGTACACATCGACCAGCTGCTCAACCAAGAAGTAAAGTTTGCGTGCTGTAAAATAAAGGCTGACATTGCTCCCAGTTCATGCAGCACTGGGCTTTGCCAAGGTCTGTTTGTGTGCCATCTTTAAGAAGATGGCAGGTCCCAGCTCATCGTGACCTGCATGGGCTGCAGATCGGCTTTTGAAGAGCACCAGGAGAGGAATATGATGAAGCTTAAGCTTGCAGTGCAGTTGAAAGGGTGAAGCCATCTGTTAGCTGAGCTATGATGCCATTCATCAGCACCGGGTTCAGTCTCTGTGTTTCGCCTCAGATACAGGAGCTACATATGTGTATATATATGAGTGAAAGTCATAGACTACCAAGTGGCATGGTACACCATAGCCCTATGGATCCCCGTAGATGTGGCTGGTAAGGAGATGGTTTCTCCTGTCCATCATATCTAGAGCAATGCATCAACTTCCAGCCTCTGTGTCCTGTAGTTTTTTAATGACCTGTAGAATTCGAGGAGGAATGTGTGAGGGGCAGCCCAGACCATTACACAGAATGGCCCGCTGTTGCTGCCATAGTCAGGGAGGACCGATAGACCATAATGCAGAAGCATTAACTCCAGGTTGCAGAATATTAGACGCGAGTAAGGTGGATGAAGACATCATGCACTGCAAATTTCAGAGCACCCACTACTCCAGTTTAGGGTTGCTGTAGACATATGGGACTCTAGTGTCGGCAGTAAGCATCTGACAGTGGACACTTATTCTACCTATAACAACTGCTTTACAGCTACATTGTTTTGTCAGTAAACTGTTGCATACGATGTTTTTGTTGCATACTACATGAACTCAAAAGTCAGGTGGTCTCTTTTCACCCGTTATACCAGAGAATCTTTTCACCCACTCATTTTAAATTCACAAGTGTCAGATTTACACTGAAATCCTAAAAGAAATTAGGTTGTTACGAACACATTCAATGTCTTTTCTTCCTCAAAAAAAACCTCACTGTGTTTAACCTGTAAACGGTGAGGCTCCTCGTGAGACGCAGACTTTTAATTCACAATAACCCTGCAAATGAATGGGCTGATTACTGAGGCGAAGATAAGGAGGCAGTCATAAGCACTTGGCTTGAGTGGAATAGGCGAGGGGGGGGGGGGGGGGGGTGGTTGGAGGGGGGTGCGGTGGCAGTACAAGTCCAGCCTCAGAAATAGAGCTGTGAACACCATCTGTCATGCTCTCTCTCCCCGTCTGTTAGCCTGACTGCAAGTAAAAGGGAGAATGATGCTCTCAGAACTGCATTAGAAGGACGTGGGTGCTGATTGTCGTAGGTGTGGGTTTACAGGGTGTGCAAGGGAGGAGGAGGGAAGTGGTGGTGTGTGTATATACATGGAGGTGCATGAGTAACTGACAAAGGGAAGCACTCTCCCACACACGGAGAATGAGAAGGGTTGTTGGACAAGTGGGTATTCCTGTTGAAACCGCACCCCTGCACCTTCTCACCACCTCCTCGCGGACTCCTACCTCTTGTCAGAGGATTCCCAGCGGAAGTTACGAAGACACGTTATACAAACACACAGCTCATCTTCTCCTCTGAGGCCGAGAGGGACGAACAATTCATGTATAATGTTAGTCATTTCAAATGTTGAGCAAGTTCTTGCTGATACCGTGGCCACTCTCAGACCCAAAGGAGGTGCATCGTTGTCCCATCCAAGACTTTCAGGATGGTAAGAGTGCTGCTATGAACTCTGAACATATTCCTTCATGGGGTGGATTGTGATGAATCGGTTGTTCTGGATAAGCCTCGCTCGTGTTTCAGTTGGAACAGAGAGCGAGAGCTGTTTGCGCTGAGTATTGGTGGTTGGAGTGTCAGGCTATTACGTGACCCGCAGAAAAAGCCCTGGTGCATTGCCTTTTTTCCATATTTTCAGAATTATTCATTGCTCATAAACGTGTAGGTTGTTTCGGGATCCTTTCTGCTTTTGTCTGAGTCAGAGTGTGAAATAGAGTCAGTAAAACATGAAGGCAAGCTGGGCCACCAGTTAGCTCTGGCGTCTAAAGCGGCGGATGGCTCCTACATTTGAACAGAGCAGAGACAAATGAAGACATAATGTGAATGTAGTTTTGTTAACATTTAGGAACAAAGCAAATATTTAGCCGATAGTATTGTCTGGATTTACATTTACTTTTGATATGTATGGTTGAATTAACAACTCCACTCAGTCCTCATTGGTTCCCTGTTAGCTCTCCTTTTTAAATAATGTTCTTCTCTGTTAAGTGTGTAAAATACTTCACATCCATTTTGATGCTTTTAGTGTAATTCGCTGTCAGTTTCTGCCTCTCCCACACAGCTCAGTGTGTGATTCATTATCACAGCCACAAGAATGGGTATTCCCCTTGTATGAGATGTAAAATACTCTCATTTTGTTTTGACTTAATAACTCTCACATGAACTCAACCAAAGAACTTTGTGTTGTTCTCTGTTTGTTTGATTAACAGTCGAATAAAACATCTTTGGTTTGTCCACTACATGAGTAAATAATACGTTATGGTAACAGTAGGTTAATGATGCTTTATTGGCCATGTATGCATAAGCATACGTGGAATTTGACTCCGGGTTTCACGTTGCTCTCAACATAGAATTTACAAATAAACAAGACAAATATAAAAAAGGACATTAAAGACAGCAAAGTAGAACAGAGGTAAGCAGAAACATTGAAACATTTAACTACTATGTACAATATAAATACAATATATATCCAAAAGTATATAGATCAACATAAAGAACAATAACAATGGATTTGAGATATTTCATGTGACCCTGGTATATGGTACACTGTTTATGTTTGTATGTAACTTTTATATCAAACAATAAGAGTTTAAAGAGCAAACATTCCACTCTTGTAAATATAGACCATACCATTAGGTGGTGTTGTATATATTCAGCTCCATGATTGGACCTAGAGGACATGATGTAACTCATGAACATGTGAATTTAAAATGCAGCGCCGACATGAGAGAATATCTAGAAACACTGATAGTGGGTTCCTTGGTAACTGCATAGATAATGAATCAGTTCCTCGTGTTTTTCAACTTTCAGCTGTTGAAATGACATAATTTCAACAGTTGAAACACTGACACAGACGCGCCGTGAGGACTTTATTGGGATCTCGTGGTAAAGATGCACTTTTTAATATTCTGCTGCTTTTCAGTCGACTGCTTCAGATTAAACACGTTGCTGACAGAGACTATCGGTGACCAGTGGATCTATATCTCTATAATATGCTATGCTTTGCATTTCTATCATGAGCAAACAATACAATTACAATCGTCCAAGCTGCTGTTTTCGCTGACATCTGCCTTATGTAATGTAACTTTGATCCTCCGCTTGAGGCCAGCGTGATCCAAAAATACAACGGTTTACGGCTGGTCAGTGCACCTGTGTGCTGTACTGCACAAGTCATACTATTTAGTGTATGTATGTGAGATATTTTGTGAAACAGATGTATAATATACACAAAGTATGATATACTGGAGACTATTCTCTTTATATTCTCTAGTAATCTTGTTACTTTATAAGACGTAACAAGAAGCCAACATGCTTGTTTTGCATCAAATTTTCACCAATGCTTTATTACTTATTTATTAAATATATTTATTGAACCGTGATTTAATTCATCTTCTTATGCTTTTGCAATGACATCCATCAGGTTTAATTTTTTTGGAATGTCTATTGTCACTAGACATGGTATCCATATTAATTAGTGTATGAAGTGTTCATACAGTTTTTTTCATCTCCATGCAGCAATAACTTAAATGAGAGCCCAAACTAAGTGCTCGTTTGCCAGCACATTGGTGGGGACAACAGACAATGTGTGAGCCTTGTAATCATGTTATAGCACTAATCTATGACATCATCATTCCCAGATTGTGCACGGGTGGGGTTAACAAGAAAATCGTTCACCATGATTGGTTTGAATTAGATTAATTGAATTAAGTCAAACTACGATGAATACGAAGCGCTCAAACAACGCTAGGACCATCGATATCATCGTTTCAGTACTTCTACGTGCTGTTGTTGCATTTGGTCCCCGGATGTTTTTGTGAAACTTAACATTTCAACCTTGCACTTGTATTTCTACCTATAAAAAAATACTGCAAGAATAGAACTATCCCCATATTAAAACCCACACTTAAAGCTGAACCTTTCTGAATACAAAAAAAAAAAACACAATTAACACAGCGAGCGGCTGTCAATCATTTAGTGGTCAAAAGTTTTCAGGCTCCGTGTCCCGCCCCCACAGCAGGGTCCCTGAGGGAGGCCGCCCACCATGTGAGAATGTCCTTTAGATTAGTGTGAGCAAGTCCGTCACTCCCCAGTGAACACCAAGAGTCAGCGACCTCACACTGCCCTGCCCTGTCACAACTACTGTGACACCAGCTCTGCTCGGGAGCAGTTAAAACCACCACAACCACAGAACTGATTACTTTAAAGACGTGTATATCTGAGTATCAATGCATGTGATTCTATGTGAGTTATGCACATGATTCATTTGTCTTTCAATGTTTGGCTGCATTTATATTTTTGCATTTACTCTCTGTATTGTGATGAAATAAAAAATGCAGAGGGTGCCATGGAGAGCGAGCGAGAGTCGAATATTAAGATGTGAGGAAATGTTGACTACCTGTTGCTATGGCAATGGGTTTGGATCCTGCAGGCTGCAGGACTCTTGCTATTTCTAAATAAAGCATTTTTTCTCACTGATCAGTGGATGAAGAAGATACTCGCAGTTGAAACTAATCTTCTGAATTCTACCAGGCTGTGTAAACACTGGTGCTCTGCACTCTCGTACTTAAACCTGCTAAACAGCAGTTACAGACTTACAGATAAGATGATGTGTAACAGAGGACACGTGCTTTAATGCTGCTATGTTTCTTTACTGAAAGAGTCAAAAATACATGAAGCAGTTGTGTTTAAATAAAAGTCAATCTGGTGTGGATTTAAGGACATACTATGTACTTATGACAATAGACTTGTAACAATTTAATTGGCACCATGTGTCACGATTAACTCCAAACCGCATTTGTGATCCGTCCAATCTCCTAAATCTCCACATATGACCAGAAAGCAAAATCTTCTCATTTCCTGGCTACAAGAATACATCTTTCCAACAGTGTAATATTTTCATTCCCTATTGAACAAAAGATTGTAATTGCTAAGTGAAAAATGTGTTTGCACTATTCCCAAGATGGTAATCTACAACATACCATCGTAGGCTCTGAGTTGGTTAAGTCCACATCCCCAAAGAGAACGTGGTTTAAGGTTTCTACATCACTATCAGCTGTATTTTATCTGAGGATCAAAAGAGATGAGAGAAAAAACGAACTATCCTGCTTGTCTTTTGTCCTTGCATGCTGTCTAGTAACACAGTACCTGTGTCACCCTGTGGGGGGAGCCTGTGTGTGGACAAAAAGAGGACAGAAATAGGTGCTGAGACCTGATATTTGATGCTTTCGATGGGGACTTCCATGCTTACCTCAAGTGGGTTTTAGGGCCACTTCACATACAACACATTTAGTTCTTTTCCTCCCACTCGAGGATGCAGCCGTCTTGCAATAAGCAGCCAAGTCTATTAAACAAACATTCCTGTGTGCAATTTGCAGTGCGAGGTGCTTAAATGTGTGCTTCCTGGGGATGAGGGAGTTTAACCTGACAAATATACAGTAGAAAATGCTTATGAATAATATCTGCGCTTCACATCGGGTGACACGATATCTGTTTCTAGGCAACAGGAAGTTGATGTACAATTAATAATATGGGGAATTGCTACCTAGAAATCCACTCAGTGGTTTAATTTGCTCTTTTATTTTTAGATACTAGCGACAAATTATTGTCTCTTTCCAATCATCACCCAAGTCTCAATGTTTTATGGATCTATGGAACTGATATGACAGTATATGTCTGTCAAACTGTGACAAAATTGGCTCAGAATCAAAATTGCCTTTGGGAATTAAAGGGCCACTCCCACCTTTCTGAAGTTGGTAGTGGGTGCTAATTCAAGGACTGACCGGTGAGCTAAGGGAGTGTGTAACAGTTGGCTGTGGCATCATGTTGTGTTGTAGGAAGCTGTGTAATGTCCCACTGTATGTTCTTCTTTCTTGTATAATTTGATTTCATTTTTAATTCGTATTTTTTTTACCGATCATTGACCCGACATTACTATCCGTCTTACTATCTGAATTACCAGGGCAATGCGCTCAAGAACGGACAGATACGTGGAAAGACCCTCACTGGTAAGTATGGTTTTCAATTCATTATATCTTGGTTTACTTTCATTATATAAGCTTGTCTTCGTCATTTGTGTTGTTTAGGATTCATTTTTTTGTTTCGTTTACATTTAGTTTTTATTTCATTGTCACTTTCAGCAATTTACCTGAAAGTTACTGTGAGGAACTTTAAACTGGTTATATAACCGTCTCAATTTAATCCTGATGCCTCTTTATGACCTACATAAGTGAGGAAGACTAGCAGCGAGAAGGTTTCCATGCAGTTATTCTTAATGCCTCATTGGTGCCACCGGGTTTCGAACAAAATCAGATGAAATCATGCAGGTTCATTAGAAACTCCTTCAGCTCAGGCTCCAGGGGGGCCTGAGAACCAGAGCCATCACAGACACCACGCTGCTCGAGGCCCAGGCCGTATAGCTGGACCTACTGGAGGGAAGGGAGGCTCTGAAGAACCAGAACCAGGAGTGAGCAGGGCAGACTGTCAGACCCTGCTGCAGTAAAACAAGGTTTTCTAAATGGAATCTGGTGCTCGGGAACACTTGCTTTTGTCCACAGGGACTGCAGACTTTAACACAAATTGAAACATGCTTGTAGTAGCGTCAAGGTAGGGTTTGTAATCTTCAGAAACATGTTTGTTATATTTGTTTAAATTCTCATTACATCCCGACGGCAATCAATTAATCAAATGCTCTGACCAAAAAAAAGGAATAAATCTGGTGTCTGTGGTTGTTACAGGACTGTAATAAACCCGTCCAATCACGTCGTTCTGCCCGAATTAGCATTTGTGAGCGAGTGTAACAGCAACAATAGAGTTGAGAGTCAGATGTGAACCCTGAGAGTGATTTTTGGTGTTTACTGTCCTTCAGTGTTGATTTAAGAGGATTTATCCAAAGGAAAAGTGGCCCGCTTATATCCCACAACCCAGAGTGACTGAAGAACGCTAGGAATTAACTGTTACAATTGTTATGGATCTACAGCTACCATTGTTTTTTTTAATCTAGAAAAATAATCCAGATTCATAAAGAGGATGAAGAATTAGGATTTCAAAGATTAAGCCCACTGTTAGATTTGAGTTGCATCATTGTGAAAATTATATATATTGCTCTGTAATATCACTGATCTCAGCTCTCCTCATTCTGATTCTTTGTTTTTCCACGCAGACTACCATCCTCCAACCCCGCCACAGAAATCTGGTTTTCACCGCTACCAGTTCATGTTGTTCGAGCAGCTTCCAGACGCACCAGTGTCACTCACTGAGCAGGAGAAGTCCTCCCGCGGTAATGACTCCGCTCACCAGCACCTTGAGTTCACAGCCATGTTGGCTCCTGCAGGATCATCCATCATACAACACTGATCAACACAACTGCCAACAGTTAGTTGTTGAATCAGCAATAGAAAGATTGCACCAAGGAATTAAAACTCAAGGCCCAAACACTGTCTTTCCAATTTACCACATAATAGTTTTTTATGTTTTAGCAACCTATATATACTGCAGGGATTTTTTGGCGCTTAAGCAAGTAGATGATTCTATTTCCTGTCATACAGTAGGAAGTTGTGTCATTTTACAACATTAGATTGATGTAGGTGTTGCATCATTTGTTTGAGTGGGCTTAATCCTTTATTTAGGGTGTAATGTTTCCATATTAGGAGACTGAAGCTGCTAGAATTAGTAATTTGATTTATTATATAATGTTCCGAGACACTCCAGCCAGACACCATCTAACCACCTTTAAGCTCAGGTTTTGGTCCGTGGCTGTGTTTTCTCAGGACACACCATTATGCGTAATTCAAAAAACAATTATGAGCGTTTTATCAACGTATTTGGAGTTACTTTCGAAAGATAATTTTCTCCAAGTGCTTGAATTAACAAGGGAAATGTTAATGAGGTAAGTCTCCCACGCAGACCTGCACGAGTCTGCCTGACCACGTCATGACACATGAACTGTGTACATCAACTTACAACCTTTATTACTGTTGATATTATTACCAGATTATTTTGTCAGTTTGTCTTTCAAAAGACTACAGTGTTTGTCTGGCAGAAAGCAGAACTATTGTTTTGTTTATACGTCAGGTTCTCTGAGATTTCCTCCCCCTGAAGAAAAGTCTCTTGGAGGTGGGCAATTGCACTTGGATGTACAGTGCGGTACCCCACAGGAGGCGTGCTCGTCTGTCTGTTCTACTCGGGTCACAGCCAGTGATTTGAGGGGAGATCAGGGCGGTGTGGCCGTGAATGAGTGGAGCTGCCAGTCTCTGCTGTTTGAAGTTTTGACAGCTATGTCAGCAAACAATCAAGGCATATTAGGCTGAGGTCTGTTTGATGTTAAAACCTCTGGAAAAAGAAATGTCAAAGTTGTACTTTGGAGTATTTTACATATCCAAACTCTGAAATTTGAGAAGGTATTGTTATAATATTCACTGTGTCAGAACTAGTTAGGGTTAAGAAATGGTAGCATGAATAATAGCCTGCTATTTAGAATATTTTAATATACCTTTTTCTGCTAAATTAACTGGAGCATACTCATTTTCTGCATCCAGCTCCAACACAGAAGTTGCCCCCTCATCATGAAGCGATCGAGCTGAGTGGATCCACCCATCCTTAATCGACTGGATGAGTTTAACTCCCGCTGTTGCACATCCTCTCTCTTGCAAACTGTTCTATCTATAATTTAATTAAGAAATTCACTCTTGGATAATCAAATGTCTCATTTGATGGGTCAATTCTGGAGAGGATAACTGCCCTTGTAAAAAAGGGTTATAATAGAAATAGACGCTGAATGACACGTGAAAGCCTAACCAGGGTTTATGAACAGAAAAATATTCAATTTTACAGTTATTATTGGTTTGCTTGAATTCAGTGGTGTACCTGCTGTATTATGGATGGCCTTCACTTGGCCATGAGCGCGGTATTCCCGCACAGACAAGAGGAACGGAGGGAATCCCATGTCTCCCCACCTCCTCCGTTAAGTATGTTCACTTATTAGCGTCTGTCCTCCCTCCATGTGGTATGACACAGAGAGCATTTTTCATAGCCCATGACATTAATTGATGTGATTTGCAAAGGGAGAGCATTTAGACGTGGGTGGGAGACTCCTAATGATCGTTTTCCACTTCCAGTAGCGCAGTCGTTGACTCAATTTCATCGCAAATTTGTCGTCTTTTTTCTTTTCATCTCTGACCATCGCTTAAGTAGTAAAGGGGTTAAACAATGGGAGGTGGAGCAGGGCTGTTGTGCCTCCTGTGATAAGGTTATGAATGTGGGTCAGTGAACTTATGGAGACAGCTGGTTTGTTACACAAGGATCTCCAGGGGGGCTGTGCTCTTGGCACCAGGCACAGGGGCGTGATGGTGGGGAATCCCCTTCACTCTGGCTCAGGAAGGCTGTCCCTGACTGGAGGCTGCCCCTGTGCCAGGGTGGGGGGCAGGCGTGGGCACACAGGCCCTTGTGATACTTGTCAGCCACTTGGCAAGCCCTCAATATGTCCTGCTACTGTTCAGTGCCACCGAGTCAGTTTGTCAAGGGAAACAGTGTTAGCGTTTCCCGGGCAGGGAAACGGAGGCCTTGAGAGAGGCCATGTTGTTTCAGCCCACACGGTAGTTTGCACATGCACTGGTCACGGATGCCGGCCCCTGCCTCCTGAATGGGACCTCAACTGTATTGATCAGAAACAAGAAAAGGGGGGACGGTCACAAAACAAACTGCATCAGAATTATTGACAAAAAATTGACGAGTTCCCTTCTTTCTTTTCGTAGTAAATTACGAAGCAGAGGATGCAAACGACGATCATGTTGTGTGAATGAACGGATCACAGTGGAGTTAGCTGCTGGATGGTGTACGTTGCTCATCTTGCCTCCTAGAGCCCCTACTGCCAGCTCAGCACACTCCACAGTAATTGAAGCCATTTGCAATGTTGCAGTGTGGTAATGGGCAGATCCATGTCTACCACCCACCCACAGCCTCTACCATTAATCAGAGCTGCGTGGAGTCAAGAGAGCCAGGATTTGGTTGCTACAGCAGGCCTGAGTTTCAGCCAGGAGTCGGCTGCCTTAAAGGAACACTTTGACGTTTCGGATTTTGGCTGGTTGTGTTTTTTTTTTAACAGATGCTTGTTGGTTCGAGGTAAAAGTTTCTTAATTTTTCCTCAACTCCTATCACCCATGAACAGCTTAATATTATGATTCACTGTTGAAATGAATAATCAAAGAGCTGAAACAGCTAATAAATTAGTAGATCAACAGGAAAATATCAGATCAATCTATCGCAAAAGTGCCCAATATTTTGTAGTTACAGGTAGTCACTTGATTTGCTGCTTTTATTTGTCATAAGTGAAGGTAAACACAATGTACATTTTGTTTTGGACTGTTGGACGGATAAAACATGGAATTTGATGATCTCGGACTGTAAGAAATTGTGATGGGCCAAAATGACCAAATGACTATCAGTAATGAAAATAACCATTAGCAGCAAGAAACAGTTAGTTAATTAATCAATTAGTTGATCAACAGAAACAAATAAGCAGCAAATATTCCAATAATGTCTTAATTGCTTGGGTCATTTAATAAACGACCCAAGCGATTCTTTATTTATTCCCTGCGATTTGTGACGGGTGATGAATACTAACTAAATATAAATCAACATGTGACATATCTCTTGAAATATGCAGTCCCCGGTTGGGTGTAATTGGTAACGATGTCGGCTGCGATATTGACAGCTGGCTGTGAGCTGAGAGCAGCAGCCAAACAGTGTGACACCGTTCCTCGACCCAGGTCCTTCATCAGCAGTCGTCGGCCCCGCTGAAGCATCTCTGAGCGAAACGCGTCTCTACTCCAGAGGCACTGCTCTGTGGCTGACCCCTGACCTCCGATGCCCATAAAGAATGTCCCCCTCATGACATTAGGATGGCGTTATTATGAATATGAATGTTCAGTAAAGCTCTTACCCTGATATGGCTCCTCTTACTCTACTGCGATGAACAGGATCACTTGGTTTTGAGTATTTTCGAGACACTATAAGAGGTTTAACAGGGACACCGCCCACACCACTAAATGTAGCAGTTCTGTGTCACCTCACAGCAGTCCTGATCTTCCTGCCATACCCAGACGGAGAAGCAAGGTGGAAACAAAAGGGGAGGCAGGAAGACTTTAACATCGCCCTCAGGTCCGACACTATCTGTCCTTTCCATGAGCAGGCAGATGGGAGCGTCTCTGCACTACAAACAGACAGACACCAGCCTATTTTAAGGTCACTTGATAGGCATTTGCAGGGTACCAGCCAGTGTGATAGCACCAGATATTGTGAATTTGCCTCACTTTGGATTGCGCCCAATGATTGCACAGCTTTAGACAGGATTATGCGTGGAAAGCCTTACAAGCAGCGCCTGGTTTTGACTCTCCGTCTGATCGTCACTCCACAGTAAAGTGATCTTCAGTGTGACGTTCTCGGTTGGAGGAAATGTTGCCTAAAACTACTGTACGGTTGGTTCTTCCCCTGAAAAGGGAAAGAGAAAGTTTGACGAATAATGCATGACTGTCATGCAAGTCAAATCTGCCACATGACTCGTAGACTATACCTCTATATTCAGTGTAAAGTTTGTTGCCTCACCCCTCAGTTTCCCTTAAAGGTGCTTCCTCTATTGGGTGAGGGACCTTGTTCTGGACATGGAGGGGAGTTTGGGGATCTGCAGAGGCGGTGCATTATCTCCCACTGAGGCACAGGCCAGAGGGGCCACTGGGGCCATGCCCTATCATACGGGCAGGTCACTTGACTCCATTGCCCTCACTTGATTATTGGAGCCCTTTCTGCAGGCAATCCTCGTTCACAGAGGGGACTTGGCAGGATTCAGGTACTCATCTGCTCACCTCCCAGTTATTATTCATCATCTTCCCCAGCTGAGCTCAGAGCCTGACCCGACCTTATGGCAAACCCGGACACACCGAGGTGCCAGCCTCATATGCTACACATGTAGTGAGGATCAGGAAGGCTGCATGAGCCCTAAAATAGTTGAGTAATAATTTGGTAATTGTCATTTTATGTTTAAAACACTCAAACAACATAATTTGATGCGCAAATAGAAACTCCAGTGTACGATTTGACTTTTTGTCTGAGATGTGAATGAATCCTTCTGAATTGTTTCTACATTGATGCGAGGTGAGTGCATTTGATGCGAGTGGCGGCGGCAAAGTGTATTTATTCTCCCAGATCTCCTCCGCGACACTGCAGGATACGAAATGTGTCTCTCCAATGGCAAAAACAGCCACGGCGAAGGCCTGTAAAGCAGCCGCAACGAAAGGTGAAAAGCAGTAACGTTTCTATCCAGGCAGAGTCAGACTCAACGCATAAGTGTGAGACCATTCTCTCTACAGATTTGGACCATTCCAATAGTTTGCTTTCTTTTCAAAAGATTAACTTTCCTCCGCTATTTTTTTGAGCAGCTGTTAATGTAATTACTCCACATACGGAAATACCATAATCTCAGCGATTCCCTGGATTGTGGAGCACAGCATTGTCGTATGTACACTCAAACATGTGAAGACACGGACAGACAGACACTCGCTCTCTCTAGAATCTGTTGAAGTTTGCAAGTTTTAAGCACACCGGGTTTTGTTGCCTTGGAATCATAATTGTGAATTTGTCTTTTTTTTTTTGTAAAGGGAGGAGAAGCTGCAGGGAATCAGCGGTTGTCAAAATCTTAGAAGTGATATTGTCATACCAGCCGGATGGCCGTCTGGTGTTTGTTTAAAAGGGGAGGGAAGAAAAAAAACAGTCCAGGCGATTGAATCATATCTTCTTGCCAATACGTCCTTGCGTTCCCACCTCCATCATTACAGCAACATGTTTTATTTTCAGCAGTGCTGTTCTCAATGACTCACATCCCAGAGCCATGTGCTGCTCAGTTAGGCCTCAGAGCCCTTAAACATGGGCCGAGCGGTCATGAGAAACACTTGTGATGCACCAGAGATTGCGATCAGACTGTACTAAATATATGTACGACAAAAAAAAACCACGTCGAATAAACTTTTGAGGTTTAACTGCTTACTTGTTTTGATTTATCTGCAAAACAATTTCGTATCAGACTGAAAACTAACCTTGGTTTTGAGTATATTTCCCCCCCAAATATCTGTAAATACTAATACATTTCTTTGTGGATTTGTCATGCTGCTCCCACAGGCAAATGGGATCTTCAGGCCTTCATCACAAGGTTTGGTCTGGGAGAGCCTGTGTCCACTCTGCAGTTCCTCACCCAAAACTACAAAGACTGAAGGATGCTCAGACGCCTGAATGAAGAATCTGTCAGTGCAATAACATAAAATAAGATGTTTACCCACTTTCCCTGAATTGAACAGCATCATTTCTTCAAAGCTTGCAACAGGTTAGCCCCGCTTTGCCGCTATCTTATCGTTGAGTTGGAAAGAGATTTCCTCTTTGTGTTACACCAGCTGTTAGGTTTTGATGTTGCCCTGTATCTCTGTCACGTGGTCTGGAGTAAAGGATTTGGGGGATAGATTTTGACCTCACTGGGGATTTCTTATTAGTTTCCAAACACTGTCGGCAAGAAGAGGAAGACGGCCTGATATCACAACTCGTGGAAAGAGTTTATTCTAATTCAGGCGCGGAAACACGTCAGGGCCAAAAAAAGGAAGTGGGAGGTGAAACCGAGACCGCAACACAGCCGGATGCTGCAGTGGAACTTGAACCAAAATACTCCACAGTGACAGGGCAGGGGGGAGGGGCCTGTGGTGTGGTGTGTTGTGTGCAGGGAACTTGCTGTTTGTGTCATTGTTTATCATATTTCCATTGACCACTCTCTCCCCAATTGGAAACATTGAGGTGCTTTCAAGCCCTTGATTGATTTTTGTTTTTCAAAGTAAAAGCTGCTCCAACACAGGTTGAAGCGTCCTTGAATGTAACTTTGGGACAATGAACCCGTTTTGAACTTTGTACAGTTGCATAACAGGCCTACCTGGCCGGTCTGTAGAGGACGGTGTGGATAAACTTTTCAACCCGTTCGCGAGGAGATACTTGGATACTTTTCAGACTTCACGAGTCTTTGTAGAGGGTGGGTCAGAGAACCCCCCCATGAGGAATATTGGTTTCTAACCAACAACTCTCCTCTGGGAGGGGTTTGTATCAATACCCCAGATTTCTGGAAAAGACTGGATTTACATGAGGGACTTTGATGTTCTGATGATCAATCTTTAGTTGGTGGTTTCATTGACCCTAATTTGGTGTCTCATCAGGAGTAGGTAATGGAGGTTTTTGTTCCTTTGGTGGTTAAGCCAGCCTTGGTGAACCCCTATGTGCCCTCCCAATGAACTCTGGGAGATCATTGATCAAATTGTCCTGCATCTGCTTTGTTTGCTTCCCCGACTTAGCAGTCAAAGCAGCCGCATCCACAAGCAGAACAACCAAAACAATGCACTTAGGCCCACAGTTAGTCAAACAGTCCATTGCTTTTGTAAAAATGTTAATCCGTCAGCTGGAATATCGCTCTTGACCTTGATTTACTCATCTTATTTGACTTATGAAATCACATTTTGAACAATTGGCAAGTGCAGTATAATTCCACACTCATTGTGAGGCATGCCAAGTGGGAGAGCATTCTTCCAAAAACCACCTACTTGAATCCATCAGTACACCATTGAAATGCCAAGATTTGTACTTCCAAATACACTGTGCATTTTTTCTTCTTCTTTATATCTCAGAGATATCCTGCCAAAACAGCTGGGTTTGCCACTCAGCTTCCTTGAATGTGTTTATTTTTACTCCAAATGTCAGGAGAGTTGAAATATTCTGATTAAGAAAAACTGACAGCTGTAGTTCAACGGTGCACAGTATATTAGCTGCTCTGAAAAAAGCAACTGTTCACATCCCCTGATAATATGGGAAAGGCATTTAATATTTTTTGAATTAATTCAAACTTATATTAATTAAAAGGAATTAGTATAATCAATTCAATTGCCTAACCGGCACTACATGATCTAAAATGCATGGAGTCTCCATTCTTTTTTTCTCGCTGCTGCTGAAGAAGAATATTTATTTCACTGGAGACTTCCTGTCGTTTATCACTTGTTGAGAGCAGTGGCAAAATGTGCTTGAGTGCGACATCTGTCCAATGCATGACAGCAGTGTGCTCTGCTGACCACTTTGCACATGTGTTTCTATTGGCAGAAATGGAATATCAAATTAATATGTATGTTTTACTGTAGTGTACGATCTCCTGAAAATGAGAATAGTGTTTTTGTTACCTTTAGAATGAGCCGTTTCTTTCTACCTACAGAGCGGGTCCTCTTCACGGAGTCCACCGTGTTTCTACAGTAGCTCCGAACGGACAAACCAAACACTTGCTCAAGATGGGGCCAATTGCGTTTTGGTGTCAGCCACCGTAGTTTAATTTGGTTGCAATCTGTAACGTCACTGCTATGTCACAAACTGAACCTTTAAACACTTGTCTCCGCCAACATTTACACCAACAAGGAACGCAGCATTTTAAAGTGCAGCTTTTTGCTGAAGTATGTCTGCGTTGGCCTTGTGTCAAAGCAGATACCTCAGCAAAAAGATGCACTTTCTCCTTTTAGCTGTGAAAACTAAAACTCTGCACATAACCAGACAGATAGCAATGACTGGGTAGAAGCTGAAAGCTCAATTTAAGCTATTGCAAAATACCGGACTTGATAGGAAACTGAGGAAACGTACCATTGGCGATGATGTGATGATGAAATGCAACAGAAAGCGTCTGCACATTTTCATTATGTGCTCCTCAGGAATGTATGACCATTACACTTTTTTTAGTCAAGCATGTTTAACTTTATTTAGATCAGAGATTCTCAACATTCTGACTTCAAAATTTGATGCAGGTCACCTGAAATGAAAAAAGCTGTTGAAGATATAAAGGCTTTTGGGGATTATTTACTTCATTGCCAGCTGATTAAACCATATTGGTAAACCTAATAAATAGAAGATATTTCTCAAGTCACGCTGTCAATATTACATTAAACTCGATCATAATAACATTAAAGGCATTTGCTTTAAACAGTAATGCTAAATACAGTATCTTCAGTTACTGTTGGTATAACTGGGAACATTGTATCTTACCAGATCTCTAACCAATAGCAAGGAACAGCCGTTGTAGTCTTCTCCATGAAGCCTGGAAAAAACAAAACTAATTTGACTATATATCCACAGTGCCAGGGCAGTTTTCCACTGTGCTTTAAAATGATGCTCTGCCTTCCATGGAATCACCGTATGCAAAGCAGCCTGGACGCTGCAGTCAAAGAGGTCTAACGCGGCAAGCCGTCGACAAACATTGCAGGCCTGTCCCGTGTGACCCGGCTCACGGTGGAGGAAATAAACCTGCAACAGGTAGGTGTTCCAGCTGGGCTGGCCAACTTTCAAACCGCAGAGCCACACTAACGCTTCCCTGAGGAGACACAATAGTACACACAGTAAATCCCCACACACCGACCGTAGGAGATTCTCTCATTTGTTTGCATTCATAAACACGACAGTCGACGCAGCTTTTTCCATGGTTCTTCCACTACATTGATCAACCTGTGCAACTTCATGGGCTGGACAAAATAACAGGAACAGACAAAATAACTCAATATGATGCAATAACCCTGCTATAAATACGGCCTTTCATACGCTTATAATAATCCGTCATTATGTCATTCATGAGGCCATAGGTCATGGCATTGTTCTGCATTACATTATACTGGTATTTAGTCCAAACCAAGTATATCTAATACATTGTTTAATTATGCAGTAGTATACAAATATGGACTGAACTGTTGATACATTCACTCTCCAGAGATGTGGTTTTTGTTCGTCAATTCAGAAGGTATCTCACTATTTAACATTTTAATATTCTTTCTTTAACTATGCGAAGAGCTCCAACACAAAACAAATGAATTATTTATATATATATATATATATATATATATATATATATATATATATATATATATATATATATATATATTATGAGATATATTAATAGATGGTGCCTTTGACCTGGACTTATGTGCAAAAAGTGAAGCAGAGAGGTCTGAGTGAGGCAGTATGAGGCAGATGATTAAGTCAACATAGAAAATGTATCTATGGACAGACACAATAGTGTTAAAGTTTGAAGTACATCCACCAGGTTCATTGTTGTCTATTTTGTTGATTCAAGGCACAAGACGGTGAACAAGACACCCTGAGAAGAGCCTGTGCTGCCCTCTGGTATGACTGCTACTCAGGAAACACACACAGACATACACATGGATGGAGGACTCGCCTGTGGTAATGAGACACACACGATCTGCTCTGTTTGTGTAAGCCCCCTAAACACAGAGCATGATTCAGACTAATTCTCCCACACACTCTGTTTACACTTCTGGTTCATTGAGGTGCTATTCATTTCTCAGGTCTGAATATTCTGGCACTGACATTTCATTCAATATTTTCTGTGAATTTTTGCAAAGGCCTGTGTGTTTTATATTGTTCCAGCTTCAGCAGAAAACTAAGTAAATCCTCACTGCACTATTAAAAAGAAGTGTAACTGTAAGTAATGACGGAATGACCCCAAAGGCTTTCAGTCATTCTTAGCTTATTGTGTAACCAACCAAATCACAAAGGGAATGTTTTTAAAATATCATAAAGCAACCACTTTGTTTTTCACAAGTTGCCATATTGGTGAAAAGCGAGCCATGACGCGTTGTCCACTGACATCTCTTTGAATGTCTGTGGCTTCCGATCACTTTTCCACTTCTACTTCACCCGGAACTCACATGTCCAAATACAGACATGAAGGGGCGTGGCCGGACACTGCCTTTTTTGGAGTTTCCACTTAGGCGGTCACTTGGGCTCCAAGTCAAAGCAAGTCTGTGGATTTACAATGCGCCTGCAATATTTACAAGCGATTAACTCCGTCAATTGCCGTCTTTGTCAGTGTTGCTGCATGAAAAAGCGGGTTGAACAAGTGTTCAGCAATGCAGGACGGCACTAAGCGTTTGCACGTTCACCAGGAGCAAAATGAAAGCACTTCGACAATCCAGAGTCGGGCTTCTTCTGTCTGAGTTTATTTGGACAAAAAGTAGTCGAAAAGAAAAATCTAATCGAAAATTCATCAAAGAAACATAGTCCAGTATTTCGTCAGCATTGGTAGAATATGAATAAACAGCACTCAGGCCTAACTCATGACATAAAGTGTGTGTTTTACGAGTGGCAGCCCCTACAGCCACAACACACTCGCTTTCTCTCTCACTCACACACAGCTGCGTAAAAAGCTCCCAGTGTGCCTGATGGTCCACAATGGACATCATAATGCCTGATAATAATAAAGATAACACGCTGTTGAATCACTGTAATGTTTTCCACGAGGACAGGAACAGAGGAGAACCAGCTTATCCTGAAGAAGGACGCAGCTGGAGGTGCCATGTAGTCAACTTTGTATCTATCTATCTATCGGAGCCTTGTGCCTCCACTGTAGTTTCCACCGACTGACGCGCGGAGAGCCTGGGCGCTTGGCGCTCTGTCCATATATGGTCATCTACGTCACGCAAATGTTCCATCCCCCTATTTAATACAAGCAGACTGGAGTCCCCTATCCAGCTCCAATAGAGCGAGTAGAGCTGCTCTTGTGCAACCAACACCACCACCTCCTCCATTGATTCACAGACTTCAAATTCCCCCACAAGCAGCCCATCAGCTTCCACAGTGATCAGATTAATAACAACAGTAGCCTGTGATCACACAGGAGGAGATAACCGGCGCTGCTCGTCCTCCGCGGGATACTTGGATAAGCTACAGCAACAGGATCCATCCCTGCTCCTCTCTCCTCTTTTTTTTGTCACTCCTGGTCCACACCTGTGTTTTCCACTTTGAGAACACACGCTGTTTTTTGTGTAACTACTTGGATACCTGCACGTTGTCCTTTTTATAAATGTCGGACTGAATGTAACTGCTATGACAGGGAAACTAGCGGAGAAGCTCCCTCTTACGATGAGCAGTTTAATAAACACGATCCCTGACAGTCTCTACCCAGAAGAGGACATCCCGACGTCAATGAATATCTTCACCAGTACGGAATCTATTAACCACTATTCACAGATGAATACAGGTAAGATTTTCATCTGCTTTTTTTTTTTTTTTGTATGTGTGTGTTTTGATTAAAGTGGTACAAACTGCGTTGTGCGCGAAAGGCAACAGTTGTCTTGAGGCTCGGAGCACCTGTTTGCGCTCTGGCTGTAGCGCACAAAGGCACACTGTCGTACAGAATACATTTTTTCGGGGTCAGGTATAGGCTAGCACTGGCCACTATGAAGCACATACACCTTCAAAATGACTGACTTTCAGGTCGGCCATGTGATTTATTGTATTTGTTTATTTCTTCCTTGTCCGTAGCCGATATGTCAGGATTTCAAACGCAACGTGAAAAAGGCAACCGTACTCGTATAAAAAACTTTTTTTAAACCATCGACTAAGACATTATATACATATATATATATATACAAATCTACCGTATTTTGTAGTGACTTTATGTTTGCCAGAGCTGAGGCGTGTTTGAGGAAATGTCTTGTGAACGGCTGAGGGAAAAAAATGCTGTTTTACGCAAAGTCCACTTAAAACGCAATCGGCTCCTGATTGAAACTGAAATCTGTAGGTTATGAGAAAATATGTCCAATTAATGTGGTCAAACTACAAATGCCAGTGATTTATTAATATAGCATAAACCCGCAAAGATGGGTCAACTTCTTTAGACAATGACTGTCATTCACAACTCTACACACATATCACGGTTTGGATATTAGTAGGCGTGCGTGGCTGCTTTTCCCTATATGACACATGCTGAGACGAACCATTTTATACTCAGTAAATTGCGAGGCCGGAGATATTGATCGATTTATTGCTTAGTCCAGATGAATGTATATTTCTGATGAATAAAGATGACTTGTTGGTTCTGCTCGGTGTTGGCAATAAATCAACCACTAATTGCACAGACTCACCTTCTGAGGTGATGGGTCAATGCTGCACGAAAATATACTACATCTTTACCTGGCGTCCATATGACCGCAATTTACTTTTTCCTTGTCAAACTTTGTTCATTAATCAGGTTTTTATGTGCAAGTTTTTTGTTCACAAACTAAAATATCTCAGTTTGAATTATACCCGAAATATGTTCCCCTTATTTACCCAAGAAGTGCGCGTTATGTTATTATCCCAACGCCAGGTCTTATAAATAGTATACCTAATTTAGTAAATACGTGAATTAAATACAAGCAACATATATGTGACAAAAGACATTTCTCTATAAACGCCTCAACACAATGTATTTGATGTGACCTGTGAGAGAAGATATTTAAACAAATGAAATGAAGCTGAATAGAAAAAAAGGTGTTGCAGTACAGGTGTGCGTTGCTGTTTTAATTATGTCTGATCTTCATGAAATTCAAATTATAAACTCTAAAAATGTTATATTTGTAATTTTTGCATGTATACGTTTTTTGTGGGAAAATAACAATCATACATTTTAGAGTACCATGCTGTAATTTCACAGGTGGAGCAGGTGTGTGCTTTGCTCTTCAGCACTGACCTATACAAAAAGATGACTTTATGTGATGCCCCTCATTCAGTTAAATGTCCCACCGATCAATTTACCTGCAGGAAACTGTAGATTTAGAGTAAAATGCATTAATATCAACTCAGGCTTGCTTTCTAAATGTCATTATTTGCCACTAAAAAACGTGCCAAACGTGTCATTGTTCCTATACCTTGTGTGTCACAATGCTATTGTGCAATATACATAATTTAGCTTTTCTTGTTTCATTATGATTTGCCCTTAGCCAAATTCCAGCATGCTGTAATTACTGGAATATTTAAGCACCTCTGGTATGATTTCCTGCAAATGAAAAGAGAGGTCTATTTTAACGTCTGTTTAAGAAAGAATTCTGTTCAAATGTCTCACATTAAGCCCTCGGAGCGCGATCAGCACACAAATGTATCCCCATTAAGCACATCTGCATGTGATGTTTTTTATGGCATCTTTTAAATGTGTCTGAGTGTGAAGTGCACGGTTCTGTACAATTAAAATATCAAGGAAATCTGTGAAAATGTTGTTAAGCTCACTAATGCAGAGATTGAATTGGAAACACTTAAGATTTTTACTCCCGTTATGTGCAGATGTTCTATGCTGCAAATGTGTTTTGAATCCTTGAGCGTGATAGATGTGGCGTCTGCCTTATAATCCTCCCTGCTGTAAAGAAATCAGATCTAGCCATTCAGTTTGGCTGTCCTCCTGAGGGACACAATGACTGGATCAAAGGGGGTGTTTGGGTCCTGATTTATGAGAGCGTGTGGGATCTGAGAGAGAGAGAGACACCACTGTGTCACATGCAGCAGTCACTCACTTAACTTGCAGGTCTGACAGCGCTCACATTTCTTCATGAACTGTAGTGGACTTATTTTTGTTTTTTATCTTTTTTTGGCACACTATTACAAAGATATGCAGAAAAGCTGAATTGTCGGACCACCCGAGGACTGCCACTTCAAGTTCATATAGCTTGACAAAGTGAATTTTCCGGACTTTGTTTTCCACAACTTGTGCCACAATATGACTTTTGCAGGCTTTTCTTCCCAACTGATTGCATTTCATATTTGTGTTTGTGCAACCATGTGGATGATTTGTTCATGATATCTGTTTTCTATTTGCGTTCATCCAGATAATATCATGGATCTGGGCATGGGAAGCGAGAAAACATCCGCTGAGATTCAGTATGGATCCAGCTTCCAGTCCAACCGCAGCGGGCAGACTGTCACTTATCTGGGGAAGTTTGCCTTTGACACTCCTCCGTCAGGTGGCATTGGTGGCTCTGGCTGGTGCTCTGATAACAACATCATCAGTCTTGTCAGCGCGGGGATCCTGGGCGTTTCTCCATCACCCGGCACGGTAACAGCGCAGACATCCTCCTCTGCAGCCGGCATGGGACAGACGTCAGATATGGAGCAGGTTTATGGTCCGCCACTGCCTGCCTACTCCACCTGCAGTGACCTGTACCAGGACCAGGTCTCCTTCCACCACAGCCCTGCCACCAGCACGGCTCTAGCCTACCCCGGCAATGACTATCACTCCACATCCAAAGCCTCCATGGATGGCAGCCTTTTCTCCATGATCCCCGACTACAACCTTTTCCACCATCAGGGGGAGGTTGGAGTGATGGAGCACAAGCCCTTCCAGACCATGGACCCCATTAGAGTCAACCCTCCACCCATCACACCCCTGGAGACCATCAGGGCTTTCAAAGACAAACAGCAGATGCACCCAGGTTTCATCGGCGGGCAGCAGCACCCTCCTCAGCACCACCCACCGCCACAGACTCTCACCCTCAAACCCATCCGGCCACGGAAGTACCCCAACCGTCCCAGCAAAACCCCCGTGCACGAACGGCCTCACGCCTGTCCGGCGGAGAACTGTGACAGACGCTTCTCACGCTCAGACGAGCTCACGCGTCACCTTCGCATCCACACAGGTCACAAACCCTTCCAGTGCAGGATATGCATGCGCTCCTTTAGTCGGAGTGACCACCTGACCACACACATCCGTACACACACAGGCGAGAAACCCTTCTCCTGTGAGTTCTGTGGACGCAAGTTTGCCAGAAGCGACGAGCGAAAGAGACACTCAAAGGTTCACCTGAAACAGAAGGACAAGAAGCCAGCTGACAAGAGCAGCGGGGCGGCTGGGAGCCACAGCTCGCCACCCAGCTCCTGTGGGGGGCCAACAGTGGGGACGTCATGACCGTCACTACGTGCGCTTGGACTGGACCCTCTCCATGCCTCATAAAGAGACTAAGGAAGAAGGGATCACGTCCACTATGAGATCAATAGGTGACTCTTTTCCTCTCTTTTACATCCCCTGCTCTTTTCAGTTGCCTTTAGTTTAAGTAAGAGGGGAAAGGCTGCTACGCCCTTCTCTTTCAAGTAACTCAGAGCCTCAGCTACTGTAACACAGTGCCAGCACAAAGAAGGGCACCTTGGCATATTCTGTCCACAAGGTCATCCTATAGGTTTTCGGGGTGGATACACTTTTGTAAATTTTACTGAGAATTTCTAAATTGGAAGGAAGCCAGAATCCATCATAGGAGTCAAAAAAAAAGACACAATTACAATGGAGTTTAGTTAAAGGGTAAGTTGTCTGGGATGTATGCATTCATTTTATTAGGCTGTTTAAAGTGCAATTGGTTATATTTGTGTACTGTCATGGATACCTTATTAGTGGCACTTGGATGTCTTTTTGTTGTTTTTGTTGAGGTGTCGTGTTTTTTTTATTTTCTATTTGAATGTTGTTTTCTCAAAAGAATGTGCCAAATGTGTTGTGGTGATACAGCCAACCTTGTTCTTATTATTGTGCCTGACATTTGCCAAACACAGCAGCGATATCAGCTTAGCACACATGTTGAGTTAAAGGAAAGATCAGATTCAAGCAGCGTATCTCAGATTTAGATTAATTTGGTCTAGAAAATGATTGAAAGGTTTTACACAAAGCAAACCGATGTCTTGTCCTGTTCCCTGTACTTATAAAACAAACATGCCTGCAGCAATCAATGCCTTTGCCAATACTTATTTATTTAATAGTCACTGAGAGACACTGTGTACTTTTGTTGCCTTTTTATATGGGGGCTTTATGTGATGTTACCAGATATAATTTCAGATTTTTTTTTTCTTTTTAAGCTCACCAATACTGTTCATTTTTCATTTTTCTTGAGTTCTGCAATTATATGCAATATATTCATGACATATGCCACCAAACCCGTAAATAAAATTAACTAAGAGCACAGTTACACATACTGAACGACTTACAGTAAATACATGACACTGGGTTGCAAACCAGCAGTATATGAAAGCAAAGATGAAAGACGGATCCACAGTGTAAAAGGACTAAACTATTTGGTTTAAATTACCAAACGATGAACGGCATATGGTAAGGGGAAAATTTAAATGTCCAAATCCATGTTTACATCTTTTCTAATACAGAGTGACTGAGACTGAGTTGTAAACTAAGGACTTGTTGTTTTTGTACATTATACAAACATGTATGCAGGTAGCTACAGTAGAAGTTACACTTTTGTACCCAAATGTCAAATGCACCATAATTCAGCATTAAATTGTGCATATATGTGCATGCCTTCATGCACACTATGTAAATACAAATGTCTGCATAAACAAGAACTTTCAATTGACTGGATGCTTGTGCGGAATGTGTCTTAAAGCTTTTAGTAATGTAGTTATAATACAGAATATTTTGTTGTCCTAGGTCATTGCAAACATTTTTGGAGCACTGTAATGGTGCCCAATATGGTGTATTATCTTCCATAAAAGACAAAAGAGTAATAGCATTTGCACCATTTGTACATTTTAAAGTGGTAACTGGTTTAAGGAAGCACTAATGTGTTCTCTGAATAAACAGCAAGATTTCTTACATTTTGTTTATCTCCATTATAGTCGCAATCAGTTACTTCAATTAACACATCTTCCCCGTTGCAGAGAAAACACCGGTTCTCGGATAGACAGGAGACGAAATGATTGGACGCTTTCTTCTACAAAACCCTTACAGAGCTAAGCCAATATGTTTTCACATTCCTTAATGATCTTTGTCTTGATAGAAGGAAATTACTCTTATTTCATTCAATGAAATATTTTGTGCAGGCTCATCTCCCCCATTACCTTCTATGGGAACTTAAAAGTGTCACAACAAAGATCACATTTGATTAAACCTATATTCCCATTTTTTTTATGAATATATTTGTTTTAACAAATCTCTGTGAAGCAGGAAGGGTTTTTATCACTAAGACTGCACAATGGCCCCATTTTGAGGTGTAACAACCTGGTTTAAGTGCGAAGATAGTTTCTGATTTTATCACTCAAATACAAGATACATTTCATCTTCTACTTTGACCGACGGTTTTTCTGGTAATTGGCTGTGCTCTCTGAATATTAAGGAGGGTGTGCTGTGTGCGAGGCAGAGAATTTATACAAACACATTGTACATATTGTGGCAATCAGACTTAAAGAGAATCTCGACTGACAAAAGCAAAGGCCAAAAGAAAGGTTCAGGAAAGCAGTGCCACAGAGAACACAGTGCACACAGAAACAAGCTTCCAAGGCCTTGCTTTGCCTTTCCTCCAACAACCAGTTTTCACTGCTGAGCTTCCTGGCAAGTGTCCACTTATTTTCCAATTAATTTGGCCTCAGATTCTTTTCTCAACTCCTCCATGTGCAACAGACCTCTTTTCACTTTCTCAGATCGTTTAAAAATCCACACACCCTGTAACATCAAACTGTAAATCAATAGTTTTGTGTCATTAAAAAAAAATCAACAAATACAACTTTTCTGAGCTTATCCCACTAAAAGGCATGTCACTACACAACTGAACAAACTGAAAATGTAACTTCTTACACATTACATTACACAGCATTCCTCAAGCCCGATCGCAGATGATTAGCTCGATAATAACTAATATTCAAACATTATATTTCAGTTTCCCAGGTTAAATATTGCTTTGAGTAATGGCAAACGTCATGTAGCAGACAGCCTCATTGAGTCAGCACAAAAGAATATATATAGTATATGACGTGAGAGGAAATACAAAATGTTTATCTAGAATAATTTGATGTTAGACACAGTCCATTATAGACTCTTGACTTATTTTTAATGTATTTGACCAAAAGTGATGCTCTTGATTTGACACGTTGCTGGTTAGAATGGACGGTTTTAATTATAATATGTAGAATGTGGCCTCCTCTGAGAGAAAACTGTGTTTATGTTTGCTTCCTGTTGACGGACGATGCAGAGTGAGGCGGAGAATACGCCAAACTATTTCCGTGTCTAAATGAAGCCATGTAATTAGAACTCAATATTTCATCAGTCATATCCTCTCACTGTGCTTGTCACTTTTGTTTTGTGACACTTTTGTAATGGACAGATACATTTTGAAAAATGTATATGATCCCCTGCATCCCACTCCTTCAACATAGTTTGGTGGTTGAACAACAATACAGGCTGCACCATCTTCTGCTGAACAATAATCCTTCTGTGTAATGTGTGAATGCTATAGATATATGTCAATGACGTTTTATACAAACTCGGAAACAATCCCCCTCTTATAAATGCTTCTCCAAGAATAATTTATGTAATGTTTTTTTTTTTTTTTTTTTTATTGTCCAAAAGTGGGAGGCTGAACGCTCTGAAATTGGAATTTGCCTCATCCTCGTTCTCTGCTCCACATTGGATCTGAGCCAACATCAGCAGCCATCTTTGTGCCAAACTGGGTTGCAGGGTTGGATGATCAAAAACAATATGAGATGAGAACTCCACAGGAGAAACAAATCATAAATGTGACCTCAGACGGCTTGCAGTTGAAGGCAGCCCTGTGCTGATGTTTGTGTTAAACTGTTTGATTTAGTCTCCGTGACGTTGGCCTTGGGCAGGGCAATAGGCTTGGGCTCTTTTATGACAATAAATAATTACAAGATTTTTTTTTTAAACCCTCATGTTTGAAGAGATTTCAATAATGTGTAGATATTATAGGCTACTCATGTCATCTTATGGACTACAGGGTGGCTTCAGGGATTTTGTGGTCTTCAACGGTGACACTATGGTGTTCAGATGGAGTCGATACTCACTGTTTTCTGTTGTGTTGTGTTTTCTTTTCATTACAGTATATCCTCATGTTTGCATGTGCACGGAAATGCTACCCTCAGATGCTGTGGGTGGTGCTCATTTCTTTATTATGCATGAAAATAAGTCACATTGGGTGAAATGGGATAAACCCAACAACAATTCAAGATAGACAATTGAAAACACACACTGGGATAACTGTTCTGTTTTTTTTTTTGTTTTTTTAAGAAAACAAAGGGTCTTGTTTAGAATGTTGTGGATGTCTTTAGCCTATTTCATGTTTTTATTACCTTATAATAAGGTAATTTTATGATGAGCTGAATATTGAAATGAATTTTACTATATCCTTGTGATGGGGAGATGTGCTCCCCTGTTTACTTGGCACTTCAGTTTGTTGTAATGCAATTGTTTTGTTATTTCTATGTAAGTACTTGAATAAAGAAAAATATCACTTGCCTTCAGTTTACTTGGATCTGTACGTGCACACGAGCACACGCACGCCGACGCGAATACCCAAAACACACACACGAATATTTTAAACACATTTTACAATAGCACGTGAACAATAGACGTCTGTTATTATTATATGAACACATCATAACGTTTGTTGTATTTTTATTTCGCTTTCTGCCAAAAACCTCCTTAGAGGAAACACAAGCGGCTAATCTCCGGACTTCCTGTTTGACTGGTAGAAGGGGATGAGGTCCTTGGAAGATAATAAAACTACCCAATGAAACCGGAATAGAAGTTCAGTCACAATGAGCTGGTACGTATTACCTACATAATTAATTCGGCGTGTTGTATTGAAAGTATAACCTAAGAGGATATTGTGCATTAATGAACAAGGACAGTTGCTTTGTTTACGGGCTCCGGCTATTTCCTGGTAGCGCTAACGTTATACATCAGGAGCATGAACAGGAGTTAGCTTGTTAAACTCACTAAATATAACCTCACTGAGAGACAGTGAGACGGGTCATGGACAGATATCAGTGTCTTGTTAAACAGTTGCTAGCAAAGTGGGAACGTAAGTTGTTGCAAAGAGTTAACGTAGCTTAGCTAACTTGTACAGTACGTTAAGGCTCGTTTGTTTGCTGAAATATTAGTTAATAAGTTAACTTACACAAGTAGAGTAGACTAACACTCCTACCTAGAGGTTTAGCTAGCTGCTTGTTTATTTAGCTTTACTTGTAAAGTAAATGTAGCTAGCTAGCATCGATTGTTGGGTCAAGAGGGTCAACACTGAAGCCATTTAAAGGGATCTGGTCAGTGTTGACAGTGTGCTACAAGCTAACGTTAGCATGTGTGACCTGATGACAAACAGAGTTTTGTTGTTTTTGTATTCTTGTGTAGACCGAATACATTCTTAAGTTTCGGCAACTAATCTACAAGTCTGAAGTTATCTACTGGAAGCAGTTTATTGTCTTATGTGATTGTGAGATTAATATATTTTGGACTGTGTGTGCCAAAGTAATACATTTTGAGAAAAATGGCAGATTCGTCAATGATGAAAGTGATTACAATTACATTTTTTATAGTGTTATATAAACATTTGGTTAGTTTTTACAAGTCTGACCTTTTTGGTTGTTTGACAAAAACCTGAGCCAAAGACAACACATTTGACCATCGTCTTTACATTTTAGGCTTTTGGTCGATGACAGCAATGAAGCTGGACTGTTTCTCTTCTACAGTTTCTAGGAAGTTTGCAACCCAATAACATCCATAATGGTTGAATTCTGTCTTGTTCTTTTGAAAACATGTTTTGAATTTTATTGCATTGCTCACTATTCAGCTAAATCCATAATTGATTTTCATGGGAATATAAGTATGGGAAGCTTTGTCGTACAAGTCCTCGTTGTGTGTTGCCGTTTACGAGTTTAAAAAGAGGTCTGAATAGTTACAGAGCTTGTTCCTCACTATTCATGACGTGCAGTTCAAGATGAAATGCGGAGAACCGAACGCGTATTATGCCACCAACGAACTCTTTCAGTACTGTTATGTGTATGTACACTAACTCCCTTCATAATATGTTACATATTCTTAGTGCCATTTTCAGGGAAGACGGTAATCAACGAAGCAGAATGTCGTCACACATTTCAGTCGGATAGTTAATCGCTGGCGAGCGACGCTTCCACCAGCACGCACCGCCAAACACAAGGTCAAGAGCGGGGTGTTGGACCAGTGAAAAGAGTCCTTTATGGGCTCTGCTGACTGATGCATTCCAGTAGGGCCTGCAAACTTGCCTCTATGACGTGAGAGGTTTGACTTTGGGGTCATCGTCGGAACAATTCCACTTCCCAACATCTTCAACTAGCCCTCTGTGCTCCGTGGAATACCCAAGCTTGAATGATGCATTGCCCCTCTAATGGCGTACACACTTGCAGTTCGAGTGAAAAGCCATTGGTTCTTCCAGTCGATGCATAATGTGTCCCGGATAGAGAAGACTGTTGCGTCTTTGTTCTTGCCTACGTGCTTGCTTGATGGCAGCGATGTGTAGCCTATTACAGCAAAGATCAGATAGCTCCGTCAATGCAAGTTGACCATCTCACTGATGATGACGGCAAGTGTGTAACAGAACTTGGCCTGAAAATGGACAATGGCCAAATATGACCAATAACTTGTCACTGAGATGCTCCACAATCCTAGTTCCTAAAACTATCTCATTTATGTCCCTTAAGTTATTATGAGTTTTATCGATTATGTACGATATATGTATACTCTATATGTAGAAATACTAATTAATACTTTAGAATTTTTTATTTTTTTTTATCAAATTGTAAGTATTTAACACTAAATATCAAAGCAACATTCGGCTGCCCACGCCTGCCGTCACTAGGCTTAGCTTTCTTTCAGAATAGTTTGGACTTCAGCTGGTGTAACACATACGTTTTCTGTCTTCAGCTGTCTTGCGGTCAGGCCTCTGCCATGTCAGACGCTAAAGTTCTGGGTTCACAGGACCGAACTTACCAGCGTTTCTAGATGTGACAGGCCCTACAGAACGATTGCTGTGTGAAGAAACATTCGAAATTATTCTCACAGTGACTGCCATCCTCCCTCATTTTCTCCCTCTGGTCGCCCGCTACATGTTCCCTCTCCCTCCCGAAGCACACTTCACTCTGTGTGTTTGCCAGTTCTCATGAGCAGTTGAAGAGAGTGACCACTTTCCTTTGGCTCTTTGTAGAAGTGGATACACTCTGAATCTGTAACATTAAGGACTCTCCAGTTTTTTTTTCACCCCAAATATAGCAAATCTATCCTTTTTGGTACGTTAAAGGGAAAATCCATCCTCATACAGTTACACTTGGACTCTTGATGTCATCGAGAAATGAATCCCGTCATGGTCCGCACTGCCAAAACATGGCAAAAGAGAACATTGAAAGCTAACATTAAAATTTATGTTTCATGGAGCATTGATGGCTGTTTTAAACACTGTAATGTTTATACTTAACTCTTCCATTGGGGTTGTTTTTTGTGTTGCTGTTGATGTCATGATTTTCTCCCCGACACACCCACCAAATGCAAGCAAACATCGAAAGCTGTTGCCAAACGTTGTGCAACATCGAAAATCTCTTTGAATACAAGCACATTGACTGTGTCCTCTTCTTACGTATGAGTCGTGTGATGTTCCCTAAGTTTCAGTTAATAGTTCGGTTTCAAAACGGACACGTACTGCCAGTGCATGTATTGGTTAATTAAGCTTCTATTTATTCAGGAAGTGTCATTGAGATCAACTTCTCTTTTACAAAATAGACCTGAGACAAATTATACATACAACGTCATAATAAGACAATTCAGTCGCACAAAGCAATCATCACACACGCATACACAGACACACTACCGGTAATTAATTAATCACAAATATTATTAGTAAGATGCCTTTCATTTCCCTCAGAGGAATACGTGTTTGACAGTTTGTTACAGTAGCGAGATGCATACAGTACTAATTAGTATAAAACCTATTGATGTATACGTGAGTCACTTGTGTAACTGTGTGCAGTTGTAGTTTGTGGTATCACAAACCATGAGGGACAAACAAAGGCATGCTGCATTAGCAACAGTTGTGACCAAAAGTAGGTGCTTACAACACTGGATATAAGGTTCATGGAATATGTGCATATCACAATAAACTAGTGTTTGGTACGTGTCTGACCAGGCTGAATTTATTCTAAAGTGCTGTTTTTTTCAGAGTCAATTTGAAAATGGATCTCGCAAGAGAGCAGTAGTGTGTGTGAGGCTGGTTCTCCTGACTGTAGCTGTGACAGAGCACTGATCTCCACATTACATACATGTAGTTAGTTAAATTAATTATGCTGCTGTTTGTATTTTGGAAAATCAAACTGTTTCAAAGACGCTTACTTGCGTAAGTTCCTAACATGACGTTAATAGTGTAGTGATCAGGTAATCGAAAGGTGAGTCACCTAAAGATGGTGGTGAGTAATTGATGTGGTTATTTTCCGTGTCGGCTCACCCGAATGATGACACAGTGGGTGAAACTTCTCTCCCGTGCCAAAAGCAACAAAATATTTTCAGGCATTAGTAATCGGTAAAGATTGGAATAGATGCAGGATTTGTTGAAACCCCCGATAAGGTCAGGACAGTTACAAACTGAAGCGCAGCAGCAGCACGGGGCCAGCTAATCAAAATACATCTCGATGCCTCTGCCACTCGTGAAACCTGTTCTTCTTTACTCGATTAATCCTTGTGTTATTTGACCATGTTGAGTTTTGTGATTGAGCTGTCATCAAAAGGATCTTCCCCACACATCAGTAGCATTCCCTGGTTGCACAACGAGGCCCGACATCACACCCTCTCTTTTCCATCTCATTAGTCTACACACCTTTCTTTTGACGCAGCTGCTGCCTCACCCTGCCTGTCAGCGGCAACTGTCCATCATATAGCTTAGATTTCAGGCTATTAGTGCCACATCAAGGACAATCTACAGCCCAGCACATTGGCAAGGCACTTTTTTTTTTTTCTCGTCTTACGCTTTCCCAAAGCAGTCAGATGCTCGGCAGCAACTTATTATGGCAACGGCAAGGGTTCGAAATGTGGATAAAAGATTGTGTTTTAACTAAGGAGGAACAGGTTTCTTTGTCTGTTACCAAAACTATTGTCAGGATGTCGGTGTGTTTTGACTTTCAAGAGTGAAGAAAAGTTTGTGTTTCACTCTCAAAATCAGGTGCAACCGCTGCAGTTACACGAAACCCCCGAGACGTGGATTCATTTGTAGCGATGGTCTCAAAAGTCACTGTCCTGGTTGTACTCTGTGAGTCCCAATACATCGGGCTTCCTCGGCGTGTGCATCTGGGTTTGATTGCCAGCCGGGGTCATGTAGTAAAGAGGGACAACCACTTGTGTTTAGTGATATCCGCCTGCAATGGGAGCCAGATGTGTTCGGTGATGACATGTGGGTAATACACATGGCTTTTGAGAAGCAGGAGTTAACAGCTTCAGATTGTTTGTGTCGGGGATCTGATAGATGCGCCCGTTCACCTTCTGACCTGTGCCAGCCTCCTGTCAGCCGTCATGCAACGGATGACAATCTTAAGCATTCAGTAATTCCACCTTTTTTAGGGAGTTGTTTGCCAGTTGCTTATGTCTGTCACCTGTCATTTGCTTTTGTGTTATTTCAGGATTCCCTTCAAGATTGGGCAACCAAAGAAGCAGATTGTCTCTAAAACCGTAAGTCAGAACAAAAGTTGACTCAATTCACTCAATCTAAAATGTTTAGTGCATGAAATTCAACCAAGTCTATTGAGATTAATAAATATAAACTTCCTTTTAAGGCATTATTTAAAAAAAACCCAAAACAAGCAAACAAGCCATGTTTTTGTGACGGTTTGGCTGTAGTTGTTTCACAAATGGTGTATACAACATGAATAGTAGTTTATAGAATGTCATCAGAGCACCTCACCCGAAACAGTGATTACTGACCCATGCAAAGGGGGCAGAGGTGGTTACCTTGAAGTGACAGTCAGTGGGTGATCTCTGGACAAAACCACTTCCACTGTAATGGGCCTGTGGCCCGGCAGTCCCTGTCAGACTGGGTTTCCAGCTTCCTGTTCCATCCCAGGCAAACACCCAGAGAGTGGGTTAGAGGCGGCCCAGTCAGACGACCCGCTGGTGACAAAGTGACTGCTGCCCTCCTCATTGTTTGAGCCACTGTGTTTACATCCAGGAGCCCACAGAACCACCAGACGGGAAGCTGCATCTGTAACCTGCTCGGCATGTTTTAGAGACATGGTTGGACAAACTGTCTCGGCCCTTGTTGACCCTGGGAATTGAATGCACTCAGTATGTTTCCTCCACTTCAACCCCCTGGAACCCCTTTTTTGTACATGGCCTAGGAACTATTGAGCCATGGTTGAGTGCTAACACAAGCCTTGAGACTCCAACAACTCATGTACATTATCTAGACTAAGAACAAGCACTGGTTGCTGCAAGTATGTGTTACATCTCAAACCGTGTTGTCACTTCTTAATTGGTTATCAGTCTAATTTACCTAAACGTCTTCATTCTTGTTGTATGATGTACGTATACAAGTACCGCGTGCTCATGCCATGGGATAATCCAATTGACACACATTTTAAATCATTGAATCTTTACTTGAATTGTGTTCTTCTTTAGGTTGAAAGAGACTTCGAGCGAGAATATGACAAGCTCCAAAAGTAAGTCTGCATTTTGAACCGAAGTCTATATTAAGGTAGACGATCAAAGATGTGTGATTATAGGATTATAATCAACTCAAACCCTACTTTGTGTGTTGTGTGCTAGAGGTCCAGTGCGTGCACGTGTGTAAAATCATCATCTTTTAGTGCTTTCAGTTTGCTGAAAGGTCGTTTCTCCTGCACTATATCTGTGAACGCATTTAGTTTTTATGGAAGTAAAGTTATCCTTCAGAGGTCTCCTTGTGCCAACATGAAAACTGATTATTTTTAGGAAGCATGTTAACACAAGTTTAAAAAAAATCAGTTATTTACAAATAAAATGAAACAAAAGTAATAACTTAACATGTGAAAAGGTGTTATTATTCATCATAAAGTATGTGTTCATTCCCTAGTCAGAGAAATATGTACCAGACACACTGTAAAACAAATCTTTTCAGAAATGCTTGCGCGCTTTATCCAGAATTAGATAGTTGTTGCGTATTATACAATTCTTTTTATAATTTGACATGTAAGTATTTTGGCTTTACATGTTTACAAAGCACTGTGAGAAACTCACACTTAACATGCTCCTCATGGTACACACTGTTTCTTTGTCACACACAGTTTGCCAATCCCTGCTGCGTTTGGGCACTTCTTTCTTTTCTCAACATTGAACTGTGAAGGGACCCACATTTGAGCTACAATGGTGTCTGAAAGATTAGATGTTTCCCTCAACCACTGATGCATTTAGACTAAAGCTAGAGTTAAGGTTATAATCTCATGACATGACCTGTAAATGCACCATTGGTGTTCAGAAATAGCCTAGTAGCCAAGTATTTCATGAATTTATGGGTGTAGATGTTTTAAAGGCATTTGACAAGTGACTAAAAAGCCTAAACTAAGAATGTAACGTCTAAATATATTACTCGATCAGCCTAATTTGAATTGAGTGACATGATGTCAGTGTTTCTGTGAAACAAATGGAGAGAGGGGTTCAAAGATCTTAAGCACCCAAGACCTGAGAGCTCAGCACATCGGGGCCTTCTCTTACATAGAAACTCCCCGAGGGCCCTGCAGAATGAGTGGGAGCACCATTTGCCTCTCAGGTTTTGTCGAGTAGGAGGGCCCATTATCAGGAAGGTGTGGTGCCAATAGACCTTATAGATGAGTCAGAGCAGCAGGCCTGTACAGACTTTATGGTTCTCCACCCTAGAGATCCATATCAACACACTGCGGTGCATCTGTGGCCTAAATATACTTGGTAGACTAAACCACGGTTCCTGCTTTTGAATTTCTTCTGGCTGACAAAAGATTTTGGTGTAATTTGACTTGGGATCTTGTTGGATTAATGATATTGAATCTAAAATAAGTCTACTTGTGCACAGCAGCGTGCTTCTCTGAGCTTGACGTCAGCCTCACCGCTACAGGGTTTCTGAGGCCAATTCTGATATTAAGATCTGAGAGTTATAGAAGTCTGATAGCAATATGTTAGGTATTTTTAGTTTTTTTACTCAAAGGTACATTATACATCAACACCTTTTGATGCATACGCATATTATGGACATGGGAAATTAGCGGTGGTGAGAGAGAGAGAGATTAAATATGACATTTAATTTCCCTTCATATCAAACGTTAGTTATACATCCGCTTTATCATAAATATTCAAACTTTTTGCTAGTCAGCATTTGCGTACAGGTGCGCACATTTCTCCCGTCTAGTTGTGTCTGAATGATCGTGGCCGCACAGGGCCCAGCGTTGGGAGCGAGGAGCAGCAGCTGTTCCACTCGGCCGCTCTATTAGCACCTTTTTGGAAAGAGACTCCGGGCTCACCTGGCACTCGTCCAGGATGGCTCTCCTACTGTCGGCGCTGACAGAGGAGGGGAGACATTTTAAAGTAGGAGGCACTATCTGGAACAAGAGTTCCACAAACGAGCACGACAAGAACACACCGTGAGTGTGCAGGCATTGGACTCGGTGCATGCTAGTTTTGTTTACATAGCGAGATGCTTTTCACCCACCATCCTGCATCCTCCATCTCCGTGATTGGCAGGGTTACACTGTTATTTTCCTCTTTCCATATTTTCGTCCTTTCATTACGCTCAAGTGTTAACTGTGTCAGCCAATTTACAAGACGACTTATTTTAGTTTTGGTTTGTTTCGCACAATGCCCTCAATTGACTCCACTGGCATTCATAGTTGCATTCAACATTTCTCAACCGATTCTACTTGCTGGCATCGCAAAGACGGAAATTGTTGAACACTGACCGTATGTCAGCATTTCCAGATGTTAAAGGTGCATTTACATGGACATGAATAGTGTAATAATGTAACAACAATGATCATTGTTGGCTCTCTTGTTGCCAGTTTGTTTTTGTAAACATCACAGCATCAGTCAGCGCTAATAGCATGCAGACATGAGTAATCGGATTACTAGTAGCCTATTTAACATGGATGCACGGGTAAACACATAATAATATAATAGCTGCATTGAAATATTGCCTCTTAAGTGACATTTTAAATTCTCTTTTAGATGTTTGATTGTTTGATCAGCACATTCATTGTCCAGGCCACCGTGGACTCATTTGAGTATTTGAGTTGCATTTAGAACTGTCTTATTTAATGTATTAATATATTGTGATTGCTTCAGAGGAGGGCTGATATGGCTCATGAGACCCAGTTCCATCTAATTGGCGAGCGAAATACAAGAAGTTACTGTGGAGATTGTTCTGACAGAGTGCTTTTCTGTCCATGTTGTGTGAACAATAAGCGATGAAGTTACATCATTTACTGCAAATGACATTTTTGGAACAACCTCCATCTGGTCTGTGGCGATTCAGTGCAGAATCCTGAAACGCGTCAAGACAGACAAAAGCATGCGGAGGACAAGATCCCATGATGATGATGGGGAACGATCACTGATTCTCAGTTACCCTTAGACCCGACACCCTCGCAGTTTACTGGCCCTTTGTTAGTACAAACACATGAATAAATTACATTGCAGTTACAGATGAGTCTGAAAATCAAAGCTATTACAAATGCAAACTGACACGGCTAACACCATTAAATGTTTCTACTGCTGTTGTTGACAGTTGCCGAGAACCCCGCATGCTATTTGGTGACTAAAACATATTTAACTAAGAAGTTACATGGCTTCAAATCTCTTTGGATCCTGTTGCACGAGCTGTTTGGTTTAATTTGATAATAACACAGTATGCTGCTCTATTTGGAGTTGAATGTTTCCTTACCTGTCCTGTCACTTGTTATGAAATGGAGCCGTGTCATTGTGTGTTCTATGAACATATTAAACGCTTCATTGATAAATTAATAATACTTTATGGTGCATTATTCCTTTGAAGCCCGACTCCTTAGGTTCAACAGTCAGTGTTGAGGCAGCAGAGAACCTTCATGCACATGTGCTAACGCTGTAACAAACCACTATTTGTTTATTTCCCAGCTGTTGAACAATTTTTTTAAAAACAGCCCAATCCCTGTATTTGGAGACAACAGACTGCCAGCTGTGGGTTACCAGTGTCCTAAATCTTATGGCCGGTGGCCATAGTGCCCCCACCAGAAATCCTTTGGGATTGCACAGCTATTGTCCTCCCTGTTAGTATAATACCTCAAAGCAAAGACGGAAATGAAACCACCACATTCCCTTTTTCATCAAACAGGAGAAGTGATATGACAGCAGTCTCGGGGGAGATTCTAAACCCCTCGTTTGCCTTAATTGATGTAATGAATGGCGTGTGTTTTCAGCCTCCATAGTCTGGTAATTGCCATTTTTAACACCCATCAATGGAATATGAGTGGTGGAATGATTGAAGACATTAATGCTTTTCAGAGGAAACGTAGTTGACAGTAACAAGAAGGATTCCCTGAATTATTAATTAGCATACGGATGTTATAATAGCATTTTATGTGGAATCAATGAAATGTGTAATTCCTTCTTGAACCATGTTTTATTTTTTAATATACTAATTTCCTTTTCAAGGATTTTGGTTTGGATGTTTTCTTGTCAATACGTCTTGAATGGATGGAATCTGTGTTGAAAAACATATAGATTTGATTGTGATTCGTGATATGAAATGTGGAGACCGTGTACCATGTTTGTCATGTTCGGTGTTGTTTCCTCTTCTCTGTCTAATGCTATTGCTTGTCCATATTTCCCATTGTTGTCAGTGTTGCTTTACTGTGTTCCCTGACCAGAAGCTGGCTGATCATCATTCTCCTTCTCGTCTCACAGGCTGGAGGATCAGACGAAAAAGCTTCACAAGGACATGAAGAAAAGCACTGAGGCTGATTTAGGTGTGTTCTACTACTAATGTGTGTGTGTGTGTGTGTGTGTTACCGCCTGGCGTGCCATTGATCTCCACTTGTTCACCAACACACTTGATGTTGCTTGGCAGGTTTTTCAGGGCTAGAAAGACTTGGTTTTTTTCGTTTTTGGTTGTGCAGCAGTTCTCTGAAGGACTCGACAAATGAGACGACACGGTGCAGGCCTGCACCATCATCTTTTATAGGTTTTTCCAGGCGATCATAGTGATCATAGTGTGTGTTTGGGATTCATATGAGTAGGGCTCGGTTCGTCTACCATCTCTGCCCTCATTTATTCAAGCAATTGTCGGCCACAGAAACCATGTTTACTCGACTCTTTTATCTGCTTATTTGTTGGTTATGGAGTTGTGTACTTTTGGAAGCGGCAATAGACATGGCCTGTGGTAAGTAGTCAGTTGTGGGGGTGGAGGATCGGGGACGGATGGAGGAGTGAGAGACTTCTTCATTTCCTCTCCTTTGTGCTCTGAAATATGGATGTCGGCATCATCAAAGTGTCGTAGCTGTCAGGCCCTCATTACCGTTAATGGATTCCATCTGTTGCACAGGTCCCGTCTCCCAACAACTGCTACCGAACAAAGAGCTGGACCTACTCTGCATGTCAGCACTGCATTTAATATACACTGCTTTCTATATCAACCGGTATTCGTCAAGTCAAGGGTGGTGATTTGCAGAACTCTATTGAACTCGCTTCCAATTAGCCGGCGACGGAGAATAATATCTTTTTTTTAAGGCTTGCTCCGGTTCACAATTAGACTTAAGTAACAGCAGGCGCAGAAAGTGGCAGGGAGGAAGTGTTCATGAGGTTTCAGTCCCAGGTGACTTGAGCTTTACTTATTTGCACCTCGCTAACACAAATAATTAAATCACTACCCTCGGGTCACCTTTTGCTTTTCATGGCCCCATAATAAACACGTCTCTCTGTCATATAAGACGAGGCCAAATCAAGCAATTTGTTACCTGTCAAATGGTAGAAAGATGCGGAAGCGGCACACAACGATAATTGATTGGTTGTAAATTGGTCTTGAGAGAATCCTGAGGCAGTGTGAAAAGAGACCAATGACTGTTCCAGATCTCCACGAAGCCCATTTTCACCACAGCCTTTTCCCTGTCAGCTTGCATCTCCTCAGTGAAGCTCATTTATTCTGACTGTGAAGCCATAATCTGATCTGCGCTCTGTGTCTAAACAACGTGGCATGTGTGTAGATTAACAGTAATCACTGCTGTCAGTTTAGAGACATTGCAAAGAGCACTGTGCCACTTTGCTGCTTAGTTCCTTCCCATAAGCTCAATTTTGAAGACCCTGCCACAAACAAACACATACACGGATGAAACAGTCAGGGTAATCCACAAAAAATGTTTAAGAAAAATGCAAAATATCTGGTGTTGAATTGGATTAGAATGTGAAGATTAGGACATCTTCAGAAACCATTGATGTGTGTGTGTGTGTGTCTCAGCCATGTCCAAAGCAGCGGTGAAGATCTCCTCAGACCTGCTGAGTAACCCGCTGTGTGAGCAGGACCAGGCCTTCCTGGAGTCCATGACCTCTTTAGATACGGCCATGAGAAGGATGGATTCCTTCAACCAGGAGAAGGTCAGACCCGTTCCCACACACGTCTCTCACTCTTTTCATTTTTATTGTGTTATCTCACTCTTCTTTTTTCAGTCTTTCTCTGCTTTGTTTCCTTGGCACTTGCCATTGGCACGGATACCATTAGAATAGCATCGGGGGAAATGTCTTTCCTCAGACATACAAAGTAGGAAACTAGACGGGGTTTTTGTTGAAAATGCATGTTTTCATATTTGTCAATATTGTGCAGCCTGTGGACTAAAAACTATCCGTATGCCTTTCCTTCTGCTGTTTTTTGAAAAGCATCTGTGGCATCATCCTCTATAAGCTCCAGCTACTGGTTATCAGCTGTGAAGATTGATGCACTTGTGACTCACTGGTGTCTAAAATAACTCGTACAATGGAAAGGCAGGAAAATACTGTTATGTCCTTCCACAAAATCTATAGAAGTAGAGGAGTACCTCTATGCATGGTGAACAAGTACTACTTATTGAAACAAACCTTTGGCTTCAGTTCAACACTTTTCATACGACATACTATAACTTGCAAGGTTACAGCAAAAAGGTTTATTTTTCCTTCTTTATGGAGAAGAGCAACTGTTATCAGCTTGAATTCATAAAGCTTACAACACTTTTTATATAAACCTTTCAAATCACGTTTCTGTTGGTAGAACTAGATGAGACACGAGAGTCACTTGTGTTTTCCCTCTTATTGTACTTTATTTGTGTTCTGGTATTGAGAGTATTGTTTTAATTTGCAGTGTGTTTCCTGTCATCTTTGTTTGCTTTCACTCTTGCATGTTCTGTCCTAAGGGGCAACCGCTCACAAGCAGACATTTCTTTCACAGAGCTCGCCGTCTCACAGCTGTACTTTGCGAAGATCTCTTCTTTGGCTATCGGGCCTCTTCAGATTATTTGCCAGGTGCACGTCAGGTTTTGTGATTAGAGTCATCGCCACAGGTAGTTATGAAGTGAATCACAGTGGCACGGCATGTGTGTGCATCCTCGAGGCGCTACACTGTGAAGGGGAGAGAATACAGGAGATCACACTAAGGTGTATACAGAGTGACTTTCTTTTCCATCTGTGTTTTTTTTGACTCATTGACCTGCTGTTCAGTGTTTTGGGCTTTTTTTTTTTGACATTTGTTGCCTTAAAAAAAATCCTCTTTATTTTCACATTTAGTTGTGTGTCAGAATGATTTCATAACGACACAACAATGATAATAAAATGTGGAGAAAATGAATACATGGGGAATTATTTTTATTCCAAAGTAGTATCTCTGGAAAAGCACATTGAGAACTTTCATGCGTCTGAGATTGAACACGTATTTCAAAATGCATGTGATGAGTGAGTAAGTGGAATACTAGGTTTCTAATGTACCGTCTACTTTTATAAAAAAAAAGGCGACTTAAATGTGACAAAGAAAGTGAAATGATTGTATTGAATATATAATATGCACAGCGTGTTAAGTGGATTATAAGCAGCGATGCTGCAGCAGTGCTGTCACTTTTAGTGTCTCTCCTTTCTTCTCCAGCTGTAACACGGCAGGCTTTCAGACATGGCTTTGCTCACAGCTCATCACGTTTTACACGAGCCATTTTGAGTGACTAGACAAAGTAGAATGTGTGTTGGATGGAGCGTGTGGGTTTGTGACCCGGGGTGCGTATATGTTCCAGGACTTGCCTTGGTTGAGCGCCCAGCAGAGCAATCCTGCCAGTTCCAGCGTTTTCAGTATAGAGCAACTTTTACATTCTTCAGATTTTCATACTGTATCAATATTTTTTTTATTTTTTCCATTTTCTCTGTTTTCGAATTTGGAACTGGAGAAAATGTTTCACCCGTGTATCTACACACACTTGACTATCATTGGCTGAAGGATGCTGGGTACTTTAAATCCACCTCTTCCTCGCCACATCATTTGCAGACCAAAGTTTGAAGACAGACTAAAACTGTAACCTTTATATCTGCCATCATCAAGTCTCTCAGTCATCTCATGTGATTTTGTATTTTCACATTTTAAGCAGTCTCTAGTAGCACCAGGCGTAACGTGTCTTTGTAGTGTACAGTTTTGGCTCCATGTTGTGTAGTTTTCTTGTTTGGCTGGGACGTGTTTGACATTGATTCCGCTCGGCACTTTGATTCCAGCACAGTTTTTCACTGGTGGAGGACAATACTCGCCAACGTTATTGACGTGCTTCTACGTGGTTGTTGTTTTTATATCGCTCTTTAATCCGGAGTGGATTTTTGACAGCCAGGTCACACCTGAATTTCTCTGCACTTCTTTCAGTCTTACTAAATAAAAATCCTTAACACAATGTTCCGGTCCGGGTTTAGGGAAAGGGCTGTGTGGCTGAAAGTGAGCTGAAGGCTAAATAGTGATTGTGAGAACTTTTTTTTTTTGGTCGGCCTGCTATGTGTGAATATCACCCCAGGTTTGCTCTGTGTTTAAAATCCAGCACGGCTCACCACTACTCGAGCTTCTCCCTTCAAGCCGACTGTTGAATCTGACGGCACCGGCAACAAACCCTATCGCTCCTGCGAAACAGACACAAAAGCATCCACCCTTTGCTCTTCCCCGCGTCGAGTCGAGATGTTTCCGCCGCGGGGCCCGCAAGTGAGAGAGAGCCAGCAGATAAAACGTGCAGCGATAATGAAGGCAGCAGTGGCCCAGGTCTGTGTGTTTTATTTCTGGGGCTGTGAGGAGGGCGCACAGCCCCGCCGGCACACTGCTGTCGAAGCTGAGCCCCAGTGTAGATGGCAGCGGCGCAGCAGAGGATGCTCCGTTCGGAGGGATATTGATTTCCTCTGCGATCTGTGTGTATTTTTGGGAGGCCTGTGTGCCGGGATGGCCTCTGCCCCGTGACTCACTGATGGAGACTGTTGCTTGAGCGCTGGCCTCGGGCTCTGCAGGGGCCTCCAAGGAATAGCTCTGCCCCCCCCCCCCCTTCACTGTGGGTAGGGGCAGAGGGTAGAGGGCACCAGCATGCTTAAGCAAATCTGCCGCTGTTGTTCTCCCTCCTCGCTGGGGGGGGTGGATGGTGTGAATATGTAAAACAAAGAAAATGTGAATTCCCATGTACTTATTTGTTATTGGTTCTCTGTTTTCCCCTCGAACAACAATCAACCATTTTGTGCTCGGAAAATGTGCCCGTGTGAAGCAGTGAGCGTTGCTGCATGTGCTCAGCGATGGTCGGGGCATTTCTTCCAGAGCACAGCTGCGATCGTGCTTCCTTGCTGTAGTGTGTGATTGACTGTCCTTCCAATAGCGAGTGAACATATGATTAGTGGAGCAGCTCTCTGTTAGCACGCAGCTGTCACTTCGCATCTCGCCGTTTTTAAATTCTTCTTCACCGTTCGCTTGACTCCATCGCCTGATTTAACTCCAGCAGGAACGGTCGTTTTTTGAATCTGTAAATGTAAATGACGCTTGGAAACTTTTATTAATTGTGCGGCAACTTCTGTCGATGAGACTTGGGGCTGGAGGCTTCGTGATGAGATGTTCATTTACTTCCATTTAACACACCCCCCCCCCCCCCTTTCCCCTCCCCTGTCAGTTCTGGCAACCAGACGGAGAATGCAGAAAAATATATAAACTGTTATTGTTAAAATGTTTGTTTGCAAAGAACTTTCATCTTGTAAGGCAGCCCACCCTCCACAGCATTTGAAATCAGTTGGGCTTTGCTTTCATGTCCGTCCCCTGACAGTTCCATCCTTTTGTATCGCAAGCTCAATGAATATTCAGAGTGTTTCTCCTCGGGGCTTGTGTACAATAAGAGAGTCAACGTCACGAAAGTTTCTTTGCAAGCCCCCCCCCCCCTTTTCTTGAGTGCTCCGTTTGAAATATGCACAATTGTTGATGTTTGTGACATTACTTTGCAGCTAATGAGCGAGCGACGTAGTTGCTATTTTGTTCCGACTTAAGTTTTGATGTAATTTAATTTGACAATGCATAACAATGTGTAACGTCTCTATAGAGGTGCTCTGTACTTGTGTTAACAATTGTTCTTTTTACTACAGGTCCTCCAGATCCAGAAGACGGTTATTGACCCTCTGAAAAAGTAAGTGTCCGTCTTCATTTCTTATAATCTATATTTTAAGGGTTGACGTTAAATGACTCAGACCAGGGGGAAATAGTAGTTTAGCAAGTTTAACATTTGTTTGGAGTTTTTGTTCACACAGTGAATTTAGATGCATTCTAAAATCACAGGAAAGTATTGTAAAGTTGTAATAGTTCAGTTTTTGTGGCTCAATGTTCCTGGTGTGGTAAATCCATATGACACACTGGGCAGATTCAGTGCCTTGTAACATGTGTATTGCTGACGCAGCTCTTTACACTGGTAGTGCTGGACCACAGGAAGGCCTGGAGTCTAGTACGGATTGTAAAAACTAACGAGTGAGCGAGCAGTGCTGCTGTGATGGCCGTGCGTCTGGAAGAAGGTTTATTTGGTTCTCATTCCTAATATTCGCCCCCTTTTGAGAAGGCGGTGAATGCTATTCCATTCCTTAAGCCTCACTTTTTACACACATGCACACACACACACACACACACACACACTGTACACACGCATGCAAAGCAGAGGTACTGAAGGGAGTGGTTGGACTATCCCACCCTTCTTCCGGAGCGCTTGTTAAGGTTATGCTTCCTCCTCTTGGCTCCTCCCAGGAGATTGATTATACATATGCTGCTTATGAGAACGCGTGCATTATGTTTCTATTGCAGGTTTATGTTGAACCCAAGAAGCTTGTTAGTTCTTTTTTTTAGTTTTTTAAATAACCAATGTCAAGAGATTCCGCTGTTAAACAAATAGGGTGTGTGTGTGTGTGTGTGTGTGTGTGTGTGTGTGTGTGTGTGTGTGTGTGTGTGTGTGTGTGTGTGTGTGTGTGTGTTAGTTAAGCCCCGTCCTCCTTGTGTGCTCTGGTGGCGGAGCAATGACAGGATGGAATGGTTCTAATTTCCTCTTCCTGGTGGGCGGAAGGCGGACGTGTGGGCAGGCTCAGAATATGGCTCTGGGCCCAGCTTCCTGGGCCCAGAGCCGTGGATTGGTTGAGGAGGGGAGCTGTCTCAGGACAGTGCACACACTCTCACACAAACACACACCAACCCAGAGTTTTGAGGGGGTGCTGTCTCACAGATATGGTATTTTAGACCGTAAAGTTAGGAATTTACATGATTCTGAAATTGAGCAGAGGAAGTAGGTTCATGAATGTGTTTTGAAGCCTCTATATTAACTTTTTTTCCCCCTCCTTAAAAACACTGCACTATTAATTATTAGTTTTATTACTAAGTGACTTCTATTGAAAACGGAGACACAAAAGCTACTATACTTTAAAGCTTCCATTAAGATTCCATTAGTCCGTCACTAATGAATATTTTGTCATTACTTAGTCTCAAAATACTCTATTGGTGATTCTGTGTCATCATGAAGAGAATTAGAGAAGAGTTGAAAAGGAGAACGTTAATTGAAGATGAATGGGTTGTGTGTGTGTTAGATATGTGCTTGTGTCCGTGTGTTATTGCCATTTGAAATGTTGGCATTCTTAGTACTTGTAAAATGTGCAGTAAATGAAAAAGAGGCCTCGACCTCTCCCTCTGTCTCTTCCTCTCTCTCAGGCTCAGATGTGAGTTTTGTCCACTCAGCGGGGTCACTCGATGACATCACTGTGAGGGGAGAGGGGGGGGAGTGCGTGGGCATTGAGGCATTTGTGTTATCCAGGCCTCCTAACCTAGCCCTTTCTGCTCCGTTAGTCTTTTGGGTGCGACAGAAGTCAAGCCTGTTTGGAGACCTCTGCCCCGGGTCGAGCTGTGACTAGACGAGCCACATGATTCCCCCCTGTCACTCAGAGGAAGGCCCCTGGTGCAGGTTGTGAGGCCAATTGTCCTTTGCTGTGGGCTGATGATATTTTTTTGGGCAGGGGGGGTGCAGTGATTACGTTTCCATTTGGTACCCATGGTGTTTGTTTGCTATGACGTTATAAATCTGTTTCCCACCTCTTATCTGGTGTATCGTGTTTCCAGGCTACCTGAGTTTTGATCAACAAAGCAGAAGGCAAGTTGCTGCAGATCAAACTCTCCTTCTGAGACAAAGGAGGTTCTGCTGGCATGTACGTCACTCACTCACAGGTTCCCATGGCCCGCTGCTCTGAAACCATTTACAGGAGAGGTGGTAGTTATTTTACATTCACAGCCAGCGTATCGTAACAGAACTGGCCCCGGGATGTAACCTTGTCAGACATTCCTCAGTCTTCTTCTGAAGTTGTGACACTTTGGAAGTGGTAATTTGCACATACACATTGTGTTTTCTGCAGTAGTGAGTTATGTGATGTTGGTCGTCTGAAGGGATCAGCCAGCTTCCTAGACTGAGGGTGTCTAGACCAGACTTGGGCTTGGCCGGTGGGTCCGACTGGCCTGTCTGTGGATTGGCTAGCTGCTCATAAAGAAACTCTCTGGTCCAGATGCTATTTCCGTCCAGCTTGTTTCACCACACCCTGACCTGTCACATGTACAGTGGTGAGGTCCCAAGACCTCGTCCAGACGAGGCCGACCGCAGACGCAGACCTAGCCCGGCTGACTGCTCGTCGTCCAGCTACTCTCAGGACATCGAGGGAAATGTCCAGTAGCTATCATTACAAATACACAGTCACCTTCAACCAGGGCTGCTGCTGCGTATTCTCGTGTGGGAGCCTTTGACACAGCTGAGTCACTGTAACGTCTGGACACAGAGAGCCCTGAATGTAAGTGAGACATCCACATCCAGCATGGATAGGACAGGAGTGGGTTAACAAGCTGTTGGCTCTGTGTCTAGCTCTTCCTCCTCCTCCAGTGGCCCTTAAGTCTCTTAGTGTACTGAAACATAGTAGTTGCTGGCAGTGTTGCCATCATGATGTGTCATGAGGAAATTGCTCCGTGCCTGTCAGGTGAAGTGCACCGGTGAGAATGCGATCAGCCCTTTTGTGTCATCTGAAAGCTGGTTTGCCGCTGCGTTGTCATCAGCCAATAGTGTTGGAGAGCAGTCTTTGCCTCGAGGGCAGTTACGTAATCCCTTGGCACGTCAAGCACGTGTACACTGGAGCAGATAGTAGACTTGAGGATCGGCATCGACTCCTGCCATAAACTGGGCCAAAGTGGTATTTTATAAATAGCGGTTGAGCGTGGGTTGCAGGGCTGGGCTGAGCCGAGCTCCGTGATGTCACTCAAACGCTACGAGACCACTCCTTGCCTAACTTCCTGTAGGAAACAATCCTTGCTTGACTGAGCTTCACTTTCTACATCTCATACCCCCCCCCCCCCCCCCACCCTCTGGTAAGGTGCACATTCAGACACGACCGCAATCTAGGATTTCACAATCAATCCAGAGGAGTTCTCAGTGGCTCCCTCATCTGCTGTGCAGAGCAGGGCAAGGGTTGGCACGGAGAGGAACGTAAGTCATGAAGCCCACACATTGTGTTGCTAACAGCGCTATGGGCAGCCGAGGCTCGCATAATAAACTGTTGTCGTAGTGTGCCTACACAGTTGATGAAATGCTTTAAATGAGTCATTCAAAAGAGCTGCATCTCACTCTTCATTACGAGTGTATTTATGACTGACTCACATGTAGGAGACACCTGTTTGGCCTTCTTTCTAAAAACACTGTCACTGGTTTGTGTCCAGAAAGACTCAGAATCAGTTCATTAATGTTCGTCTTGCTGAGTTTGCTTTGGTAATAATTTGTTAACGACGCATTTGTTACATTTTCTTTTCCTTTCTTTTATTTTTTTGCTTGTAAAATGAGGCATTACTAACTAGCAAATAACGCTGCGAATAATGACGATAATCTTGTAGTTTATATGTTGGCTATCCACCAGCTTTGTTGATTGTTTTCTATTGAATATTACATTATTACATTGACTCAATACAGTGTTCCTGCTTCCCATTAGCAGCAGCCACACAACCAGTGCAACAAGTCCCAGGATGAAGCTCAGACTCCTGTTGCTAAGTTACAGATGAGTGTTTTCCTATTTTTAGTGCTGAAGACCAGGATTCTCGTTGGAAGAATATATTTTCATTTGGAATATGATAATTGTCACAAAATGAATTGTTTCATGCCATTTTGAACTAGAGTAATTAGATAATAGATTAGAGCTCAATGCAGAGCTGTCCTCTGGGGTTTAAGAGCCCCGCCACAATAAGATGTTGAGGAGAGGGATTTATATTCATAATGACTTTTATTAAGATCGGATGCAGAATGCATGTCTACACATTTCATAGAGCAAGAAAAGCTGTTTTAATGATTTCAGCAACTTCAAAAAATTCTGGGATCATTTCCTTTTTTTCCGTTTGAGTACTCTGATGCGAGTGTCTGGGTATTTCTTTGCTTGCACACATGCACGCTTGTGTGTTTTGTTTCGTGCCCTATTGGTTGTGTCCCAGATGTCTAAGGTTGTCTGTGTGCTGGTTTGTTGCAGATACAGCGGCGTCTTCCCCAGCCTCAACATGGCAGTGAAGCGCCGGGAGCAGGCTCTGCAGGACTACAAACGCTTGCAATCCAAAGCGGAGAAGTATGAAGAGAAGGAAAAAACCGGGCCGGTTATGGTCAAACTACATCAGGTACTGTTGAGTTTAAAGCATTGCATCGGTGCACGTGTCGGTCCACTCCAGTGCTCCCTCTATCTGCAGAGGGGCAGAGTTCACGTGCTCTTGCATGTTGCGCGTATTGTGAATAGGGCGCAATAAGTGGGCAAAAAAAGACACAAATGCTGACTGGATATGAACAAAAATAGTTGAGCACACATGCACACTGTACATGTGTGCTTCTTCACCCACGCAAGCTAGCAGGCTCTCAAGTAGTGCCTTTTCAAAAAGGCGCTGCTGCACATCTACAGTCACGTAATTGAGAATGGTAGACACACACACACACACCATAAGGCCACTACAGAAGCGCACACATTCACAGATAGCGCTGCAGTGCTGCCTATGCTATTGCCTCTAACACATCCTCACATAGCGAGCCACCCACACACATTGAGAAAAGCACTGTCAGGGGAACAAAGCCTTGAAGAGGCCCCTACATCGCTGCCCTTTGAGTCCCCGTGCACTTAAAGAAATGATCCTGACAAACCACTTGTATGCCATTTCAACTGGCATGTGTAAAGACAACTAACTACTGTGAAGAGACCACACCATGAAGCAGGAGACAAACAATATGCTGTGGTTTTAATATAGCAACCCCCCCCCCCTCCCTCCCCTTAATAAACATTCTCACCCTCTCACACATATTCATTGTGCATTCCATAACTCCATGCCTACAGTAGACTACCCACTAATACATTCACACACACACACACACACACACACATCAGTGGTGCTGGAGTCCACTCACAGCCAAGTCTGCCCACATAACCCACTCCTCCTCACTGTGGTCGTGATTACAGCCTTTTCTTCTTTTTTTTTTTTTTTGCACTGCTTCTTCGTGGGAATTAGGCAAAAATCTTTCTGAACAATAAGAAAGACACTAAAGATGGCTCCGTTGCTGGAATACTCAAAGCAAACCTGTATCTATGTTGTGTACAAATTAGAAGTGCTGATGATCAATGTTGAGCAGTTCTTTTGTTTCCTCTCTTCCCTCCACACCCCAGGCCAGAGAGGAGCTCCGGCCGGTCAGGGAGGACTTCGAGGCCAAGAACAAGCAGCTGCTGGACGAGATGCCCAAGTTCTACTACAGCCGCATCGACTACTTCCAGCCCAGCTTTGAGGCTCTCATCAGGGCGCAGGTTAGTGATCTCTCCCCTCTGGAGATGCACAAACAATAAGGCGCTTGTGCACGCACACACACACACACACACACACGCTCACTCCGCAGTGTCTGTTACGCCCTCCGAGCTTGTTGATTAAACAGTGGATGAAGTGTCTGTTGGAAGGGAGTGTACGATCCTGGCAGTCTGTCTCCCTCCACGCCGTCCAAATGAGATTAACCCCCAGTGACGGCCCACACTGCTGTGTTTAGCCCAGGAAGGCCTCATCTGTCTGGCTCCACTGCAGCCCTGCATGTCGTCCTCTGACCTGAAGCTTCTCTTAAAGCAGCTGGACGTCTCAAGTTAGCGCCACCGTGTCCCCCTCCCCCACCCCAGACCTGCCTGGCCATGCCATTTCCTCTTTGGGACGGTCACTGGCACACTCCTAATCAGTAAACTAGATTATCCTCGACCTAATGCCAATTATGGAATTCTGTGTTCTACTTTGAACTTAAAATTAGCAAACTGAACAATCTGATTTGTGGAAATATTTAATGTTCTATCTGAGCTCAGGTCTTTTTTAAGGTTAAATCATATTTTTACGTGGCTTTGCATTGTGCAAGGGTTGTTATTAATCAGTTATGCTTTTATTATTCAGTCTACATTATCTGTATTCATGTAGCTCAAGCACATGAATGAGCCTTTACACATGTTTACACACACACACACAGAGCCACACGTGGGTGGCCAGTGGCCCTCATCCCCAGCCTGCATGTACTTGGTTTCATCCTCCACTCCCTTCCCTCCCAGCCGCTGTTGCTGCTCAGCTCCCAGCGGCAGCAGGAAAAGGCACAAGGCTGCCTTTGTTGTGAGCCTTCAGCTTCACTATCACAAGTCCTGTCCTGAAACCGTCAGCGCTACACTGGGCTTGACCTGTCCACCTGTACAGATGTTGATGAATTGAGACATTGTCTTGATTTTTTTTTTTCACCGTTTTGCATCCTCTGCTTCATGTGTTCTTCTTCAAAAAAAAAAGAAGATATTTTGAAAGATTGCTTTCTTTGTCCTTTTCCCAGTTGATTGTCTTTGTTTCCCTAAAACAGTGGCCACACAATGTTTCAGGACCTACTGGACAGAATGCAACATACATTATTCATTACTTTAGTGGGCTAAGAGGTCAAAGTGTAACCTCTCTGTATGCATGTTAAGCAGCTGAGACTGTGGTATGTTAAAATGTCCAGACACAAGTCATTTCATTTCAAGCTCTGCTTTTACCCAAAGACTCCTTTTTGTACCGTAGGTGGTCACAGGCTGTGTTTACTCCGCCTGGTGACTGGACTAATTGTAATAGCAGAGTGTCTCTGCTACAGAGGGCACTCGATGTACACCAGATCAGTGTTCATCATCGCTGGTCAAATGGACATTTCCGATGGCCCTTTCAACAAGACGTTTTAGGGGAAAGAATATCCGCTTTACCCCCACAAACAGCAGTAACCCAATACTTACGGCCCACTCGTGTGGTTTAGGTGGCAAATGTTGGTATAAACATACAAAGGTCTTTCAGGCTGAGCACTTAAAAATACTTGTACAAGGTGGTTCAGAAACTCTGACATGGTCTGACAGAGCGAGACTGTTACTTCTGCATACGATGCATGAGTCCTGGTCATTCCCAGCTTGACCGAACCCTTACTCTGTTGTGAGTTAGTACATCAGTAAGCATTTCTCCTGCTGCTGTCTCGGCCAACAATAGGACACACGTGCAGTTTCAGAGAAGCCAATGTTGCCCTCTTAAGAGCATGGTATTGTATGCATCGCTGCATGAATAAATATTGAGATGTGTGTGTGTGTGTGGGTTTCAAGGGGTTGTGTTTCCCAGTACTTTCATTCTCTGCCTACTCTTCTGGAGTCTTGTAATGTGATTAAAGTCTATTAATCATCAAAGCAACTCTCCAGGGAGCCTGACTCATGAACTAAGGGGAAGAAGCAGGGGTGGGAAGTGTCAAGAAAGCTTTCAGTGAACACTCTCTATCTCTTGTTCAGATTGGGAGAGAAAAGCAGGGTCACTACCCACTGAAGTGCTGGGGTTTTTGGGGCTTTGTCGGAGTTGTTTGATATCCGCGGGCTCCCTCTTCTCCTTTTCAAATCACTTCTCATTAGCAGAGTTGAAGAGGTATGAGACCAGCAGCGTCAGACTAGTGTGAGTAAGAACAAGGTTAGATTGTGCGAGTCTGGATATGAATTTGTTGGGAGTTTTTCCTGAGAGGCATCGAAGCAAAGGTCCGTGTACCCTCTCGAGCTTCTAACAGACGGGACTATTTTTTTTCTCTTTCTGCTCCCCAGGTTGTCTATTTCACCGAAATGTACAAGATCTTCAGCGAGTTAACGGACCAGATCGACCAAGCCGGGCTGACTGACGAGCAGAGGGAGAGGGAGACCGAGGCCAAGCTCAGCGAGTTGCGTGCTCTGTCCATTGTCGCCGACGACTGAGGGGGGGGGACGCCGACAACCGGGGAAGGGCTCCTTTCATGCCTCTCTGAATGGATTGCAGTCTTTTCAGGCTCCTTCGTGCAGTTCAAACGGACAGCAATGGCCTTAACCTGATTATCAGATTGTTTCCTTGCGGCCTCATAACCCCCCCCCCCCCCCCCCCCCCATTCCTCTCGCACTACACACCCATGTTTCATTGTTTCTACAGAGACTCTGCAACTCAAAGCAGCTGAAATGCCACATTAACTAAGCCATCAGCCAAGTGCAGCATTATAAGCCAATATGTTTTGTGTTTTTTTGTAAAGGAATCTAACAGTTCTCATCAGAACTAATTAACAAGGTTACACTTTGTGGTTTTAGAGATGTCTTCTAAGCATGAATGTTTTTATTCGTCACATCTGCATTGTTACTAACAATCTGTGAAACCGTTTATCACCCGAGTTTAAAATGAGAAACGCTGCAGGCTGAATGTTCTGTGATATACTGCAGGTTACCGGCAAGTAAATGTCAGTCTGTATTTCGGCCTTTGCTGGTTCTCTTAAGTTTAGCTTTGTGCCATGTTGTGTGAGGGGCTTGTTTTTGGGGGGTTTACAGGATGGTTTTGGCAACGTCACCTGTGCATTAAGTGCCTACATTGTCCCGCCTGTGGATGTAACATGAAAACTATCTGGAGTAAAGTGAGATTGTGCCTGTGCAGCAGTGTTGAAAGGTCGACCTCTCAAGACTGCAGAGAGAACAAGTTGCTGTTGAAGTCTCATTAAAAAAGGCTGGTGCTCCCTCTAGTGGGAAATACTAATCATGACAACTTCCTTTTATTCGCTCCACCCTTTGTTCCGTTAGTCTGGTAGCAGCGAGCCTCACACATTGTTGGCAAAGAAAGTCCTTTCTGTGTAACTTCTCAACCAGGGTTGAATATTTTTGGACCAAATTCTGTCATTGCACTCCTTTGTTTCCACCTTTATCAGGTCCTGCTTCAGTATGATCAACATACCACATGGTGATGCACACTGTTTCAATATCATGTTCGGGGTTTTCTTTTTTTTTTTTTTTAAATGTCACCAAGAAGTTTTTATTCTCCCACATTTTGAAATGATTGCAACAAATGCTTAGTTGACTGTCTGAGTTCAGTTATGTTTTACTTACGTGTATTAATGAAGGTTTTTCTAAAAGTTCTAATTGGTAGATTGTTCTTTACACACCCAAGTAAAGCTGTAACACTAGAGTGGGCTAATTTAGGTTTTTTGAATGTATTAACACCAAAATCTGTGAAATGACTTTTTCAGCCATCGTAATGTATCATGAAATAAATTAACTGACAATCGTACTGTTGTATTGCTTTGATGAGTTTACTGCATATTTCTCTCTCAAATGCAGGAGGAGTTATAGAATTTAAATCACACAAGACTGATCGGTTACTAATCTTTATTTCTGTTCTTTTGTTCAGTTTCAGGTGACTGGAATTCGTCAGTAGTGTCCGGTCAGCGAATCTCATAAGCAGTATGTACAGTTCAGACACTTTTCTTTGAACAGCTCATAGTTTTGATGGATTACATGCTCACTGGTTTATGAAATCCTTCCGACTCGGAAAGAAAAGTACGCAACCGACGACACAGAATGTTCATGAACAGCTCACGTCATGGTGATACAAGGGCCCAACAACCATGAAATACAAACCTACAGTTAACGCAAGTTCTATGAGCAGCAGTGTGAATGAATGTCTAACTTAACGTCTCTGCAGGTTGCTTCTTAATAACCTGTGTGCTTTTTAGCTCTACAACTATACAATAATTGATGTATCGGTAAAATCTCCTGGTGAATAACAACTCTGAATCAGTGACACAGACAACAGCGAGATTGGAATTTAAAACAAAGAAAGTGGTTCGGTCCCAATCTGTGTTGTTTTTCATGTGAAGTTAAGACATTACACATGTGTGCAGGAGGTGGAAAATACCAATATTTCAAATGATATACAGTTGTATATGTTAAAATAAGGCACTGCTGGACGTATAGGTTTTGATTTTTTTCCTCTCCTGGGTCCCTGTCCCATTTTTGTTTCCCCTTATTGGACACCTGCAACCTTTGTGTGTGAATTAGTGCGAGGCGTCCCTCAAAAGGCCGTCTTGCTGTACATGCTTGATATTTGTTCCTGAAAGGTTTTGCGGATGTCAGCGCGTCTGCTTTTCAGTGTGGGGGTGAGAAGGCCATTGGCAATGCTGAAGGTCTCTGGATGCAAGTAAAGGTCCTTCACCTGAGAGAAAGATAAGCCACAAAATCACACCTAAAGTAAGTCGCTGGCAAATTTTTACCACGCCCAATGTCAGCAGAGACTGCTCACTTGTTCAAAGGACTTCAGCCCTGCTTCCTTCCCCACAGCTTTCATGTCCTCCAATACTGCGTTCACTAAATCCTGTTGAAAGACCAATAACAATTTCCCGGGATGCATAAAACAAGGTAAAATGGTTATGTTCTGAATTTGGGGTTTAGATGACATACAGGATTCTGGCACAGCTCTTCATAGGATCCCACGAACCCTCGGTGTTTAGCCCAGTCAACGAACACCTCAGGGTCGGGTACAACGATGCCTATGAGATAAGACTGGTGACACAAAACACAAGAGAAAAATGTAAAACTTGAACCACAGCAAACGTTTTGAATACTGATGAACTTCAACATGAATCGAAGTGTACCTGCAAACTATCTCCGTGCACGAACACCTGTAGCACAGGAACACAACGCGTGTAGACGTTCTCTATCTTCTCTGGAGCGATGTACTCTCCCTGGGACAGCTTGAAGATGTGCTTCTTCCTGTCAATGATGCGAAGCGTCCCGTTCTGGCAGAGAGGAGAAGCGGAGACACTCGCTCACTTTACAGCAGTCTCAAAAGACGATATCGGTCAGCTTTAGGCTGATTGTGTATAATCTTACTGGAAGCCACTGGCCCACGTCCCCACTGTGCAGCCAGCCGTCGCTGTCCAATACTTCAGCAGTCTTTTCTGGGTCCTTCAGGTAACCTTTGAACACACTGGGGCCACTTATACAGATCTAACAGGACCAAGCCGTGATGAGAGTCAGTGGATCTGTTGCGTGTATAATATGACGGCATAGTCTGATCACCTCACCTCTCCATCTCCGTTCTTAGCATAGTAGTTCATATCCGGGATGTCTACCAGCTTCACCTTGGCGCAGGGCAAAGGAGCGCCTACGTGACCTGACAAGACACACCCACATACCTGCTGAGGACAGGATTGAAACGGCACCGGCACGAAAACACAAGCACATCAGATGGCGTGGCCTACCTGCGCTCCAGTCTCCCGGCATGGAGAAGGTGCAGCCTGCGGTGCACTCTGTCTGGCCGTAGCCCTCGAAGATCAGACAGCCCAGAGTGGCTCTGAGGAAGGACAGCACAGTGGGGGAGATGGGTGCTGAAGCGGTCAGGGCGAACCGCAGATTACCTCCTAAACTGGCCTGAAACACGGGTGATGCAGTGTTTATGTCAAACGGTTCAAATGCAAAACATACTGTGGGTACAAGCAAAATTCTATTTTTACATCGTATTTTCCCATCGGCATTGACCGAGGACAAAATCTGTCTGTGCGCATGCTTCTCCAATACACTCCCACAAGACCAATATGCTCTGGGTGAATCTGGCATCGATTACTGGAATAGTTGTGCTCCTCTTGCAAAGTTTGGATACAAATTTGACTATTTGCACGGCTGCTGGTCTACAAATACCACTGTGTTAAGTGCTGTAAAACAAACAGTGACAAATATAGAGTCCTGGATTAATAAACAATATGTCAGACTGAAAACCCATCTGTAGTTGAAGAAAAATGTAAAAATAGATTTCTTGTCTTGGGGGTTGGTCTCTGAAGAGGCCTGTATGTCTTTACTGGGGAACATGGAGCTTCCAGCTACTGACCTGAATCCTGTTGAACACCAGTTTGTCCCACAGACTGTTGTTGCGTACGACGCCACTGCTGAGCTCAGCCTGCTTTCTCCTCACGGCGTAGTGAAGCAAAGCCCGTCGTAACGGAGAGGTCACAGAACCCAGGATCTTCATAGGAATTAGCAAAAACAGAAAGCGGGTTTAAAACATCACCGACTAAGAAGCGCTAGATAATAGTCTGAATATATTCACTTACCTTGTCATAGATGCGATTGAGTAAACGAGGCACAACAGGAAAGAAGGTAGGTTTGAGAGTTTTAATGTCATCCATGAGAAGAGAAATGTCGCCTTGGTAGAATCCTACTCTGGCCCCGTGGCAGAACATAGAGAGCTGTGACAGAAATAGACTTAGCTTAGGGGTTAACGCACTACAAAAGGAAAAAAAAAAAAAAGTCTGAATAGAGCATCAGCTACCTGAATCATCCTCTCAAACATGTGGGCAAGCGGCAGGTAAGAGATCGACACATCCTCTTGTCGGATCACAAACGAACCCTGAGAGAAAAAAAAAAGTGAGCAAAGCACAGGGGAGAGATTATATTCAGGCAGCAGTTATACGGCGGAGCCCCGCAGGCAATCAAACATGCCGTATGTCTTCCTCTACAGCAGTTAGATAGCACAATCTTTATATGGGGGCAATTAGTTAAAGTACCTTGCAGCGTCAGGGGCAATCAAACAGCCAATTAATCATACCATTAGACACAGCAGGGAGAGGGACAGTTTTGAGACACAGAGACAAGCAGGTGGGAAGTGATGGTAGCTGTGAGGCTGTTCTCAATTAGACAAGGAGGTGGAAGTGTAGACAGACCTCCAGGATCTTAATGACAGAGGAAGTGTTGGAGGCGATGTTGCCGTGGGTGATCATGGCTCCCTTGGGCTTCCCTGGATAAATAAACAAGACATTATTGCAGTGCCCTGCGCAGCAGAAGGAAACTACAGAGGTGCCATGAAGAAGGGTTGTTAGTGGGGCCCTGAAGGACACTTTGCGAATGATGCGAGTGAAGGATAATCACACTGAGACGTATGAAATCAGACGTTACCTGTGGTTCCACTGGTGAAGCAAACCACGGCCAGATCCTGAGGCTGGGGCGGCTACGGCAGGCAGAGAAATAATATATGAGGACGTGGCAACAGGCCTTCCCCCCCACTTGTAATTTAAGTGCTGTTTACAAGTGAGTGTTAATGATATCTTATGGGACAGGAGCAATGGGAAAACGGTCCTCCTAGCAGTTAGAGGGGGATTAGCCATTTACTGGAACCAGTTTGATGCGGTGATGTAGCAGCTGCAAGACGATAAACTCACCACAGGATCTTTGAGGTTCTGCCTTCCCAGGTCCTAAGATGTGGACGAAGAGGAGTTGTTCATATCAATTTACATATCACCATTGATGACTAAATTAAAAAGGGGACACATTTAAATGAGTCTGCATTATAGGGATTTAGTACTCTTTCCCCTCCTCCTCCTCTGCCCCCCTCCTCACCATGAGCTGCTCCAGTTTCAAAACCTCCACCTCGCAGTTCTTTGCCCTCTCAACAAACGCGTCGCTGAAATCGTTGAAGAGAACCAAGCAGGAGAGCTTTGGAGTCACGCCCGTCTCCTTGTTCTCCAACAACGCTGCAGCCTTCTCCTCCCGGTCGCAGATCACCAGCGAGATCTCCGCTAAGAACGCCGCCAACATGAATAGTTACTAAACAGTACAGTGTGTGAGAGGAATCTATAGCTTTCGAATCAGCTTTAGTTGGAAGTGCATTGAAGCTCAAAGATGCAACAGTCTTTTCTCTTTTTTTCCCATTTTCTACTCCATTACACTTATATGACTTTGCATATAAACATTTTACATAAAATACTTTGTCAAAGTTTTAACCAGTGGTTCAAACTTTTTACAATGTCCTATATAAAAGAGCCCGGTTATGAGATGTCTAATAATAGTTTATCACTCCCAACCCCATTTTTCTGCAGAACTGGTACTTTTTATACTTAAAGTACATTTAGCTGATAATACTTCTGTACTTTTACTTTAGTAGTACAGGAGCAATATTTTGAAAGCAGGCCTTTTACTTAATGAAGTAATTTTAGTAAAAGGGTCCGAGTACTTCTTCCACTGCCGATTCAAACACAATGTTCACTTATTCATCTCTTAGATGTTATAATATGCACAGTTTGCATGATGCTTAGTCTCCGACACAATATTTTGGGAGAAGGATCACTGTGTATTGCTCACCACTATGGTATGATTTGAATTGATATGGGAGGCTGGCAGTCAAACCAACAATGACCCGATTAACAATGCTCTGTCTATTATTTCCTCACCCAGGTTGAGTATGTGGACCATGGCCTCCAGCCCCAGTGTGTCATACAGAGGCACCACCGCCATGGAGTACGTGTAGCAGGCCAGCTCCGAGATGGTCCACTGTCGCCAGCAGAGGGAGACAAAGCAGCACCGTTAAGACTCGTTTCCAGCCGTCACACACTGCCGAGTGAGTACTTGTTCAGTTCGATATATAAACATTCGGCAGTAATGTGTGGTTATGTAGATCATGATGCATTTCATACTTACTGAACAAACAACACAAACATTTAAAGTAAAGAAAAACAGCACTCTGTGTGACGATCGGTCTGACGGGAGGTTAGAGGCTCTGATGGAGCAGAAAATTACATTTCACTTTCAGTCTACAAAGATGGCCTTGCCTGACGGATATATTACAAAATGTGATTGGGAATAGACCTGCTTCAATATTAGCTGCCCTGGAGACCCACAGTCACCACCAGCGCTCTGCTCTCAATACATGCAGTACTGACAAAAACAAATCATATTTTAATTTTCAAAATTCATAGAGAAAATGTGATCCTGGTAGGAGCAAACCTCTGTGGAGATGAGAACATCTATCCAGGTGAAATACAAATTTGAACTATTGGGCTGTTGAGAAGTTTAAGGATTTGATGCCAGAAAAGTTATGCAAGCGATGCACAAGCTCACGGGTGAAGGAACAAAACAAACATCACACACCGGGTCATACCTCTGGTCTGTTCTGTGCAAATATCCCAACAAATTGCTGCGGGTTCGGCTGGCAGCCTTTGGCCAACAGCCCGGAGCCCAGCACCTGCGCCTGCTCAGCCACCTGAAGAATTGGAGCGCCTCAGTCAGCAAACAGCAAAGAGTAACATGACACAGTGAAATGCCCTGACGACTGGAGTAACACTAAACCATGTCTGACCTCAGTGTAGGAGATCCACTGGTAGGGCTGCCCCGGCTTTCTGAAGCCCAGACACGGGCCGTTTCCTGGAGGACACGAGACATTTGCGTCACGTCATTTCAAACATATTTTAACAATCTTAAATGGGGTGTCTGGGATATGCTGCAGATTTACTTTTTTGCCCCTTTCTTTGATACAATTACACAATCAAACATAGGATAAAGTCAAATGAAATATGTTGTGAAAGTGTCCCCTTGTCACCACCTGCAATCCTCAGTCCTCTCTGGAACATGTCAAAGGCCGTCCTGGTGTCATCGTAGTAGAACTCCAGCAGCGAGTCATCCTTAAGAAGAGCCGATCGCCTGCAGCTGGGATCTCCCTACAACAAACACCCGGCGTGAGCCATTTACACAAATTACGACGCCAACGGCGACCGTGAGCCACTCACATTCACAGCCACAGACTGGGCTTGCAGATCGCAGGGAGGACGCATGGGTCGAGGTCGTGTCACCAGCCAGTATGCGGTGAGAGAGGCCAGGGCTCCCAGACCCAGCAGAGAGGAGGAGGACAGAGACAGGGAGGACAGGGAGAAGGAGGACAGGGGCAGAGACGGCAAAATACTCCAGAAGCTTTCCGATTCAGAACCTTTGAGGCCAGCGCTGGAGCGAAGTGACCGTAGCCACTCCTGGAAATGCATTACTGAGAGAAGAGGACAGAAACAAAGACAGACAACATACGGAGTGAAACAGGACATTATTTGGTGAGTTTACATCACAAACTGTTCAATTTGCTGCGATTTAAAACAATGCAGCATCTCCAGCAGAAGGCAGCACAGTAAAGGTTTAGCAGACTAAATGAGGTTGACAGATTCACTGTGGTTTTTCAAGTCACTTTTAAAAAACATGCAATTTTCCTTCTACAGCCTTTTACAATGTTTTCTGATGAGTGTTTGTCACCAGCTGCAACAGTGTGTGGTTGGTTTTATTTCACCTTGTGAAATATTGTGATCCTGGAGACACCTACTGTAGCAGGAACTACCATAGCGTTGAGTACTTTGCCATTTGTTTGCCACTTCATGCCCCAGGCCCGGTTTGGCGTGACGGCTGGTGTGATTGTTTAGTTTGTAAAATGCCCAGCACAGCTTCCCAGAGCCGAAGTTTACGTCTTCAAAATTGCTCGTCTTCGCCACCCAATAGTCAAACATTTAAGAAGCTGGAACCAGTGAACGTTGCTTGATAAATGACTTAAATAATAAATAAAAAAAATCGATTTTCTGCCATTAACGTATCAATTAATAGACTTATCATTTCAGCACAACTTTGATCAGTAAATTATACTTTTACAAGTAGATTTCTCTAATACTAAGAAGTTCAATGCATTTTAAATAGAAAGAATGCAATGAAGGAATTAGATTTAATTAGAGATTATTTTATTATTATCTCAGAATTTTCTGAAAAATTAAATAAACTCTCTTCAACTGTATAGAAAATTTGCAAAAACCTAATTCTCATTGGATCAGTCCTGGAAAATAAACACGTGAGTTTTAGCACAACCATCGTAGTCAACTCTCAACAATAGAGGGAACCAGAGATCTTCTTCCTTGTCACAACCTGGTGCCTACATTACCCACAATGCAACTCAATTACCAACAGTCTGGGTTTGAGAGCAGATATATAGTGCTCGTAGCAGCTAATGTATCCTCAAGCCACTAGCGGGTACGGACTACAGAGGTCTATAGACTCAATTCCGTCTTTATTTCACCTCAGAATTTTTCAAGTGACTCTGACTCAAGTGACATCCCTCGAGTCCATTTATCAGGTTGTCGATCTGTCTTTGGAGCTCAGTACTCCAAGACCTGTAAACCTACTTTTGTGTAAAATGGTTAGAGTTTCCCTTTTAACCTCTTCTTACTATCCACCACAGTGAACTCTGTACATTCACTAAATCTAGCTTCAACACAGAATGCCACAAAACCTAAAACACAATTAAAAACATGGGGGGGGGGGGGGGGGTAGAGACACACCAGGATGTATTAACGATTGGCACCGAGGTTACTCTCAGTCATGTTCTGCCACTCTTTCATTCATCAGGGAGGAGCGAGAGAATCGGGGTGCGTGCGGTAGTGAGGGGCTGGTGGGGAGATAGGGGGAGGGCCCGCTAAGTCCACCCCCATGATCCCATGCGAGAGACTTTATTGTTCATATCAAAACTGAACAAAACAAGGGAGTGTTGTCTCAACACAAACTGAAAAACAGCACTAAAACGGCTCACGTCACCTCCTTCAACAAACTACTTCATCTTACACCGGGCAAGGAATTCACCTCACTGAATACTCTGCTTTCCCACATCCACTCCCTTCCCCGAACACCCCTCAACCTCTCACCCACTTTCTCCCCCAATAAGCGAGGGGGAAAAAAAAAAAAAAAAAAAAAAAAAACAGTGTGATATACCCCTCCCTCCCTCCCTCCCTCCCTCCCTCTTCAACCAGGCTGCTCCTGTGCAGTTTCCCTTCCCTGCATGGGTAAAGTGATGCCACACTCGTCCTTGGGAGGATCCATAATTCACTTTAAGCATCAATTCATCTGAATTAAAAACTACTCTTGCCACTTCACACCTGCTGGAGCAACAGAGCAGCCTGTGATCTATAGAGTCCTTTCACTTGGTAAATAAATGAGAAACAAAAAAAAGAGTTTTATGAAATGTGACTCATCAAAAAGAAAAAATAAAGACAGTCCACTGTGAAGAGAGAACTGTAACCTCTTTCTGTCTCTCTCCATCATTCCCTCCCTCCCATTCATAAGGGCTATTGTCAAGGCCCAGACAGGGACCATTGTGCTGCCAGCTTTTACTCCCTGGAAGACGTGAGACAAAAGAAACTGCACACACACACACGTGAAAATATACTGGAGGAATAGAAATGCACCTCTACAACATCATGTGGACTCGCGTTAAAACAATAATGGTGGAATTGAAAGTATTTTTGGGGCAAATGATGTTTGACACAACAAACTAAATTTTTTTTAAACGAAGTAAATTGACATCCTGCTATGAGTGCATACAGAATGCAGTGTGATAACTGATCGCCTGAGGCAGTCTACATTACATTAGTCATTTAGCAGACGCTTTTATCCAAAGCGACTTACAATAAGTGTATTCGACATCGGTTTTCGAGAGAACTAGTCACCAGAAGTCATAAGTGCATCTCCTTTCTTCAAACAAGCATCTAAGAGCATATACCAGAGGCAACGTACAGTGCCACAAACTAATATGAATACAATAAGTGCAATAAGCTAGTATGAATACAATAGATGCTAAGTAAATGCTAAGTGGAAGGCCTTCTTGAAGAGGTGAGTTTTCAGCCTGCGCCGAAAGATGTGCAGCGACATGTCTGTGCACACTTCGTCCCGCTGACAGGCAGAGACAGGGCTGAGAGGTATTCTGAGCTGCTGCATGGCAGAATATAGAACACGCGAAAACAGAAACCCAAAACTGGTTTTGAGAACAATCTGGCACGTAATCAACGACTAGAACTTTCATGGATCAAACTGTCAAACATTGTTTGTACGCCACATTTTGGAGGGTGCCGTAGAACGCAATGAGCCTCACACAAAGGGAACTATACTTGGAAAGGAAACATTAAAATGGGAGATTGAAGAAATTGTAGAAGTGTTTAAAAGTATTAATGGTAAAAGACTCAAATCAAATCAGGGCTTTGAATGTAGATTTTGAGAGAGTTTACGAGAGTTTGAGAGAGTTTAAGTGTAGTTGTTTTATAGAGATATCTTTCCAGGGTTTAGGTCAATAAATGCAAAAGGTAGCTTCATCATACGCTTTGTAGAATGACAGTCAGAAATGGGAGGAGGTAGTGCAGGGACTTTGAGCTATAGCTACATTTGTTGCTCAATTTAAAACTTTGACAGAAAGACTCCGTTTAAATTATTATTTAGACTTTTTGGTGAAATTTGAGGGCATTCAAAAAAAAAAAAAAAAGATTCATGGCTGCTTTTAAGAAAAGTGTTTACACGTTATCACAAGCAGACAGAAGAGGACTGACCTTAATGATGTTCTTTCAGTTACAGACTGTTTTAGTTATTTTCCTGTTGGACGAAACTTAAAATAAGGATTTGTTCTACAGAGCCTAAATTAAGTCTCCTCAAAAAGCAAAAGTCCTGCAGAGAAAGGGCCATGAATAATAAGAAGAGTAGAGAAGTGGCTCTGCACAGTGGCTTCTGTAGTGATGAGAGCAATGCGTCCCTCTGACCCAGAAAACTACAGGAGGTGACATGAGGAGGGGGGAGGTTTTAATAGGGGAGAGAGACGACAGCATTTTATAACCAGCAGCAGCAGCAATGAACTCTGCACACTTTCCAGACACCGCTACATTGGTGCATTTTTATTTCTCCAGCCCAAAGTTTCATGTAACTAAGCAGCAACTAAGTAACTAAGGGGAGTCTTTCCTTATCCGAATACAAGGTCTAAACCCACACTGCCCTATGCTGTACATATTGTTAAGCACCTTAGAGGCAAATGTGTTATATTGGGCCATATAATTGAAATTAACGACATGCAAAGGAGTGCGATTTTACAAAAGAATGTCGGAAAACGTTCAGTTTAAAGGCTAAAACTTTTCCCAACCATACTCATCCTCAGCGTGGATGAAGGACAAAATACCACAGGACTGTGCTGCAGGACGCACACTGCAAAAGTATCAAACTAACTTTATGTCTCTGCATCATGAAGTAATTCTACTAATACTACAGTGCGAGAAAAGCACCATGGAGGTCAATATAATAAATTAAGTTTCAGTTGAGCAGAGGCACAATGAAACAAAAAAAAGTAATATAGAGGAGGCATCATTGCTCATCATGTGTGTGTTGAATGCAATACAGAGTAGGCCTACTGGGCCGACGTAAAGCCAGTACCTCAGTAACGGATCATTTAAAGGGACATTTCTTTCAAACTGCATGCAACAGTTTGTTAACAGGTTGATCATCTTCGCAGTGCTCCAAACTCTCAGCTCGGTAGTCCGGACACTCAGCGGGCTGCAGACAAACTCTTTCTGAACTTCTAGATCGGGATCTGAGCCGTCATAGTTTAGGTATGTTTCTGTATCTGAAGCGACCGTAAACGAGCTGATTGGCTCAACAAAGAAAGACCAAATGAAACTTACCTCGCTAAAACGCAGACCTGCAATTGCTCCTTAGATTGTGCCACAAAGTTACTTCAGCAACAGATCCATCGACATGTGTCTACACGTCAAGCGCAATACGATGTGCTTTTATTTCCGGTCAAAACCTTCAAAACAAAAGCCTCTACTGATGGAAGCTATGTGCACAGCCTTGTAAGTTTGATATATTAACAGACAAGTTGACCATCACAAATAATTCAAAAAGAGACCAATTGTGTTGTTTATTGATAGCATATAACGTTGTATCATAAGGTCATGGCAAAAAAGGAAATTGGAGGATAAATGCCAAAATTACAAAGTTAACACGTTAATGAGAATGCTAACAGAGAATTTTACAAGGAATGAAAAATGAACTAGAAATTGCAAAATATCCTTTTTTGTTTTTCCTATTTTTCCTACTTTTTCATTTCTCATTTACTATTAGATATTTTAGTTACACAATCAATCAACTACAGGTGACCTGTCAGTTAAGCATATTTTGCTCCACTATATATTTCGGCCTAATCAAATCATGTCAGTATATCACTCTTGTCATTTTTCAACAATTCAACAATTTTTATAATTTAATTCAGTTACTTTATTTTGAAGTTTAAAATCAGACAACTTCCTGTATTTATCTTTCTAGCGTTCTGTAGCCTTGACGCTTCTCTGCCGACTCTGACGTCACTTCTTAATTGTATGCAGGCCTTTTGGGGAGATCAAATAATGACACGTAGAAAAAAGGGAAACTCATCATGCGATTGCAGATTAAAGACAAAAGAAAATACAGTTTGGTACAACCTGTTTATTTATTAGGCCGACATTCAACAGCAGAGGCATCACTGAACTCACATGTTTATAAATCTATAGGGGTTGTACATCAAAAACATTCTGAGCTCAACACAGCAGGCAGCATGGTTCATTTGTCAAACTATATGTGCACTTACAGACAGTGACTGAAAATATCATTCATTCTTGATTGGAGTAACACTGAGGGCAATGAATCATTTATGAGGACTAAACCTGAGCGTGATGAAGTATTAACAGGTTGTTGTTGTTGTTTTGCTCCATCAGAAATCATCCCAGTTTGTACTCAGCTCCACTGAGCCCTCAGTGTAATGACCGCATGGACTGCTGTCCAGAGCATCCTTCACCTGAAAGGTAAACAATGAGGAAATGGATCTGCTCACTGCAACAAGAGTTATCACAAAACAGATAACAATAAGCCAAACTGAAGGTGTCTTACTTTGGGAATAACCGGAGGGTTTAATGTGCCTTTACAGAGTCCGTTCCAGTTTAATCCTTCAAACCATCTGAATTCAAAAACGGAGCATCACAACCTATAAAACCATGTTTCCAAGCACTGGCCTCTGTGATTTTCTCCAGTCTAATACATCTGTAGTCTTACTTGTGCTTCTGAATGTCCTTGCCCCCATTTCTCTGACTGCCCAGTCTCTCAGAGGGATTGGTCCTTGGCGATGGAAAGCAAACAAGAACACACAAATAAATAAACTATGAATTCATACTCCGATTCTGTCCTTCGAGAGGGGATGTTACACCACAGGCCGTGTCCACACACCTGCGTTGTTTCTTAATTAGCTTCTATCTGTTTGTGTGTGGGGGCGCTGGAAGTGGGGATAATTGTCCTTTAACATACACAATGGTGGGATGGAGGGAGGTTTTAATATTTTTCTGAAAAAGCACAATAAAATAACTGTCATTAGCTTTCACATCCTAACTCATGGTGTCTAGCGGGGCATATTTACAACACCTGCACAGTTTCTTTATGAGACTGGAGGCACTTTTGCTGATGGTTTTTGGAAAGTCGATCTGATCGATGCCACGAATGGTTGCAGTGAGAATCTTTATCGGGTCAGTGTCGCTGAATGGGAGCCTGGAGAGGGAAACAAGAGCCTGTCACCATCACATCAATCTAAAGCTGGAGAAATGAGCTTAACAAATAGGGCTGCATACAACTGTGAAACCTACCCACCACTCAGAAGTTCAAACACAAAAATGCCCAGTGACCAGAAGTCCGCAGATACACCGTGGCCTTTGTTCAAGATGATTTCAGGTGCCATGTAGCCCGGTGTACCGCAGAATGTCCAGGTTTTCTTACCCATCTCCAGCTTCTTTAAACACCTGGAGCCAATCTATAAAAAGAGGATATGAGTTCACCCACAGTAAAACCCAGAACACTATGATGTCATACTGAAAACCTGAATTTAAGTTTGTAATTGTCGTACCAGTTTGGCATAACCATGCTCATCCAGAACAACATTTTCCGGTTTGACATCTCTATAGATGACACCTCGACGGTGAAGAAAGCTCAAGGCCTCAACGACACAAGCCGTGTAGAATCTGGTGCTGCATTCGTCCAAACATGCCCTGAAACAGAGCAGTATGCAGAAGTGCTGGTTTAAGCATACAGCCAACAAAACAAATGTGTGATGTAGAGAGATGTAAGACATCGAATCCTGCTCAGTCTTAAAATTGCATTGTGATGAAAGCTTGGCCAAAAACACAACGGTAGGACTTTACATATTTTATCAGTATGATGACAAAAAGTGCCTCGCATCCTCTTTAGTCATAAATACTTACTTATCTTTGAGTAGAATATATAAATCCCCACCGAGACAAGCTTCTGTCAAAATGTACAGGCACTCTGCGTCTCTGAAGAGTTTATGCAGCCTGTGATCAGCACAAGAACAGAAGCATGTTAACGATCATTATGTCATCAAAACAATCATGAATAGATGACCGTTGAATAACAGACACCTGGCTATGAATGGACAATGAGCCTCCATTAGGATGCGCCCTTCTCTCAGGACGTGCTCTTGTTGACCGTTGCTGAGGATCAGCTTTTTCTTAAGGACCCTCATGGCATAAAGACACTTGATGTTGCTCTTCAGTTGCACCTGACAGAGGTGGAAATCAATAGATTACATTATAGAAACATGGAATCTGGAGGAGGCAGCCGCACGGCGGATCTGTGTCATTGTGTGTGAGCTGCTATAAGATCCACCCCCTCACCAGGTCTACGTGACCGAACTCCCCAACTGCTAGAGTGCAGATAATCTGGAAATCACTTAAGGTGGAAGATGAGAAGAGATCAGCATCTTTGTCAGACCTGTTCACAAGCAAAACACAGGTGAGCCTATGCATTGTGTATTCTATAGGTGCGAATTATACATGTGATGTAGAAAATAACATTGTAGCCGAATGCTCCTCACTCGATTTTGGCTTCAGGGCTTTGCTGCACCTCATGACTGCAGTCAAATACCAACCCACCAATGCCGTCCTTGAAGGTCCTGAAATACAGAAGTACATGAACATTCTCAGAATCTCTGGCTTAGCACATCAATTTATGACAAACGTGGAGTATAGCGTCGCAACTGATTCAGATACTATAGGGTTTGGCTATTGACGCATACATTGTTGCACCTTTTGTGGAGAGCTGGTACATTTATTTAGGTCTTGCCCCAAACGGCTGTCGAGTAAGTTGTCACGATTTATTTCTGATCGTATCGACCCTCCCTTGATATTACTTTGGAAAAATGTATTGTTTCGATTGATCAAATATAACTGAGATCTCTGTCTGCAGTATTATTTGATTATTTTCTCTATATCTGAACAAGAAAGGTTGTCAAAACATATATCTGGAAGCTTTAAAAGATATTTATTTAACTTTTGTACATTGCTTTTTTTTATGACACCCTTTGGTCCTTCTGGCTGTAAGTTGTATACACAAGGTGCTGTAAACTGGTTGTATAATTAGCTCAATGAAGTCGGTAAAGAATATAAAGCAAAATAATCAGTTCCTGCTGTCTATGCAGGGAATTTTATGAAGACAAAATATTGACTTACTCCCTGTCTATGACCAAGCATGAAACTTCACCAGCAGCAATAACATTCACAGTCCGAACATCCTCTCTAAAGACAGAGTGAAGAAGAAAATCATAATGTTACTGACGCAAAATAAATCATTGATATTATGTTGGCACAAATGTCAGTTTTCACCATCATAATGTCCTCTGAAAGTGCATTCATTTCTCCTTACCCCCACAGAGCTTTCTCTCCAAACCACTGTCTCTCAGAGAGCTGAGAAAGAACAACCTGCTCTTCATGGCCTGGCTTCTTCTCTGTCACTTTCACCTGGACGAGCACAAAAGAGAGGCAGAAAGCGCCAAAGGCAATTATCAACCGTTATAATACAATGCCTAAAGCTGCGCTGACATTTTGTCCTCCACAGTCTAAATCTTTTTCTCTCCCAAAGCCTCATCTCATCTGTGCAGCAGGCAGAGAGCATGCAACTTTACCTGGCCTTTGCTAATGATGTAAAAGGTGTCTCCTGTGGCCCCTTGTCGAATGATGTAGTCACCTTCAGTGTAGTGTGTCTGTGGGACATAAATGAGAGAGGAAAAGAAGATATAGTATATTACAGAAATAAAGATGAGGGCCAGTAACAATGAAGGACTAATCATGATTCTACCCCAGCACCTTCTTGTTCACTGATGCAAAACAAAGACAGCGGAAAAAAAGAAAGAATTGGGGCCTCGTCTGTAAAATATCACATTTACACGCGTTCCGTCTGTGTGCACACAAAATCTATTAGCTGGATTCCGTTTGAACAACGAGTGACGGTTACACAAAGCGGCGTGCTTCAGATTTTAGGAACTTAATCTGTACCTCCTCCATGAGATCAGACATTTTCATGATGACATCCTCTGGCAAAGACTGGAGGAAGGGAACGCTGCAGACACAATGAAAGGGTTGAAAAGCGTTTCATTTTTCCCCCCCAGAAACATTTCATAGGAATGTTGATATTTCGGTCGGTGTTAAAGGCCTGATTGCAGCATCGTGGCGACTGACAAACAACATGACCCTGGTGATGCTGTGCTGAATATACTAGAATACGAAGCAGCTTTCCGGGCACGCTCTGTGTCAAATGAAGTGTATCGGTCCGATGTTCACCTGATAAGCAGCTCCATTGAATGAGAAAGGCTGTTGAGACCACTCTGCATAAGAATAGTCTGGTAGCTCTTGCGGTCAATAACCCACAGCTTGCTGTCCGTTTGAGCTGCAGTTCAAAAGACAGAGGAACTGATCAAGGTTGTGACGGTGACACTGGAGCTCAGGTGGAAACACAATCAAGAAGCAAGTATTAAAACAGCTCTCAAAGACGTGTGTAGTTTGTGACGGATGTGGACTGAATGCAGGATCAGCTACAACCTAAAGAGCAGACAGTAAGAAGGCCAGGACTCTATCAGAAATACTCATCATGGAGAATAAAAATAAATGGAAGTGCTTTCTTTTCGGGACTTTTAATATTAACCTGTATCACTCTTTCTTTATAAATGAGCTTTAAAGAGGGTGTTTTAAATGAATAATGACCCACATTGATTGGTTCACTGAAGCGTCCTGCAAACGGAAGTAGACGTTCTCTCGACGGTGTGATTAGATCAACTATCTGATAATATGGTGAAGCCCTGAAATCTCAATCTCCCCCATTTGGATATGCCCCATCGGTTTTCACTTAAGTGCCATATGACACTTAATTCAGGGCTATTGCTTTATTTGGATCTGAATGCTGTGCAAGATGTTTTTAAGAAGCAAAACATTTCTCTCAATTGAGGATTTTTCTGACATTTTCTGCAATATATAATTTGCTGCCACTTCTTTGATCTAATGACAAAGCCCCATTTTCACCTGGACCTTTATCACTGTCACGATGAAAGAGACCACATGAGCAAAACACTATTGATGGTCTCAGATGGCACCAATGGGAAAAAAAGAAGCAATTTCAGGTTCAGAGAGGAGATAAATATAGTGGGCCCTGACTGGATCAGAGGTAACAGCTGACAGAAATGGACATGGTGAAACGAGAACAGACCACCTACGTGAGCTGAGCATTGTTACTGGAGAGCAGATATATAGTAACAGCTGTTAATTGGAAAGGCTGACTGCTCGCAGGACAAAGAAAGCAGCACAAAAAGGGAATGAGATGCTTCGGGACCAAACAAGGTAATTGTGAGTTTTTCTCAGGTCAGACAAAGTTTTCTCACAGACTCAGATGCTGGGAGGAAAAATGACAGCAAAAAAAAAAATATTCTTACATCAGAAATGTATGTATGTGTGTGTGTATATATACACATATATACTGTATATACATATATATGCTCCAACCATGAGACCAATACTATTTTTGTCGAATTTGTAACGGTTTGTGTGTGCATGTTGTATTGCAGGGAGGAGATGTGGGAGGCAGACTGCTGGGTAATGCAGTAAAGCAGAACATGTTCTAATTCCCCACATCACTGAGAAAAAAACCCTTTGAAGCTGTGATGGTGTCTAAGATCTCAAAATGTCTTTGATTTTAGATTCAAAAGACGTCTGTCTTAGACTGTCTTAGACCACTGGCAGAAAAACGTCTGCCAGTGATATTCTCTCAAAGAAGAATTATTTATATCCCTACCACCAGTGTTTTTTGTTGCGACAGATCACCATCGACATATGAATGCAAATATAAAACCAAGAACACATTGCTTTTGATACCTGAGACAGAGTAGGTGTGGGTGCAGTTGTAGAAGAGGGCCAGCTCCCCAAACATGTCTTCTGGCTCCATTGTGAGAAGCTTAAGTCCGTCTTTTGTCAATTCTAGCTGCCCTTCTGTTAACAAACACACACTCAGTGAAGAAACAAAGCATGTACATAACACCTAGAACTGTAATATGCATGTGCCAGGATGTCTGTCAGGACGTCTGAGATATACTGTACAAACAACAGATATGCAATCATCCTTAAGTGGATCAAGGCCACCACCTCTGGCTGGTTAGGATAACAAGTGAAAGGCAGTGAGCAGCTCCCCATTAGCATGACGCATCACAAATGCAGCCTGAAGACAATCCAGCACTGTTAAACTCTGCAACCACCGCAGAGCAGAGTCCCCTTTCTCCTTGCCTTTTGTATCAAGTTGACATTTCAACACAAAAAAACCCATCAATACGAGTCACTCGTTATCCTAAGTGCCTCCTCTTTTCTTGCTCAAACATGCAGTTCTCCCATCGCTGTGTTTGAGTGCAGTGTCAAATAACTATCGAATTGCATCGCGAGCTAGCAGTAATAAAATAGATATACAAAGACAAGAAAAAATTAATAATTTTATCGGACTGTTCTCAAGCACCTGTCATCTCAAGGAAGTGTTATTAAAAGCCCTCGAGCATGATTAATGCTAGCAATTGTAAGAGGAAAATGATTTACCTTCTAAAACATAAGCCTGAGCACCGTTGGCCCCCTCCTGAATGACATAACAGCCTTGATTGATGGTGGTGGGATACATACAGGCTATGATGGTTCTGATTTCTCCTTCGTCAAGGTTCTTCAACAAGTCATTCTTCAGAAATGATGACTGGATCAACTTCTGAGACCTGAGGGAACAAAGGGACAAAGGGAAAAAGTTTGGAAATGTTTATCAATTCTAAGTAATGCAGAAAGCGGAAACACTGAACACTGAACAGCCTTGAACATTTGAGAGACATGTTTTCAGTGATAGCTTACTGCTGGCTTTTGTCACAGCTTCTGTGTGAAAACATGGCGAGAGTCACCGGGTCCAGAGTGAAAGGCTCGGAAATGACTGTTTTTCTATTGACTTGCTGCGAGTCCTCACTTTGAGCTGAGCAAGCTGTAGGAATAAACACACGCACACAACAGGACAGGTTTAAGGCTCGCGCTACCTGTTGAGGCTTTAAACTATGACATTTATAAGCACCATGTTCGGTATCTGCACTGGCTGCAGAGGATCCTGGGAGGGAGACAGTGGCTCTGTAGCGATCCAGTTCTTCCTGCAGTCTCCGGATGAGTTCATCCTTTGTATCCAACTCCAACTCTAACTCATCGATTAGTGTGTCCCTCTGACGGAGCTCCTCAATCTTTAATTGCAGGGCAAATTGGAGGTCCCGAAGTGTACCCATTACCTCCAAACACCAGCTGACAAAACACAGCAAAAACATATCTCTTTTTACACACAAACGAAAACATTAAGTGGGTCCAACTACACACATTTCTGTCTGATCTTGAGTTGCAGTGATTCCCCATTTGTAGCTAATCTCAGTTAACTCAAAGCTAGACAGCCATCTGCATCTCTTCCTGTGATCAGTATCAGTATTATTAATAATATAAACGAGGAATCAATAAGGTATAAAGGCTTTTACAGGAGAGTTTGATATGCTTCTTAAACATATACCCATAAGTGCTTGACGAGATAGACAGACAGACAGACAGACAGACAGACAGACAGACAGACAGACAGACAGACAGACAGACAGATAGATAGATAGATAGATAGATAGATAGATAGATAGATAGCTGCCATATAAATATTTGATTCAATGAAACATGTTTGATGGCAATCATTTTAAATAGGCTGAATAGTAACATAACATGGTTAAGTATTCCAAACACAGTTTCCAGTGCAATAAAAAAGAAGACTATAAATGTGTCTTTGCTCTATGAGCTTGCACTACTTGATTCAAGGACACTTAACAAAAATACGAGACAAGAAAGGACAATAAAGTAGCGCTGCTATAGTAGACTAAAAGAGATACAACAACTCAGATGAATACAAGGTCATTATAGACTCACTATTATGTCACACACACTTTGTGTCCCTGCAAGATTAAAACGTGGATTGTTTTTTCCGTTTTGGGTCGCAAACGCGCTCAGAGCCATACGCCCTGATGAACAGCCTTTTAAATACACGAATGAGTTGGTAAAATGTGACAACAGCGATATATGTTTTCTGATAGATTAAACACACATGTATGATATGTCCTGACAGATATAATGCCGAACTGTCTTCCACATCTCACACACACAAAGATCACTTACCACATGCAGGCTGTCGGACAATGTGGAAGTCTGTCTCACTTCGTCCTGAATATGTTTGTCCCTGTTTAGCAGCAGACAGCTCATTCGACAGGTGCACAGCGTCTCTGTACCCGCCCAAGTAAAAGATGCTCCTCTCCTGCACGGGGCTGGCCAGGGCTGGGCACAGACAGCAGGCAATCACATGACCCAGACAGTGGAGACCATTCGGGAGGCTGTAATGAGAAATGCATGGACTGGATCCCAATTGGGTCAGAGGGTCTTTGGGGTATTTCCGAGCCCAGGGGGTAGGTAGGTCTCCGACAAACCGAGCAGTGAGCATCAATCATTTTATTCCCCAGATATTTTGCTTATGTGAAAGACTGTTAAGACTGGCTGCGTGCACTGATAAGTGGTTTTACTCTCACTCCATTGTACCATCAAAGAGGCCTATTGAAAATATGTATTATGATGATATTTTGTAAATATGCCTAATTTGGAGAACAATTATCCGGCCCATAGCTTTGTACAACAAGACCAAAGCAAAGGCAGATGGCTTGTTTTTAATTCAAATTAAATTCGTAATACCAAGTGATTAAGTGTTTTTAAAGATCCTTCCCACTTTATATTCCTAACCCCATATTTGTTTTCCTTCATCGTTTTTCTTTTCTTTAATATTTAATTATGGTCTAATTATCTCGAGCAGAGGAAAGAATAATAACAATGTCGTTTTCTCGCCCCTTTTTGGTTGAATTATCTTCCGCATGTAGCAGCCATCAGCTGCCATACAGCCCTCCAGCCAGTCAGTGGCAGTAGTGTCACGTGAGAGAAGCAGCAGCACGCGTCAGCCGTAGAAGAAGAAGATGGGCCATCGATAAGAAAAGAAACACTGTGGCTATTTGAGCTAACAAAGTGACGTTAACTGAATACATCTAACGCTGGTTGCTTGATTGTTAAACGTGTTGTTGTGTTTTGTTCTGGGCATCATCGAAAATGATCCTTACCGTGAAACCACTTCAAGGGAAAGAATGCAGTGTTCAGGTAAGTTAAGCAGCGCTAGCTAAGCTAACTGCTAAGTGTTTCCCTACCGCTAGCTTAATGCGCAACATCAGCTGACGTTAGCCTTTATGGGTAAGCTAACGTTAGCCGACAGTGGCGATGGTCCTGTGTCATGCTCGCTTGAGTGAAGCAAGCACAAACATGATGCTTCGGTTTCAACATTAGGTTGTCAAACTCCATCCAGTGTGACGTTCATTTTAATGGATCTGCTGTACATTCGCACATCGCCCGGATATGAATCGATGTTACTATAGATTGCTTGTTAGCCACATTCTTGAGAAAGACACGTTAACTAACGATTTTCTCTCCTCTGGTCCAACGTTCAGACCCAGTGTTTTAGTGATCGCTCTATAAAACCTCATGTGAGGGTTATTGTAGGAAAGGGAAGTCACTAGGGAAATACTTTAATACGCAGTACTAGCGTTAAATTAACTTAGAGTGTCTTCGCAACTGGCTGTGATGTAATTTGCTCACTGTAAGGCTAGGCCATAGGTCCTGCTATATGTGACATAGGGACTACTATATGATGAGTATGCTACTGCAATATTCTGAGATATTTTGTGTAGAACAATATCAATACCTAATCAGGGTACTGTAAAGCATTTGCTGACGTGTCTATGGGGAAGTATTTCTCATACTGGACTAAATGTTGTAATCAGCAGAAGAGAAGTGGATCTAGACAAGAGACAATGCAATGTTTTTGCTCTAAAAGTTCAAAAGTACCTGACTACTAACATGCCTGTTATTGGCTCTGTCTAAAGGGATAAATAGCACCACTAAAGGCCAGTGACTGTTTGTTAATTTTCTTTGGAAAGAATGTGCTAAAGTGGCCATTTATCAAGGTAGATGTGTATTTGGTACTTGTGAAGGTGAATTCCTCATTAATTGTTAGTTATACCTGAAGTTGATGGCATTTGAGGTCTCCTCAGCCTAACAGGAGGGGAGAGGAGAATGCTTTCCAAATGTGTTTTAGTGTGACTACATCATCATGTTGTTGTTCTTCTAGGTGACTGAAAATGAGAAGGTCTCCACAGTGAAGGAACTTGTGTCAGAACGCCTCAACATACCAGCAAACCAGCAGAGGTTGCTCTATAAAGGGAAAGCGCTTTCAGGTAGATTTGCCAACAGTCAAGTGTTTCATAATCTTTATGCAGAATTGTAATGGCTTGATTCAACATTCTCTTTTGTCCATCTTGTTTTCTTCAGATGAACACAGGCTGAGTGATTATTCCATTGGGCCTGAGGCTAAATTGAATCTGGTTATCCGTCCAGTGGGGGAGAGAACTGGAGCGTCAGGGACGGCTTCCAGCAGCAGCAGCAGCAGCAGCAGCAGCAGCAGCAGTAGCAGCAGCTCACAAGGAAAAGTGTGGCAGACTGTGTCCATTATCCTTGCTAGACACTTTAGTCCAGCAGATGCGGCGAAAGTCCATGAACAGCTTATTAAGGTATTTTAATAGTTGTGCTACAATGCTTTGTAGTCTGTGGGTCGCGCTTAAACCACAAGGTTGTCTGTTCGATCCCCGGCTCCTACTGTCGTATATTGAAGTGTTCTAGAACAAGTCACTGCATATAAATGTTAAAATGTTTTAATTCTAACATAGAACAATCAAATGTTGCTACTCTATTCTTATGATGATATTAGCAGTTTCTAAATTGTTGAATCAAATGGAAACTATACACATTTAAAAAAAGCAGGATGAAATACCCATCCAAAGCTGCTCAACATTCGTTTAGTGAACATGTTGGATGAGGGAAAAAGATAATAATTTGATATTTTCTGACATGTTCATGTTGACAATGGAGATGATTTGACAGGGTTTTTTTTTTTTTTTTCAACTGACATTTAATCTTTTGCCTTCGGTTAGTATAAATGCTTTTAAATTTAGTGTTTTGTCCTCCAAAGTCTGAAAGACACCAGTTTATCCTGTGAAGCTCTCTAAATCCTACAATCCCATGTGTGGTGGTCAATTGTTTTATAGAGCATTCACGCATGCCTGGTGAACTCACACAATTCTAAAATGATCATCAAGTACTTGTCTATCACAGGAATATATTTCTAAAACCTGATCAATGTAAAAGGCACTGCAAGGTCTCAATAATGAAAGCCAGGGAAAACTGCACATTTTGTTCTTATAAGCACAAATTGTATTGTTTTGGTTTTCATTTTGACATATTTTTTTTCTCCTGTTTATTAATCTCAAAAATTGTAAGTACATAAATGCCCCGTGAATGAAAGTCAGCGTATGGATTCATTAAAACTTTACAAGTTGTTATCAACTAGATATTTTGAGATTGTTTCATGGTAGCTCTCTGGGGATAGACGTGAAAATCTCGGACCTACCAAATTGGTTAAAGCCTCCCGTTAATACACCGTTATGTCAATCTGGCTTCAGGTCTGAATTTCTCAAAATTAGACAATCCTTCTTATCTCATGCTTCATTATAAATATTTCCCTACAAACACAACATGGTTAAAATAGATTGTAGAATATTTAAAACTTGCTCTTTCTCAATATTTGTATTTTGTTTTTCCTCAAGGACTATGAACGTTCCCTTCGACAACTTAGTCTAGATGACATTGAGCGCTTGGCGGGAAGACTGCTTCACCCCGACGGCGACGGCATGGACACCTACATGGACTAAGCCTCGCTGGAAGTTTCTTATTGTGATTGTCTTTTGAGAGGTGCTCAGTTCATGGAGGTGCATACAGTGTTTAATCATTGGCTGAGTGAAGACAGATACCAGTGGCTGTTGATTATGTCAGCAATAGGGCTTTCTTATAGATGACCAAAATACTTGGATAAGAAAACATGGCAACTTTGAATTGGTCTGGTCACTGTCATCGATGTTGCAGAAATGACACCTGATCACATAATATTTGAAAACAAAGGAATCCATTTATGCTGTTGGTTTCACATGATCTCTGGCTGCTACGACTCCCAGCGGATGGTAATGTCTACTGGAGGTTTTTGTTAGTAATCTCTGTGTCAGGTGGTGTGTTGTGTTAACCATCCTTGAGAAGGTAATACATGTTTTATTCTGTAACTAACTGATGATCATTGAATGCTTTGTAAATATTGTGTTTATATATACAGACATTAAATCACAGAAAAATTACAAGTGTTGATGTTTACTGTTTTGTTGACTATTTTATGTGAATTTCAAAAAAATATATATATTTATATATTTAAAAAAATAATAATGAATGGTTTTTAAAGCAGTTTCTAGCATTGAAAAGTACAAGTGGTTGAATATATAAATGAAAAGAGACGTCTCTACAGGGACTATTTAAGACGTGACCAACCAGTGAGTCTTGAACGTGCCGACCAATCGGGTAACAGCAATGAGTATCATTATTTTTTGACCAATCAGATTGAGCGAGCGTATTGCGAGTCCCGTTTACGTGGTGAACTGACTGTTTCTTTCCTGCTAAATTTAAATAACAGTTCGGATAAAATGAAATATATTTGACTCTCCACAAATGATGACTGAGATAAACGTTGGATAAGGGCGGATAGTATCTCTTTGACATCGGTAAGGTCGCAATGGAGCATCGGTTGGTCTCATAGACTGTATGTTTGTTCCAAGCTAGCGTTAGCACAAAACTAACGTTAGGTCAAGCGCTTCACTTCCTGCCGCTAACCTGTTCGCGCGAGCCAGCTAACGTTAACTGATAACATCGAGCCTGTGCTGCTGCGTTGTGTTGCCATGTAGGTTAAGTCAGTGCCGGTCTGGATGATTAATTGTCCGTTTTCTGTTCCTTATTGTCTAATCTGGGAGGACTCTGACCAGTGTTGGTCAACCTGATGCTAGGGCGTTGACGTTACACCCCTCTCATCAGGACCACTGTTCCCTTTGGCAAAGCAAGACATTCTTCCCAGGGAAATAATGTAGACAGCATAGAGTTGTTGCTTTCTTGCACAGATTATAATGCAGCCAACTGCATTCTCATTTGGGCTTTTTGGAATAGCATTTTCATAGCTGGCGTTAGTATTTCATTTTAGTTTCAGTATGATTTAATGTGAACTGAGGTACTTTGCTGTCCTTTCTTTCTATCCATGTTTGTTCTGTTTTTACCTTTTTTAGTAAGTGTGCCCGGTCTATTGGGAAGATGGAGACTCTAATCCCCACGATCAACCGGCTGCAGGAGGTCTTTCTCACAGTGGGTGCAGAAGTCGTACAGCTGCCTCAAATAGTCGTCGTTGGATCTCAGGTCAGTCGGGGGGGACAATGAAAAGCTCAAACTTAAAGAGTCCTGTAACACTTTCTCGTGTATGTATTAGTTCTGAGGATTTTATCAAATTGAACATGTATTGTTGGTGTCAACACTGATATAGACTGACTATCAGTGCTGACTTGCTCTCATTATGTGCTGTAACAGAGCAGTGGAAAGAGCTCAGTGTTGGAGAGCCTGGTTGGACGGGATTTCTTGCCTCGAGGATCAGGAATAGTCACAAGACGACCCCTCGTGTTGCAACTTGTTAATGTTGCCCCTCTGCAGGAGAGACTGAAAACCGAAAATGGTACCTTCATATTTATTAATATTTTAAATAACAAGGAAGTTGTCCTTGAAAAATATCAGCATGTATATCATGGTTTGTTATCTCTGTCTAGGCATAGGATCTGCTTGAAGTAGTATGTGTGGTAAGCACTTTGGCATGTTCGCTTTCACTCACTGTCTGAACTGTAAGCTACTTCTTGCTGAGCCTCTCTTTGCTAACATTCAGTCTTTCGTCCTTTTCTTCTTCACTACTCTTTCAGGAAATGGGGGAAAACAAAATGCCCAATTCAGCTACCCAGGTCTCTGTATATTTGGTCTGCATGGACTTGTCTTTGTTTAGCCACTTCATTTCTTCTGTGAACTTTCTCAAACATTTAGTTTGTTCCAATCTTCATCTGTCAAGCATGATATCTGTCCATTTGTAATCTTTTCAGTTTGCATTATTCCTCCCCAAAGCGTAATGTTATTTGCAAACATCTGTAGATGTACTTGCGCTCACTCTTATATTGTTTGTTCAGGTGTCAAAGCTGAAGAATGGGGTACGTTCCTGCACTGCAAGAACCAGGTACATTTAACTGCGCATTTCAAATGACGTGCTTACTGCCGTTGTCATGTGTTATGTGCTGAGTTTAGCCGATGCATCATTCTCACACTTTTGTTGACAGATCTTCGCAGATTTTCAGGAAATTCGTCGGGAAATTGAAGCAGAGACTGAACGTACTTCAGGTGACAACAAGGTAAGAGAAAGCATGATGTTAAGTCAGTGATGCCTTAAATCTAGCTCTTTTTTTTACATAAATGTTGCTTCTTTTTGTTCATATCCTCAAGGGCATCAGTCCTGAGCCCATATATTTGAAGATTTTCTCCCCCAAAGTCCTTAATCTCACCCTGGTGGATTTACCTGGAATCACTAAGGTAAACTCAGGCACCTAAGACAGATGTTGTTTTTGTTTCTTGTGTGCAAACATAATGGCACTAGATGATATTTATCATCATATCTGCAATCTACTGTGCTTACACGAACGCTGGCTGCTCGTTGTTTTTTCCTCAGGTTCCGGTCGGGGACCAGCCAGAGGACATTGAGGCACAAGTAGAAGAGATGATCTCGTCCTTCATCTCCAATCCCAACTGCCTCATCCTCACAGTGTCCCCTGCCAACTCTGACTTGGCCACCTCGGATGCTCTGAAATTGGCTCGTGAGGTTGATACAGATGGTAGGACATTTTATAAACAGACGCCTCTTCTCCTCCGATTTCATTTTGATTTTGCTTGTTACATGACATGCCTCAAGTAGAAATGCATTTTGAATTATTAAATGTGCAGGAAGAATGTATTGTGCTTACATCATTTCAGGCTATTGGACCTGTCAGTCTTTACTGTTGAAAGCATTCTAACAGTTACAGTTGCTGTCATGGTGCACTCTGAATAATAGATTGATGGATGATGTGAATCTACTTGTGTTGATTGTCTGCTAGGTTGGCCATATGGCCTTTTAAGTGCCGGTTGTACACTGATAATGTGCTGGCTAGGATATCTGTAGCTGGGCCCAAATGTTCCGCTGCCGGCCTCAATTCTATCCCATTAGAGACCTGTTTCCTTGTTTTCTTCCATGATGTCCTACTGTATAATCGCGTGTGTGTGTGTGTCAGGTCGCCGAACACTGCTGGTGGTCAGTAAGCTGGACCTGATGGATGCAGGGACTGATGCTCTGGAGGTCCTTCTGGGTCGAGTCATTCCAGTCAGACTTGGGATTATCGGGGTGGTTAACAGGTTTGCAGTGATCGATTGGTTCTTTTTTCTTTTAGTTTAGCTGTGTATTGTTTTAAGCTTCACAATACAGCAATTTGGCAAGTTGTTGATGTCCTTATTACCCTGAACATCTGATTACTCTCCCGCTCGCTCCCCAATTGGCAATCCTCCCAGGAGCCAGCATGACATCAATACCCAGAAGAGCCTTGAGGACTCGATGAGGGATGAGCAGACTTTCCTGCAGCGCCACTACCCCTCGCTCGCCTCGCGCGCCGGCACACGCTATCTGGCCAAAACTCTCAGCAGGCTGCTCATGCATCACATCCGGGATTGCCTGCCAGAGCTCAAGACCCGTGTGACCGTGCTAAGTTCCCAGTACCAGGCACGGCTCAATGGCTATGGCCAGCCAGTAGAAGACCACAGCTCCACCCTGCTGCAGATTGTCACCAAGTTCGCCAGCGATTACTGCCACACCATTGAGGGAACGGCCAGATACATCCAGACCACAGAGCTGTGAGTCTAATCTCTTTACAGCAGCAGTATCTTCATTGAATAGCAAATGCTTTTTGTTCTGATGATAGCAGCCTTTGTTTCATGTTTCTGGGAATTTTTTTAGGTTGTCATCTAAATTCATACCTTGCGTTGCATTCCGCATTGGTTCATAATGTATATCCGGAGGGTTGGTTTCTTGTGGTAATTGTAAATTGAAGTGGTATCAGCATCTTCTGTTGGCACCCTCATCTCTACAGCTTGCTACGAGGTGATTCATTCACCTTTTTTGGTTGACTGCGTTTCATTTTTGTGCAATTAACATAGCTGACACAGAGCACTGAGAAACAGCATTGGTGTCACAGCTGAACTCATCTCTTCTACAGCTGTGGGGGTGCTCGGATCTGTTACATATTCCATGAGACCTTTGGGCGCACTTTGCAGTCCATTGACCCCCTGGGAGGGTTGACTGAGCTCGATATCCTCACCGCCATCCGCAATGCTACGGTGAGCTCCTCCTGACTTCCCTTCTTCTAATTATTTTAATCCAGATTCTAGTCAAGTTCTCTCGTTTGGAGGAATAGCAGGTCAATTATAGAGCGTGTGTGTGTGTGTGTGTGTGTGCGTGTGATTTGCCCTCCAGGGTCCGCGGCCAGCACTTTTTGTGCCTGAGGTGTCCTTTGAGTTGTTGGTGAAGCGGCAAATTAAGCGACTGGAGGAGCCCAGTATGCGCTGTGTAGAGCTTGTTCATGAAGAGCTGCAGAGGATCATCCAGCACTGCTCCTCCTTCAGCACACAGGTTAGCCAGCTTGAAGCATTTTTCACTTGATCAACTTGCTACAACAGAGGAGCATTAATTATGACAGCACCATGTTGAGAAACGTTGTCTTTGTCTTTGCAAGGAGCTTCTGCGATTCCCCAAACTGCACGATTCCATTGTGGAAGTGGTGGCCGGATTACTGAGAAAGCGCTTGCCGATTACGAATGAAATGGTAATCCACGGCTTAGCTAAAATGATCTTTCATACTAATTGTAATAACTAACAGCCAAGTCCTATTTACCGCCTGAGATTTATTCTGTGTTTTTTTCCCATTAGGTGCACAATTTAGTATCAATAGAGCTCGCCTACATTAACACAAAACATCCAGACTTCACGGATGCAGCGCAGGTCTGTGCATCTGTCAACAGTCAGCAGGTAGTTTATCTGTCCCTTACAACAGGTACTCTCATTTAATATGTATTCTGCTAGGGTAAACCTAAGGAGTCGAGTTATTTAAAGCCTTAACCATTACGTCTCACATCCAAACATTAAAGCCCCTTTTAAAGTTTGTAGTGGAGTTCCAGCCTCAGCCAAAGCAGCCTTGACCCCCCTGACTTCCTCTGATTTCTTGCTGACAGGCGGAGGCCCTTGATGGAGGAATGCGCTGGAAGAACGAGAAGGTTGCGGAAGAGAGAGTCGCGGCTGCAGGCTTCGGCAGTCCCAGCAAAGGCCAATCCATTAACCTGCTTGACACAGTGAGTGGTGGGGTTAGCAACAGAACAAAACACTTAGCGGTGAAGACATTGCACACTGTCAACATTTTACTTTGCCTCTCTCTCTCTCTCGCTCTCTCTGCCAGGCGATGCCCGTATCACGCAAGCTGAGTGCGAAGGAGCAGAGGGACTGCGAGATCATCCAGCGCCTCATCAAGTGCTACTTCCTTATTGTCCGCAAAAGCATCCAGGACAGGTTAGACTGGAACAAGTCCAGAGCATCTGAGGGGGATTTCCCCCTTTTTTCTCAGTTGTTTTTAGTGATTTCCTGTGTGTCCGCAGTGTGCCCAAGACAGTGATGCACTTCCTGGTCAACTTTGTGAAAGAGCATCTGCAGAGTGAGCTGGTGGGTCAGCTTTACAAACAGCAACTGCTGCAGGAGCTGCTCATTGAGTCACAGGACACGGCACAGCAGCGGACCGAGGTTGCTCAAATGCTCGAGGTGAAATTGGCCGACGCTTTTGTTCTCTGAATAGGTTCTAAGCATGAAAAACACAGTCTTTTCTATTTCTCTTTGAGCTGCTATTCTAAAGCCAGTGATTTCACTGACCTCTCTGTTTTCTTTTTCTTTCTCAGGCGCTCCAAAAAGCCAATAACATCATCTCTGAGATCCGTGAGACACATCTGTGGTAGCCAGAGGAAAAGAACAATTCCCTTGTCATAGGACAGCTTTGAGAGGATGAGAGTGTATTTGAGTTTACACAGAGAGAGAGAGAGAGAGTGTGTGGGGGGCGGGTGTGGCAGCACCAACATTTTCTCATGGACCGATGACCATAGCACATTGAGATCTATTGTTTCCCGTCAGCTGTCCTGACCAGTACACTGGGCCTGTTGCTTTTCACTATGAACGTTGTGTCGCGAAGCAAATTGATGAAACACTCAGGCCCAAAGTGTTACTGCAAAGTTTAATCACGAAACACACGGCCACAAACTAAATCTTTTTGCATAATTTGTGACAAAATGTTTTGTTGGATTGTAGAATTGGTGCTGTAAATGTAAAATTAAGATTTTAAGTGAAGTTGTCAAGTTGTTGCCTAGGGTGTCTTTACATTTATTTAATTTTTTAGATCAAAATGTGTTCACACTGTACAATTCCACAAACAATGCTGGCCTTCCTCTGAGCCCCTTTAGCAGGTGTTCAAATGATGCTATACTAGATGTTTTCCAACTTTAATCCCCTTTATTGGAGCTCTCACTAGAGATGGAATCTAAGTGGAAATCCAACTAAATTAATGCTGACTGCAGTGCAACACTGAAGACAGACCATGGTCATTTGCAGAAATGACTGGATGGATGCAGATCGTTTTTCCAGCTCTGTAATGCTAATCAATATCAGGTTTATTTTCCACAGCCAGATTTTAGCCCATTTATTCTGTTGCACTGACTTTTGTGTGTAGTCATAAAGGAGGAGACATACATACATTTTCCTCTGTTTGTAGGAGATGAGTTGGGCTGCTATAATATGTAGAGTGTATATATTCTATAGTATCTAGAAAAAAGAATATATAAGAATAGTCAGGAGATTATGTAATACTCCATCATTTGATTTGAGATCCAGATGGTGAGGCGGTAATCTTCTCTTTATTTCCCCAAGCCATTTGTTCACTGGGTTCCAATTAATCAATGATACAGAGAGATGAGATAGTTCCCTATTATTGTCCCTGTCCACTAGTGAGGACATTACCCAAGTACAAGAGACTCAGTGTGCAGATGCCTCCTGCATGCAGAGCCATTTGCTTCTGTGCCAATTATTAAATTAATTGTGTAATATTTTTCCATTTCGTCCCAGTTTAGGTTGTTGTGCAGGCAGATTCCTCCACCAAGTGATATAGCAGTCAATGTGAATCTCCTCTCACAGCCAAAACAAATAGTTGAGTTATTTCAGCAAGACCTGCCCTAACAGGGACCATCAAACAGAAACTCTTCTGACCTTTTCTTCTGTGATCAGGGAGCGAACACATCGCATCAGTCTGTCTCTCTGAAAGCCCTGTGTATGTAAGCTTACATGTGTGTGTTCAGTATGCATGTGTGGGCGTATGAATGGCTGATTTATGTATGGTTTGTATTATTTAAATGTATTTTATTATGTGTCAACTGCCTATATGAGTTCTTGCCTGCCAATATTTGTGATACATGTTTACGGAACCGAGTCTGTTGAGATTGGAGGGACTCATTAAACCCTAAAACAGGACACTGTATGAAGTCTGTTTGGGTGTTATTGACAACATTCAGTACTCGAAATTGATCTGTTTTCATACAATCTGTTCAGAGTGAGATGTGATTAGACTCACTCTGCTTCACTTCATTGATCTCAGGTGACTGAAAAAGTCTGTTCAGTCAGATGGATCTGTCACGGCCGCGCCAATAACATGAAATCAGTCTCCTGAAGGGTGCCAACACACACACACACACACACACACACAGTAACTGTGACATGAGCAGCAGGCTTAAGCCTGTTTTCTTTGATGGTTGACTCACACACTGCACCCCACCTGCTATGGAAAGAGCTGCACCGGGTGAAACTACAGATTTAACCTTTATTTCTTATTGCCAATGCAATCCAAGTTCAACCTGAGCAACGGTTGAGACGTGAGGTGATGGATGAGTTAGATGTGGCAGTAAGAGTGGAGCGCTGGTCATTAATGTTGGATGAGAGTGCGCGAGGGCATTATGGTCCAGGAGAAACCAGTTTTTGCACAAGACACAAACAGAGTTGATTTTATGAACCCAACAATCTGTGTGTGCTTGTACACACAGAAGTCAGAATGCATCTATAACAGAGAGGCAGATTAAACGGTTTGAAAGTGAGAGCGCCGTGCTCGCAAAGGAAGATGAACCACAAGCTTATGAACTCTTATTTCACATTGCCTGCACTTTTTGTACCACTGTAAGTTATTGTGATCACACTCTTATAACACACCCCACCAACACGACTAGACTAGACCATACCAACTCTGACAGCCTGGGAGGGTGCTCGGCTGCAGTATCGTGACAACTGCATTATTTTAGTCCCCTAAATCCTGCTGAATTAATTTGGAACCAGCCCGGGGCATGTTTTGATTCATTCATCAAATGTCTCCAGGCTCTCCTGCCGTCCTCCGGTGATTTACAGGAGGGGTTTTTCCGGCTGCAATCCCCTCCTCGCCTGTCCTCAACCGGTGAGCCAGTCAGCAGAGCAAGCTGAACAAAGCCATGGGAGAGATAGAGAGAGAGAGGGGAGCTTCTGGGAAGAAATCTCTCTCACTGACTCTGTCGCCTGGACAACCGGGTAAGAGAGGAGGAGAGGGAGAAAGGACAGAGGAGCATAAAAGGAGAGGAAAACAAGCCATTATTAACTGCTGAGATGAGAAGATTCCTGTAGAGTGAAGGGGGGGGGGGGGCGGGGGGAGTAGATTTGTGTCTCATTCTCTTGTGGGGGTTCCCTTGGTGTGTCTCTCTTGATGAGTTATTAACTATGACAATAAAGCAGTGCATTTTCTTTTTCTTCCCCACAAGAGCATGGAAGAGATGAAATTGCAGAGCACAAGTTCAGCACGATACAAGTGGACCCAGTAGGCCTGAACGCTCCACCTGTAATCCTCGTCTCATCAGCCTCAGGTAAGACTCCTCAGTGTTGCAGGCGTTTGCTTTGATAGGGATGCTTTCGTTTTTGCCTGATGTATTATTAATACAGATCATAATTCCTGAAGGTAGTAAACTGTGTAGTTACCTTGGAAATGCCAGATAAAGTCCAAAAATGAATTAACAAATGAATAAAAGCGTATCTTACCTGCTAGGAGTACAAGCATTGTTTATCAGAGTAACTCTGGGGCAGTTTTTCATCATGTGTATAAATGTGTTTATAAACTGCATGAAAAGGAAACAACCCTCACTGTAATATGGGGATTGTTTACAACATTTTATGTAGAAGAGTGGGAATTGCATGGTACAGCACCACGACGCTTCACACACCGTACACCTAGCTTTGCACTCCCTTCAGTGCGAGCATGAATTCATCGAGAACACAATGAGAAAACACCGTCGAATGAATCTGGAGAGTTTGACTTGAACCACGGACTCCAGATTCACAGTGCACAAAGGATGGAAGGCACGTCTGCTATAAGCGTGCTGCTGAGCGCTCATGCATGAGGATTGTATTCATCGATCACTCGTTGTGCAATCGATGCCCCTTTAAATGAGGTGGTATGCTCGCTGAGTTCACACCAGGCTGAGTTTGTGTGGGGCAGCATGTGATATCCATATTGGATGAGATGGAGAGGAGATACAACTGAGGAGGGTGGGGTTATTTTTAGCTGCTGTCAATAATGAAGGTTACTAATCTCTCGCCTTTTGTGCACAAGATGGAAAAAAAGGCAGAAAGATTGCAGGAGGAAAAGGGCAAGAGAGTGAGGGATGGTGAGCAAAAGGGGGGATGAGAGAGACGTTGAGACAGATGATTGTAGATGAAAGGTTCAGGTTGGCAGCATGCTGGGATCGCTCAGAGCTCCCACCTCAACTACCTGACACAATCCAGAGATGGAGTGGAGGGTAGAAACACTTGCACTCAGCTTATTCACGTTTTTATGGGAGAAGAAATACATGAGAAAAACTGGTCGAGTGGAATTTATGGTTCACCTTCCTTTTTGCTCACAACTGGCTGAACAGGAGACAAATACAGCTCTGTGCTGCACAAGACGGTGCTTCAAATACTGCTGTACAGGCAAGCAGGTGCTGCATGAGTACCTGGGCAACACTTGCTTAAAGATGTTCAAGAACAGAAGCTACACAGAGAGTTCAGAATTGAGTCTTATGCGAGGGAAGGTAAATGCTTTTCAAGCGATTAATACCAGATCTCATACCTCAAAAGCTGCAAATAGATTTTCACTTCAGGGCCCTCGGTGCATTTATCTCCGTTTTGAGTCTAAAACTACATTATAGACAAAGAAACATAGCCCCTAATACAAACCGAGCCATGAGGGAGACAGCATTTATTCCTCTAAATACAGGAAGCACGATGCCAAATTACACACTATTTTTAATCCACACCTGCGCAGGGTGCAAATCGACTGTGTGCTCTTAATCTTTACGGAAAAATAGTGGTTTTGAACATGTGGGAGCTCGTAAAAACATTAGTCATACCAACCTCTGCACTGCTCACAGTGCTTTACAGCTGCACACCACTCATAATCATTGTACATGAGGTGCAATGCTCTTGGACACAAAGAAGCGTCAGACTCATCGAGAGGAGAGAAAGGGATGTCTCCCTGTCGCTGTGCATCACTGTCGTCCTCTTTCAGAGGGTTAGCACACAGCACAGAGCCCCGCCTTGATGTCCAATAGGCACAAAGTCTGCATGTCCGTCACTGATGACTTCTTCAGACTGTGACATCGGGCCCCTAATCAGCCTGTTTTGACGTTAAGATTCTGCCTGTTTGATTTTTTGCCATGAATCGAGCAGAAAAGCACAATTTCTCTTCACAGATTTCTGAGGTGCTGGTCATTTGTTTGAAGGGTGACGGCTGTGGTGTGTGTGTGTGTGTGTGTGTGTGTGTGTGTGTGTGTGTGTGTGTGTGTGTGTGTGTGTGTGTGTGTGTGTGTGTGTGTGTGTGTGTGTGTGTGTGTGTGTGTGTGTGTGTGTGTGTGTGTGTGTGTGTGTGTGTCCAGTCATTCCCCAGGCTTTTCTTTCCCCATCTCTTCCATTCCACTTCTCTCATCATATCTCTGTGCTCGTCTGAGTGTCTCCTCTCATCTTCTGTTGATGAGAGGAGCACCATCATCAAAACGAGCTGCAGAGGCAGACGTGATGAACTGTAACAGGATTACAATAATCTATTTACCAAAACTCCATTTCGTTTACTCTAAATGCGCAATTATATTTGACATATTTCTTAAGATTTTTTGCACAAAATTGGTCATATTACAGACAGAAACACGTCTGGAGAGGAAAAGTGGCTTTCATTATGGTATGACAGAAAACAACATATTGGGCTGCTCCATTAGCAGTGAACCGGAGACTTTGTGGACACAGTGCCTGCAAAGCACACAAGGGCATTTTCTCCAGCAGACATCAACACTTTTCTTTCTTTAGCCCGACCATAAAATATAGTTTATTCAGGTGAAAGACCACAAACACAAATCCCATAAATCAACAAGCCTCTAGTTTATTTGCAGCTCCAGGGTTTGCCTCTCAATAGTCTTTCTTCTCTGGTTTCTTAACTCGAGGAGTCTTAATCATTTTTACAAATATCGATTACACGGCGTAATTTGTAAATTCTTATTTTTTTTACGATGGATTTTTCACTTAGGCTACAGAGCTGAGAGCAGCTATCTTTTACACATAATAAAGATGCACTGTCTCACCTGGCTGACCTTAAAGCGCTGCTCTAAAGAGAATAGATCAATTGCTGCAGTTAGTGGGCTCACTGCCACTTGGATAGAAACTGCAGTATCGTGTGTGTCGAGGAGTAGAGAAAAGGTGGCACCTATTGACACTATTATTCAAAGGCTGCCCATCACAGGAGGCAAACCTTTTCTTCTTCCTCAACTCTGCCTAATATCACACTCGCTCTTCTTGTCAGGAATTAGACAAGTGAAATGAATTCATTTGCTGCAGGGCAGACACCGCTACTGGGGATTCGAAGACGGCCACCAGCAGACCCTCTCTGGGTGATAATGGGCTTGCACCCGCTGACAGAGAGAAGAATTAAATCACAGTTTTTAACCTGTCTCACCCCCGAGCTCTTGTGATCAGCATCTTAAAGCAGGACTCAGACTTAATTATCATGTTCTTGCTTGCTGAGTGCAACTTTTTTTTTCACTTTGTCCTTCATTTGTGTCTTGTGCTGTCACATGTCAGCTGCTGGCAGTTCAAACATCTTTTTTTTGTGCTCCTGCCCCGAGAGAGAAAGGGGTGTTACTTTAAATGAGCGATGATCAAGTGGTGTTATGTGTCCCTGACAGGTGCCAGCATGGATGTGGACGATGAGCCACTGCTGTTTCAGACCAACTGGGGAGGGGAGGAGGAGGAGGAAGAGGAGGAGGATGGAGTAAGGCACGCAACAGGACAGAGGTGTTTTTCTGGGGAGGCTGGGGTGTGTGGACTTTGGAGGGCAGTAGGGTGGGTGTACACACAGCCCTGGGCCAGTGGAGTGGTTTTAGGGGTAGTTGTCTCGCTACCGTGCGCCCTGTTTGCCTACATGCTCCTCTACTGCCCTCCTCTGGACATAGACCTCTCCTACAGTGCCTTCGAGGTTCACAGTCACTTCTCTGCCCAGCGCTTCGACGCCCTCACCATTGCTGTAAAGACTCAGCTAGGGTCCTGGGACAGACGTAGGCGAGACGTAGATAACAGCGAGTCTGAGGCCCTGAGGGAGCTTCTGCTGGAGATGCTGAGCAGACAGGGAGCATTCAACAGGACAGACAATGAGGGCGTGAGGTCTTCCACTCCTAACGATCCTTTACATGCAGCAGATGATCAGAAGAGTGGAGCCTCAGAGAGCAGAGATAAAAGGACAGTGCTTGAATTGGGGAAGCGCAAGAACTCAAATCACAGAGCAGCGGAGGAAGCGGAGAGATCATGGGATGAGAATTTGACTCTTCCGCTCATTAGGAGGCGCAGATCTGCTCCCAATTACTACCTGCAGAGCCAGGCTCTGTGGAGGATCGAGCTGGTGTTTGTGGCTCAAGGGGAAGGCGATCGCAACATCTTCACTCCTGAACGTCTGCAGACGATTCACCACGTGGAGCGCCTGCTCATGCAGCACCCGCAGTTTCATCAGTTCTGCTGGAAGCCTCTGGAGATGCTAAGGGATCTGCCACTAGGACCGTCCTACTGCTCCCCACCCAGCTCACTCCTGTCTTATCTGTACCCCAGTGAGAGGGGAGGGAAGATATACTATGATGGCATGGGCCCAGATCTAGCTGATATTCAAGGTGAGCCCACAGTGACAAAAGAGGGGGGGAAATAACAGCCTTCAAACCTGTAATACCTGTAAGAATCCTCCTAACAGATTTGCCATGTATGTATTCCCAGGTTCTCTGAGTCTGGCCATCACCCACCCACAGTTCTACTGGTACGTGGATGAGAGTCTGTCCCCTGAGCATCTCTCCTCCTCCCTCTTACGCAGTGAGATCCACTTCGGAGCTCCTCTTCCTTCCTACTACTCCGTGCAGGACCGAGCTCACGAGCAAAGATCGCGTTTCAAAGACTTTGTCGTTCAGTGTGCAGACATCCTGGCAAAGCAATCCACTAGGTCAGAACAACGTCACTGCAACATTGCCCATTTGTTACAGTCCACAATCATTCCATTCAGTGGTTTTGCCGCATTATAGTCACAGCGTTCACATGTGCCACACAATGTTGCAAACGGTTGAAATCTGATGTGATTTTTTTGTATGTGCTCAGCCAGGTGAAGGTGCTGTATGGTGGAACAGAGCTGTTTGACGATGAGGTGAGACACACCTTCTACAATGACATGATGCTGGCTGTCATCAGTGGAGCGTGCATTACTGTGCTCGTCTATGTCCTTACCTCCTTTTCTGGTACAGTATGACCTGCTTTGAATTCCTCTTGCATTTAAGATAAGATAAAATAATCCTTTATTAGTCCCGCAGTGGGGACATTTACAGGATTACAGCAGCATAGTGGAAAGTGCAAACAAGAGACAGAGTTAAAAAAAACCAAATTGATGCAGTCAATTCTCTCAGTTGTTTGGTACCATATGACTGTTAACGAGCTCTTCGATGCGTTGTCGTCTCTCTGCAGTGTTTCTGACTTTCTTCGGACTCACTAGCATTGGACTGAGCTGCCTAATGGCTCTTTTTCTGTACCATGTTGTCTTTGGCGTGAGGTACCTGGGCATTCTCAACGGAGTTGCAGCCTTTGTAATTATCGGGATTGGTAAGGGGAAATAAATACCTTTTTTTTTCACCAAAGGAATAGTTTGATTGTTTTTTGGGGAAATGCACTGAGAAGACGATGAGCAGATGTGATGTCTGAGAGTGGTATCGATCTTCTCATCTGACTTTCAGCAAGAAAGTTGAGTGTATTTTTCCAAAATGTTAAACGTGTCCTTTAGTAGTTTAGTAGAATTATTTACAGCATGTTTGCCATAATATGTAATAAGGAAGCTCTTTTGTTCTCTCACTGCTGCTCAGGGGTGGATGATGTATTTGTGTTCATCAGCACCTTCAGACAGGCTTCTCATCTGCGTCAACCGCAGCAGCGAATGATCTACACAATTAAAACAGCCGGCCGAGCTACTTTTCTCACCTCCTTCACTACTGCAGCTGCCTATGCTGCGAACACCTTCTCTCAGGTGAGCATGGAAGAGAAATCCAACTGTTAACAGGATCTGTACGCGGCGTATGAATGACTCCGCTGCTATGGGTGAATAGAAGTGCCTCTCTCAGCAGACAGTTTTTTGCATGCGATAAGCACAAATTCAATGTTTCAAGTTCCTTCACGCTGTGCTTCGTTTAACTGACACTTAGATTCCAGCCGTGCATGACTTCGGCCTATTCATGGCCCTCATTGTCAGCTGCTGCTGGCTTTGGGTATCCGCCCTGATGCCCGCCGCTCTTTGTATCTGGACTGAGTGTGTGGAGCCTCAGGAACACACCTGGTTGAATTGGTGAGGCACTGTGTTTCCCTTACCTTTGTGTGAGATTTTACTTGCGCATGCTGTGCGACACCACAGGCGCGTTGTAATCCATTCAGCTGTCTCTCTCCCTAAACTGCCTCCTCCCGCTGAAGCTGGAAGCTGTTTTCGGGCCTGTCGGCGAGCCACGGCCCTTTGTCAGATGAGGATGATGATGTGGCACTTCTGTCAGTGGAGATGGAGCCAGGTGAGATTATTATCTCCCCCGCTTTGAGTGAATCATGAGGACGTGGGGGGGAATGGGAAAGGGAATGAGTCCAGGTTGTAAAATGCTGCTGTCCAGGCGCCACTAAGCCCCCTGTCTTCGTCTTGACCCAGGCTCCTGTGACACAGACGGCGACGCGACCATTCTTTCCCTGTCAGTGGAGACACCTCGCTCCCCTCCAGGGCAGCAGCATGTGGGCGTGGTGAGCACGAATCTCCGGTGGGCTCTAAAGCACTTAGTGGCAGAGCCGGCCGTGGTGCGGCGAAAGGCCGTTCTAGGTGAGATTTGATATAAATCGCTGAGAACTCCCTTGACATGGGAATTTATACTCTGTAAAATGTCTGTAGTTTGTTTTTCAAAGATATTGTCAGCCAAGATCTTGATCTATGATTTAGTGGTGAGAGTAACCTTCAGCTCATCTTTGTCCAGCCGGAGGGGATTTAGTCTGTCAGAGGAAGAGCAAGTGCCTATCAGGAAGTATTTATCCTCCCTCTTTTTAAGGAGTTTCTGAAATAGATTCTTGCTCCTGATCCGTCTGTCAGCTGCTCCATCTACTCCATCAGCGCCTCGTCTCTGCCATCATTGATCATTGTCTTCCTGTCGGCCCAGGTGTCTTCCTCCTGGTGCTGCTCGTGTCTGCCGGGTTCTGCTGTCTCCTGAGGCCCGCCACTCACGCCCCCCTTCTTTTCCGCCGGGACACAAACCTCCAGACTCTGCTGGCTCTGAGGAGCAACCTCAGCGGCCAAGGCATCTCCTGCCCCATGTGCTCAGGTGAGACTGTGGCAGTGATGGAAACACGCACACTCGCCAGTTAACCTCACAGATCCAAAACAAAGACCGGGATTTCATCTTATGATCTGCAGGTGTGTTCATGGAAAAGCCCCATCCTTTGTACACCCACGCTTCCTCATCAGCATTTAAGTTCTCTACACATCAGCAGAGCCAGAGCACAGCAGCCTTCTCTTCTCCTCGGAGCTCAGTGAAACCAAATTCAAGCACCAACCAAACAGGTGAAATCCAGCACGTAAGAATCCTCTTCCTCTGTATTCAAAACCTCTCCCACTACTTTTTAAATATTGGACTTTGTGTTTGTTTTCCAGGCTCTTTACTTACAGTGTTCATATCAAAATTGGACCTTGGAGCCTCGACAACTCTTTACCGCTTCTCCCTCAACACCAGCACTCCCTCCCCATGGAAACTGTGCCGCACAGAGCATGAAGACCTGTCATCATTTCAGGTTAGAGAGCAAAAAAATGATGACGACAGTATAATTAGTTGTACCGGTATGTCTCCCAACTGCAATATGTGCCACTAAAGCGGCTTATAACTAATCTTGTTTTATCTGAATAGGCGTATTATCAGCCCCGTGGCAATTACACCACCAGAATGACAGTGTGTGTTTCCCATGTGTACCACCCGTACCCCAGCTGGATGATCACATCCACCTCGTGTGAACCCCGTCATGGCTGGACACCAGAGTTTTCCTTTTATGTAGCGTCGTCTCTGCAGCAGCACAGCAGGTGAAAAAAACAATAAACGTGTGAGTTAGATGGACTGTCGTGTCGTTTTAGTGGACAATCTGTCATTTCAGCTCTGCTCTTTCTGCCCTTAGGAGACTGTGCTTTGCCCAGCGCCGCCTGAGACCTCATCCCAGCCGCGTGTGCGTCAACCCGCCTGGCTGCGGCATCAGTTCTGGGCCTGATGGACCCACACAGGGAACCTTTTATATTCCCAGTAGTGAGTGAGCTAGTGTCAGAAAGCATCATTAACATTGACACAGTTTGTTAGCCCACAGTGAAAACTATTTTCTCGCTGCATGTGTCACACTGTGACATGTCTTTTTTTCATTCTCACGTTGAGCCTTTAAAATAGAGAAACTGTGATACAACAGTCTTTCAAATGTTGCTCTTTTTAAAAGTGGCATCTTCTGAACCCACAGGAGGATTTTCCCACAGTACTCTACTTATACAGATATTTTTGCAACGTATAAATAAATGCCTGTTGACAGAGTTTCCTCTGGTTCTATTTTCAAAGATGCCTCTTCTGCTGCCAAAACGAAATCATCCAAAACGTTTGGCTTCAACCCATGCAGCGGCGGTGCATGCGGCCATCCAGCGGTCCGTCCTCTGGTCGACACCGGGGCGATGGTTTTCGTTGTGTTTGGCATCTTGGGAGTCAATCGCACCGAAATCAGGGACAACCACGTTATTGGCGATATGGTGAGGGCCACAGCTGTGTCAGTGTGTCTTAACAATCGACAGAAATAAAGCAGAGACTGATTTTTAGATTACATTATCGTGTGGTTGACATGGTGTTTAATTCTCTCCAAAGGGCAGCATTATATTGGACCCGGACTTTGATATTTTCCAGGAAATGGGGCTTCTTTGCAAGATCTGTAAAGCTGTTAGTGCAAACACACAACTTGTAAAGCCAGGAGGAGCACAGTGTTTGCCTTCAGGTAACACCCGATCACCATTCAGAGGGAAGTCTTTCATTTCACCAAACAATATCATCGAACAATTATTAAAACCGTAGAGATAAAATGGTTTGTTGGTTAATTGATACGTTAATTTATCAACAAAAACAAAAATCAATCATTTCAATTATTAATGCTATTTTATTACGAAATAAATCAATCAATGGCGGACTGATAATGATAAGATGACAATTAAAATAATCAGTGATTGCATCACTAAAAACTTAATTATTATAAAGTGGGTAAAAAAAACACAAATCCTGAACAAAGACAAAGTCAACCATGTCATAAAATAACCATGTGTTGAGAATGAGAAGTGTGTGAAAGGTCATGTCCTGTCCTCTGTTCCCTTCAGGGAATAAACTGTCGTCCATTCTGCCTCTGCTCCATCCTGAATGTCACTCTCTCCCTGAGCCCAACCTGCTCCCCGGGCAGCTCTCTCACGGAGCGGTGGGAATGCGTGGAGGGAAGGTCCGCTGGCTGTCCATGGCCTTTGAGTCTGTAAGTCCCTCCGTCTTTCAGCTTGTGCCTGCATCACAGAGCAGCACTGTTCCAGTTGGTGCCAATGCGTAATCTTCTATCTCTCGCTTCTCTCAAGACCACATACAAGGGGAAATCCTCCTTTCAGACCTATTCTGACTTCCTTCAGTGGGAGAACTTCATCCAGGAGCAGCTCGCCTCACTCCCGCAGTCCTCCGCTCTGCAGCGGGGTTTCCAGACCTGCGAGCACTGGAAGCAGATCTTCATGGAAATTATAGGCGAGTGAGAGAGGTGGCACTGTCAAATAGATGCGTTTATTCCTGCAAACTGACGAAGGGTGAATCGGCAGCAGGTAAAAATCCGATATTATACTGCTCTCTGGTTTTGTAGGTGTGGAGAGTGCCCTCTGGAGTCTGCTGCTGTCTCTGGCCATCTGTGTGGCAGCTGTGTCCGTGTTTACTGCACATCCTCTGCTGCTGCTCCCAGTACTCATAACCATTCTAGGTAGGAGATGAAAATCTGTATTTTCAGGTTTGGAAGTGACTCACGTTTCGACACTCAGAAAGGAATTTTAAAATTGAATATTCAGGCCTGGGTCGGGATCATAAGTGTAATTTTGAGTTTTTTCAACAGGAGTGATCTGTCTGGTAGTGGCGCTCATGTATTGGCTGGGCTGGGAGATGGGAGGAGTGGAGGCAATTTCTCTATCCATACTCGTGGGATCTTCAGTGGATTACTGTCTGCACCTGGTGGAGGGATACCTGCTGGCTGCGGAGGCCCTTTCCTCTTCGCCTGGTCATAACTCAGTATGAGAGTTAACATTCTTTCAGCAATTAGAAAAACTGTCACTGCACATCTTCTGTTTACAAACAGCTAATGACTACGATTTTGGATTTAATAAGGCAAAGAGTCGCCCTGAAGGCTCATGAATAAAGAGGAGCCGCTCCTCCTATTAATCTCTGCTGTGTTTTCAGGAGCCGGGGCCCGAGAGACAGAGACGGACCTTGGAGGCAGTGAACCATGTGGGCGTTGCCATAGTGTCCAGCGCCGTCACCACAGTGATCTCCACCGTCCCTCTCTTCTTCTGTGTCATTGTGCCATTCGCCAAGTTTGGCCAGATAGTGGCCATTAACACCGCCGTCTCCATTTTTTTCACCCTGACCGTGACAGTGGCCATGTTGGCGTGCATGGCCCCGGCTCGCTTCAACAGGCCCCCCGGCGCCGTGCTGAAGGCCGGCCTGGCCGTGATGGCCGCGGCAGCCTTGGGAGCGGCTCTGTGCTGGGTGGGAAGACAGCTGGGAGCGTTGGGCTGGCAATCAATCAGCACGTAAACACAACTGTCCGCCTACTCGCACTGATGTCAGGCAGGGGAGTTCCTCTGTACGCAAAACTATGAGAACTGTAAAACTCTATTGTCCTCCATGTTTGGGAGGAATATCAGATCAGTCAATGGTCTTGTTCTTTACAGCACAAAGATGTCAGAATCTATTCCACAGTTAGAAGCTGTTTGTTGTCACAAAGTACATCTTTTTTCACTTATCACTGGATTTTAAGAAACTCAAAGTATTATCGTGTATATGACTGTATATGATCGTCTTCAGCCTATGGTGGAGATAATTGAGTACTTGTTGGGAAACACTGGCTGAGTCACAGCTTTCATCAGTGCACGTCATTGCCACTGACTGTTCTGTGACCTTCTGTTGCCAACACCGAGAGGGTGCCGCGCTCTGACGTCCGTGACCATTCGTGTTACTGATTTTTTTTATGATTCATAGCCATCTTGTGAAACATTGTTTGATTTCTTGGTGTCTTTTCTTAGTTGTGCATTGAATATGTTACCAGCCGCATTAGTAACAAAGGTTATGATGTCCCGATGTGGCTGGATTAAAAGTTGTACTAGTCAAGTTTATACCGTGCACAGTTTTGTTAAAAGTAATGTGGGGTGTAAATGTTCCCGTATGCTGCTCTCACACATTCTGAACTGAGCTTTTGATGCTGCCAGAACACACTCGTTCTGAAGTGTAAACCAAGACTTGTCGTCCTCTCTTTTGACCCTTTCACGTGTTTATATCTTGGAACTCAAACTGCGTCAATGTCTCTATTTTTGTCATCAGCACCAACTGACAGAGACCTCTTGTTAGCTCCTCAGGTGTGCCCTCCACACGTCCTCCACTGCACTTGTGGGCACGCGCTGTAACCAACTCTGCTCCCGCGTCTGCACTCACCCAATATAGAGCAGCACTCAAACACCCATCGACGCCAGCTCCGGTCTGCCCCGCAGTGAAGGTGAGGGCCATTTGTCAAACCACGGAACACAATACTGGCTCGGGGGAGTGACTGACTCAACCGCGGCAAGAGTAGTAGATTTCTGTTCCGTGCGTGTTACTTGTGAATGTCAAATAAAAACAGGTGCAGAAAGCCTCGGGATATCTTCTTTTGTGAAACCTCAGCACGGTTCTCTTCTGCATTGTTATGTAAGTGAGCAGCAGAGCAGAATGAAGACCTGTCACTGTTTGCCTCAAGTCACATGGTTACCGAGAGAGCGACAGCAGGCAGCGTCGCATCTCCAATTGGCTGTCGTTAATAATTCCAGCAGGGCCGAGATCCTTCTTGTGGCACGCGTCAGTCTGTGGCACGCAGCGTCACACAGCGTCCCTCTCTGTCACTCAGCGTCCGTCTCTGTCACTCAGCGTCCCTCTCTGTCACTCAGCGTCCCTCTCTGTCAGTTCAGCGGAAAGATTCAGCTGTGGCACGCGAGCATAGTTCGGCAATTGTCAAGAAGCTGCGGAGCTGAGGGGGCGGAGCCACATTTCCTGAGACATTTCCTGAGAACACCCGTTGTTGTTACGACAGATCAGCTTCCATAAATCATTTTTATGATTTTAGTTGAGTCACAGGAGCCCCCTGTTCTCTGTATGCATCCTTAGAGTAAGTACGTTGTACTTTTTTGTTTCTCATTCATTTTATTTCAGTATGATTTAGCTGGTTTTGCAACAAAATGGAACATAATACACTTTCTAAATTATTACTTTTATAGTCACTTACAACAATCGGCTACAATAATGAAAATAAATCATCCGTTTTAGAATCATTTAAAAGTATATATTAAAATTAAGACATAAAATGTCCAATCCAAAAATACATGTTTGAAAATATCTTCACTCTTCCTCTGCTTATATGTATATGTATGTCAGTAGGACATATGTTAACTGTTAACAGTTTACAGCATACTTAAATAAATATAAATAAATACAAAACACACGCACACTTTGTACACACACTGCAGCAATTCTTTTGCAGGAATATGAGCATATTTTCCCCCTCTGGCAAAATACAACACGTCTCATGCCTTATTTTATTTTACCAGTTGGTGGCGGTAATGCGCCAATTCGTTTGCCAACCGCCAGTACACCAAAAGGGAGGAGAAGAAGAAGCTTTCCCGTGCCTGTGTTGTTGTGCTCATGAGCGACAGCGCTACGTACCCCGTTGTAATAATACTATGAGTGAGGAGCGGAGGACCCAGTCCTGCTGCCAGGACGGAGTCATCAGGGTAGTGTAAAAAAAGTATTTCAATCTGCGCAGGAAGACAGAGGGTTACGCAGAGTGACAGAGCGTGAAGCAGTGTGACGGAGCTTGAAGCAAGGTGACGGAGCGGGACGCAGGGTGAAGGAGCGGGACGCAGGGTGACGGAGCGGGACGCAGGGTGACGGAGCGGTACGCAGGGTGACGGAGCGGGACGCAGGGTGACGGAGCGGGACGCAGGGTGACAGAGCGTGATGCAGAGTGACAGAGCGTGACGCAGGGTGACAGATATTTGATGTTGATGGTTAATTTGCAACCAAGTTGTATACATCATGTATTTACTTGTTATTTGTATGTAATAGAAAAGTGAGCATGTGTACTTCATGAAGCAATAAATAATGACAATTGAAAAATATAGAGAGATGTTTGATTCATTCTTTTCAAACACTAAGCCTAATTTACCTGAGTCATTGATTTAATTGTCACACTTAAATCCTGAATTGACTGGTGAAACAGAAGAAGTTAAAGGCCAAGATGAGAAGATATAATGTTGGTCAAATACTGTGGTCCAAATTCAATTTATTCAGTTGTATTGGCATTGAGATATAGAAAGTTTGACTCTAGAATATTCAAACAATTCCGAATCTCACAAGACAAGAGCAAAAACAAGATGAATGTGTTCTCCTTTCTTCGTTGCTGTCATGTTAACTGTCTTGTGACTGCTAAGATTGATCTCTGGAGCTGTAGGTGGAGGCAGACTGTCAGAAGTCTTACTATTTTGAAAATGTATCACTGATTGTGTTACTATGGTAACTGAAGCAAGGTCCACTGGAGGCTGTTTAATAATAGAGTGCAGTGATGAGATTAACGTGTTATACATTCATAATATCAGCAATTTCCTGCCACGTTTTTAATATTTTGTGATCCTATATTGAACGTAATTTTCTTTTCTTTCTCGGAACTGAATCACGCCGCTCGTAGATGAAAAGCAATACGTGTTTGGGATCGTGTTATAAAACGTGTTAAAGGGAACGATCTACGTGGATAACCTGTGGATACGTATAGTAGGTCGAAGTAATCAGCATACTTTTAGGAGAAAGGAAGTTGATTGACTGACTTGTACGAAGGAAATGGATCAATAAAACACGTATTGCTTTTCATCTACGAGCGGCGTCGGTGTGAGATATGTGCAAAAGACAAGAAACACGCGTCAACTAAAGGTTTACTTACAGCTAAAGATTTGGACGCTACATGTGTTAAATGCCATTTCCTACTTGTGTTAAATAAACGTAGTTGAACTGTTATGGAAGTCATCACAATATATAGCACAACATATAAAAAGCAGATAAACATTGGCGCATTACCGCCACCAACTGGTAAAATAAAATAAGGCATGAGACGTGTTGTATTTCGCCAGAGGGGGAAAATATGCTCATATTCCTGCAAAAGAATTGCTGCAGTGTGTGTACAAAGTGTGCGTGTGTTTTGTATTTATTTATATTTATTTAAGTATGCTGTAAACTGTTAACAGTTAACATATGTCCTACTGACATACATATACATATAAGCAGAGGAAGAGTGAAGATATTTTCAAACATGTATTTTTGGATTGGACATTTTATGTCTTAATTTTAATATATACTTTTAAATGATTCTAAAACGGATGATTTATTTTCATTATTTTAGCCGATTGTTGTAAGTGACTATAAAAGTAATAATTTGGAAAGTGTATTATGTTCCATTTAGTTGCATAAGCAGCAAAATCATACTGAAATAAAATGAATGAGAAACAAAAAAGTACAACGTACTTACTCTAAGGATGCATACAGAGAACAGGGGGCTCCTGTGACTCAACTAAAATCATAAAAATGATTTATGGAAGCTGATCTGTCGTAACAACAACGGGTGTTCTCAGGAAATGTCTCAGGAAATGTGGCTCCGCCCCCTCAGCTCCGCAGCTTCTTGACAATTGCCGAACTATGCTCGCCTGCCACAGCTGAATCTTTCCGCTGAACTGACAGAGAGGGACGCTGAGTGACAGAGAGGGACGCTGAGTGACAGAGAGGGACGCTGAGAGACAGAGAGGGACGCTGTGTGACGCTGCGTGCCACAGACTGACGCTGAGTGACGCAGAGGTGCCAGTGCCACAAGAAGGATCTCGCTGTCTCTCAATAATTCATGTGAAACGGCGAAGATTTGACATTGAGTTGCGGCGCATGAATGCTTCATGTCCGTCCTTAACAAACAAAAAAAGAACCGAACGAGCGTACTACTCACAGTGGCATTCCTGCATGAAACAGAACGGTGCAAATATTTTGAGTAAAAGCAGAGCAACATTGGCAGACTTTCGTTCCTGAGAGTCTTCTGTCTGCGTTGTTTTACTGAAGCTGCAGCGTCACATTTATTACGTTGCATTAGAAAAAGAAGACAATGTGTTGCCAAGTTGTACTGCCAGTGGAGGAACTTCTATTGAGTTTGAATTATCGTAGTCCACGTACATGTGTATAGATGCAAAGCTGATTTTTCACAGGAGCACTTCTTGTATGGAGACCACATTTTCTTGCAAATAATAAGTATGTGCAACCAATGTACAAAGAAATACTATTCATTTGAAAGGGTAAGATCATGTTTCCTGATCCAGAAATACTGAAGTAAAGTCTGCTCTTACCGTCCTTTTGCAAACGACCCAAATCTTTTGAATGGCTCTTTCGTACAAAGACAACAGAGTCGTAATTGAGAGCCATTCTTGTACTTCTTATATTGGCCAAATTTCGCTAGATCTGCAGCGCTGGGAGAGAGGTGATGATATAGTCTTGCTATACGATTATTTTTTACTTTTTTCGACATGCTATATTTCAGTTGTGTTTGTTTGGGCTACTTATTTGAATGACAATGTATTTCAATGGAAGTTATATTACAAGTTTTCTCCACCTGTAGCCTTGCAGAGTAGCCATCCAGCTCTGCATCTTAGGATTCTCATTTTGTAGTAGTCTGGAGAACTAAAAGAACAATAACATGGGGACTAAGTGATGTCTATATGCTTAAAGAAAAGCCTAACACTAGGATGAAGTGGCATGTTTCAAATATAAACACTTGTGCAATTTGTAACTAGTACGTTTTCTTTATGCAATACCTCTTCATGGCCCATATCCCTGGACATGTTGAGATGTCTTTTTCCAGGTCCTGCCTGTGCAAGGTCAAACTCTTCAGATGAGGTTGGAGTTGTCTCTGAATTGATGTTCAACAGGTATGCATAGAAACTAAAAGGCCTCCAGGTCTTTGTAGATGTTGTGCCACAGGTCTTTAGTCTCTGTATCTTTCGCTTTCCAGGGTTACTTTTTCTTGTGAAAAATCCAGGAAAAGATCTATATGATTAAAATATGAAGAATATGATGTACACATGAACTGGTCAAACTACCTTTAAATGAACATGAAAAATAAAATTCCATAAAAACTAAAACCTGGCCATGTCCTGTTCTACAGAAGACGATGTCTCTTGCTGTCCCTGAGAGAGGTTCTGTGTGAGCACATTTAAAAGACTCTGTGCAGCTGTCGAATTATCGTCGACATTCTGGCAAACGTTAAGAAAGGCAACACACATTAAAGGACTTGAGCTGGTCAGTGTAAGGAGGGAGAAATCCACGAACAACAGCATTAAGCTAGTTAATGCTAGCCCAATACTTCATTTCTAGCTTTGGCAAAATCCCCACTTAACGTTAAACACAGCTATTATGTATGACGCTATGTTACAATCATCATTATAATGTTTAGGATAATTTGTAGTATCTATAAAAAAAAATAACATTGAATTCTTACCTGCGGCAGCAGGCGGTGCGGGTGGAGCGGACGCCATCGCAAGGACACTACGCTGCGTTCACTGCACTGCATGAGAACACTACAGTGAAAAGACAGCATTGGATGTTTCAAAGTGGTCAAGATGGCAAGCAACGACAAATTGTCTGTATCCAGCGCTAGGAGCAGCAAGACAGCAGCATCATCGACAAGTGTGGCTCGCGCTCGGGCTAAAGCAGAAGCTGCTGAAGTGAGAGCAGCACATGCTAGCCAGGAGGCTAAACTGAAAATGGAAAAGGCTGCCAGAGAAGCAGAAAATCAGTTGGCAACAGCAAGAATAGACACAGAGTTGGAAGTGCTGATGCTACATCGAGAAGCTGATGCGGCCGTGGTGGAGGCTCGAGTGCTGGAAGATGCCGAAGGAGTGCAGGTTGCATTTGGAAACGGCAAACCTGATTCAAATTGAACGTACCAGTGAATTTGTTCAATCACAAATGAATCTTCAGAATCTTGGTTCTTCCGCTCTACTCTTGTCACCTGTTGCTTCCTCATTCCATGCAGAATCAGACGCCAGCTTCATAACATGGCATCCACCTATGAAAGACATTTCACAACCTGCCAAAGTCTGAAAAAGCTGACAGCATGCATTGGACCAATCGTGGACAAACTTCCATTTGGACTTCAGGAGAAGTGGATGTCCACTGGGTCATGGTCCAAAGAAGAGAACCATGGGCAGTTCCCTCCCTTTGAGTATTTTTGCAATTTTGTGTGCAAAGAAGACCCCAGCTTCATGTATCAAAGTAGCATCATAACATCAACAAAACCAGATAAATTTATTGTAAAGAATTGTAACGCCAACAAACCCATCTCAGTGAACAAAACAGATGTTTCTCCGACCAATGATGACCTGAAAAAGAGCTGCCAATGCAGAACATTCAGAAACAAACTCTTCTACGACGGGAATACTTTCCTTAAGGAGAAAGGAATATGTTTAAAATGCTGTTCTTTGGTCTCACACCTTGCAAAAGACTGCAAGTCCTCTGTAAAGTGCTCTGAATGCAACAGCCCCTATCATGATGCAGCCATGCATCCTGGTCCATCACCTCAAAACGTCAGGGCTCCTTCACCATCACAAGAGGATGGCGTGGAGGGAAAAGATCATTCTAACACGGCTGTTGTCAGAACAAGCTGCACAGAAGTTTGTGGTCCAGGTCAGTGGAGGCACTCATGTTCAAAGATTTGCCTCGCAGAGATATAGCCAAAGGGTTCCAAGGACATGGCTGTGAAAGCCTATGTACGGTTCGCATCTCTACAACGAACCATGAAAAGGAAACCTCACATGCAGGAACAGTATGTGGCATTTATGGAGAAAATCTTTGCTAATGGACGTGCCGAGGTAGCGCCGCCACTGAGAGAAGATGAGTGCCGGTATCTGCCCACGTTTGGGGTCTACCACCGACAAAAACCCAATCAGATCAGGGTGGTCTTCGACTCCAGCGCCCAGTACTTTGGTGTCTCCCTCAATGATGTGCTGCTCACTGGTCCCGATGTCAACAACTCCCTCCTTTGTGTCTTGTTACGCTTCCGGAAAGAGAGGGTTGCAAGACATCCAGCAAATGTTTCATTGTTTCTCGGTGCATGAAGACCACCGCAACTTTCTCTGTTTTTTATGGCACAAGGACAATGACATCAATAAAGAAGTTGTTGAGTACAGGATGAAGGTCTTTGGCAACGCACCATCTCCCGCTGTGGCTATCTACGGGCTGCGAAGAGCCATCAGAGAAGGTGCAAAAGAGCACGGTACTGATACTGTCAAGTTTGTGGAGAGGCACTTTTATGTGGACGATGGCTTGGTTTCCCTACCATCTGAAGCGGAATCGACTCGCTTCAACGAACGCAAGCGTCACTCGCTGAATCAAACCTCCGCTTACACAAGTTCGCATCAAACTGCCAGGCAGTTATAGAGGCCTTCCCGCGTGAAGTAACACGTTTTCTTTTTTTTTGGTTTTGGTTGGTCTCCTGCTCTGCGACAACAAGCTGCAGAAGCGAATAAAGGTAATCTGGAAGAATAATTTTGGTCACGACTGGGACACTCTTGTCAGCACAGACGATATCAGTGAGGGAAAATCGTAACTGCTTCAAAATATGAACTGAGCCTAACTTGTCTATAAGATCACGGAGAAATGCAACCACCACGTAAACCAATTTTTAGAAGAATTTTAGAAATCAACCCAGAAAGTATTTGACGACTCAATAAAACATATTTTGGTGGATGCTGAAGTAAAATGAGCTATTTTTAAAGACTGATAGCGCCATCTTGTGGCTGAATTAATCGAGGCAGTTAAAAAAGTAGATTCCTTGATTTCCATAGTAATTAATGTTCCGGGTGTTGGCTCAAGTAAAGTAACAGAAGTCATAGTTAGATCTTCATAAAGGAACTTTTAAAAAACATGTCTTTTCAGTTATTAATCATGAGCACGTGAAACATGGATTTGGATTTATTGTATGTTCAATCAAGTTACACATGCCTACCAAATTTCATACAGCTAGATGAAACCCAATGTTGGGGCGACTCAACATTGTTTGCGGCGTTACCAGCCCTACGGAGCGGATGTCTGAAGTCACGGTTAGCGGCTTTGAGGAGGACGCAAAACGGAGGACAATGCATGCTTATTTTGTTCTGCACAACACACTTTAACTATAAAGGAACTTCAGTCACCAGCAGAGCTACGAGTCAGAGACGTGTGTTGACCTCATTTATTGATCCATCATCTAAACATAGCACAAAAAGTAAGGACATTTGTGTTTGGTAGATTATTTCTTTGTTGTAACAAAACTTCGTGGCAATAAATCGTATACCGATGGAAAGCCTGTTTATTTCCCTTTTAAATGGTGTCACATTTGTAAGGAACATGCATTTGTGGGATGAGCAGCAGAGCAGAGTATGCGCCCATGAAAAATTTGGCAAATCTTCTCTGCCAATGCCAAACAGCTTATTTTGCCATCGACTCTTGTTTGGTGGATTGGATGATTGAAGTCTGAAGAAACAAGACATATTGGCAATTTAACAATTTATTAATTTAACAAACAGGAGCCTCAGTAGCGTGTGGAAGAACCATACATCGCCACAACAGCCTGGCACCTCCTCCTCATGCTGGTCACCAGCCTGCTCACACACTGCTGTGGGTTGGCATCCCATTCTTCAAAAAGCATTTGTCACAAGTCAGCCAACGGGGTTGTGTTGGTCTCTCTGGCACGAACAGCACGCCTAAGCTGATCCCACAAGTGTTCAATGGGTTTGAGGTGAGGACTGCTGGCAGGCCATTCCATCCTCTCCACTCCCAAATTCTGGAGGTAGTCTCTGATAAAACCCGCTCTGTTGGCATTGGCAGAGAAGCTTTGGCAAATTTTTCATGAGCCCACATACTCAGCTCTGCTGCTCATCCCACAAATGCCTTTGTTCCTTACAAATGTGGCACCATTTAAAAGGGAAATAAACAGGCTTTCTAACGGTAAGATGTATTGCCCAGAAGCATTGTTACAACAAAGAAATGATCTAGCAAACACAAATGTCCTTACTTTTTGTACTATGGTTAGTCAACTTTTATGTGTAAGTGTTCATTTTAAAGTAAATGTGATGTGAGAGAGATAGAGCAAGACCTGCAGCAAAAAATTAAACTTTCTACAAAATGTGTCCGAGTTCGTAGAGGAAGATCTTAAGTATCAAGCACGACCGTTCATTATTAAAGACTACTTTATTCGTCGTATTTTTTTTAACTAAGCAACCAATCTACGTCCTGTTTACACCGGCACCATCATGCCCAGTGTACGTGAATAGTCACGTGATATTCGTTGGATGGCGATCATTTCGATGCTGCAACTCCGAACCTCTGAACCTTTCGGGAATATTTATAATTTAATCAGGAATGTGAAATGTGTCTTCGTCATCTTAAAGTGTGTTTACGACAGCCGCATGTGTTTTGCAGCATTTCTTAGAGTGAGGGCCAATTTCAGTCTTGACAGTCCTGTAGGTTGCTGTGCATCTACAGTGCTCTGCTTCTTGTGTATTTATGAAATAAAAACACAACAGAATGGTAATTAAACAATAACAAGGGAGAGTAAGGATACATGGAGGGGAATTTAGCAAGGTAAAAAATGAAATGCTTTCCTTCTGTCGTCCCAGATGACAAGCTCCATCTATAAATAGTGAATCAAAGATAAGATGAATACGGGATATTTATATTTGGCTTTGTTGTTTTTTATGTTTGCTGGTTGTCAAAAAAATATTTCAAACACAGACCAGTGTGCCATTTAAGTCCTCAGCTCTGTAACACTCCTACTCACGTGTCCTGGATCGCACTCAACCGGCAACTCAGCCAGTGCGACGCAGGACATGGTTTAACTGAAATCGCACAAAACAGCTACACAGCTTTACAGTTATCAGTGAATATTGTGCACAAGGGTCACACATCAAACAGATGTGCCAGACGACTGAAATATCACAAAAACATTATTCTCATCGCGTTGAGTGAGAAATAAATGGTGAAAAGGAATGCGTAAGCAACATAGTATATTCAACATAGACCAATGGCTATACATAAGAAGGCAATAATAGGACTAATTTCAACAGTACCTTTCCCCTTTACAGTATAAATGTAATAACTATTACAATAAATACCCAGGCTCATTTGGTTCTTGTGAAATACTTCATTGTACCAAGAAAAGGCATTTTCTTTGGACAGAAATTATTTTACATCAGAACTGTAAATCAACACTGAAACATAATTCATATATTTATTACCCCATGTTACAGGGCACACACAATGTTCAAGTTTGCCCGAGGAACTAAAGGAGCAATTAAAAAATAAAATAAAAAATTAAGCATAAGAGAGATAAAACGCATTTAAAAATAAGTGAACTGGCATTGCATTTCACAAAAATTCATAAGCTCATGATTTTGGAACAATTCACTGTAAAGTGCTAACTGGTTTGAGTTGCGAAAAGCACATGTTCCCTTTGAAAGATCATACACATTACTTCATACATGGAGGTACGGTAATAGCAAGTCATCAGGCAAGCAATTACCAACCAGAAGACATGGACCACAATTCATTTATTAGTCCTTTAATAAGATAACTGCTTCCTTAATTTCCTTGTTAATGGTAACAACGAGAATCTTGCCACTGGTTGCCAGGACAATGCCAATTACAAATGCTGGTGTTGTCACTGTACAGTTTTGCTTCTTTCCTTGTAATTACATGCAATTGACTGACATACAGCATCAAAAATCTCAAGTCAAGTCCTTCTAATCCTTTTACAGATAGGAATCCTTGAACAAACAGGATGAGAGTGTGAGGAGAGGAGAGCAATTATTGAGGAGTGCAGGGGACCCTCCCATACTCCTCCTCCTCCTCCTCCTCTTCCTCTCCCCCCCCCCCCCCCCCTGGGTGTGGTGGGCTGGTCAGACAAAAGCAGGGATCTGTCCAGCTGATGCCTGCCTTCCTACAGGTCCTGAGAATCCACGATTTTCCTTTGTGCCTCTCATTGGGAGGCATGTTAAAAAAACAAAAAAAGAAGAAATTAACAAAAAAAGAGGAGGGATCTGGGTCAATAACTTTACCCTACGGTCCGCCTAAGGTGGACGTTCATCCTCCCACCCCAATCCTAACCATAAAAAGGTAAAAACAAGGTGTGCTGCAGAATGGCTTTTCTCCTCACAGTCTGTGGGGGGAGCTAGAGCCCCTAGAAGCTGAGGTGCGGTTGGTGGTCTTGCGGCTGTTCGGTCGTGTCTGATTCATCTTGGTGGCCGAAGGTTTTCGAGCATCAGGCTGGCGCCTCCTCTGGGAGCCCCTCCGTTTTCCCCTTTGCCCTGCACGGCCCCTTCCGGCCCCCGCTGGTCACTTGCGAGAGTGAAGCGTGTCCTGGAACTTGGTGCTGGTGTAGCGGACGTGGAATCCTTTTTTGTTGATGGTATCGTCGGAGCGGAACTTGATCACAATGGAGTCACCGGCCGAGTAGATCTCCTCTGGAGGCTGTCAGGAGTGACAAAACAACAGATTCATTTGTGCTGTCGCTTTCTGGTTCTTTGACTGCACTCCAATTAAAAATAAAGACTTCTCGCATGCTGAAACGGAAGTCAAATCAGTGACTATGACGAAGGGCATCTGACTGCAGATGACGGCTACCTCTGTAACAGCCAGGGGTCACGTAAGGGTCTGGGAACCGAACTGACCTTTTCCAAATTCATTCTGATTAAGCCTTTGGCTGCCGTTAAAGGGAGCATAAAATATACTCTGGTGATTAGTTCCAGGTGCACCGCTCCACCGAGCTCTTTTCTTCCCTGAACAAAACCCCAAACTATTTTAATAAAACAAAAGGGGGGGGGGGGATTCAATTAATTATGTGTGCACAGAAAATATGTCAGAACAGCGGAATCACTTGAATATTAATTCGGAACATTAGACTAAAAAATAATGAGTTGGTTGAGGTGCTCAGGCAGCTGCACTGTGGCTACGACAACGACAGCGCTGTAATGTCAGAGCAGGCAAAGCTTGTGCAACCAACTGTAAAACACCAGGCTGTTGATTATTACAGCGGCCATTCATGACATGAATAAAATATCTACAATACCGCTTAAGTCTTAGTTTACTGCAACAGATTTAAAACACAAGAAGAAAGCTGCCAACATATTTTATTGTGCACACAGCAAAAATGTAGTGTGCAGTTTAACTGAGAAAAGCCCTCGGGCTGAAGGTAAGCCTCCCCACACTATAATGAGTTTGGGCCTACTTTGGGCTGAACTGTGTCAGTTTATTTCGACCCGTTTTATAAAAGGAAACTTGATTGAAGAGCCACTCCCCGGGGTTCTGGGGGTGTTATGCCCCCTCCAGCAAATCATTCACAGGAACAGGCGTGAGTAAAAGGCCAGAGCTTATTATGGAAGTGTGTAAATGAAATCAAGCTGTTCTCTGACCTGAGGAAACGTGTTTCTATTCCCTGCTGGCCTCATTGTTCCAGACTCAGGCTGCAGCCTCAGCATTGGCTGATTAATTCACTGTTACAACCCGATGTCAGAGACTCTGATAGGCTATCGGCACCCGGGTAGTGATGGCTTGTGTCGACCTACAACCGCCTCCACACCAACAATCCCAAACCCAGAGGAACACGTCAACTTTAACAAAGTGATTCAAGTCTTTCACAAACCGCTGGCAAAGGTTACAGCAGTGCAAACTTCAGAACAATCTGAATACTCCTGCTGTTATACTGTGAACCTGAAAAAAGTGCTGCGGCAAACCAAGAAAAGACATTCAGAAGCTGTTCGGAAGATGCTCTTACCCCTGAGCCACAGTAACGTCCCAGCCGTGGAGACTTGGTGTCAGCTCCGTCGAAGAGCTCCATGTAGTCATAGCCACAGTCCGCCTCCTCCTCAATCTCAAAGGTCTGGAAGATGAGCTCCACTCCGTAGCCTTTCTCCGCCGAGATCACCCACTGACAGTCAGAGGCTCCGGGGTAGTTATTGTCCCCGAACTGAGCATGGGAGAACACGTCCTTGGTTTTCACCTCAGCCTTTAGGCGACCTCCACACTCTGTGACCGGAATTGAGTTGGACATTTAGTAAGCAGAGGCCAGCGTTGACAAGTTCAGCTGCTCATACTTTGTTGGTCTCTGGCTTATTTGTGGTTTTACAGTCATACAGATACAAAGGATTCTTCAACATGCTCTGTCGTTGGTTTTGAGTCACTAACATTCTCAGACTATGTGGTGTATCCTGTAAGCATTACATCCAAAAACCATGAAGACGTTTGATATGCGAGTGAGCTTAAATGAACCCATGTCCCAAAAACATGAAGGCTTAATTCAGCGATTTTACTGAAATCCTTCTTTGTGTTTTCTTCTTCAGCAGGAAGGGAAATGGAGTTCTGTTATAAGAGCATCTTTTCTTACCTGCAGTATGGGAAGCCTCGAAGCCTTTCTTCTGCACAGAATTATCAGAGAAGAAGCGGATGAACAGCTTGTTGGCATTAGAAGTGATGGGTGGGGGCTTCTTGGTGCCACAAAAGCGACCCAGACTTGGAGCTTTCCCATCTCGACCGTCGTAAATCTCAATGTGGTCATAAGCACACTCCAGGTGGGCCTCCATGTCCAGCTCGTTGAAGGCCTGCGACAAAACAAGACAATGAGTATGTTTGGTAGAAATAGAAAGTATTTCATGCTTCTTTATTTTCAATAAAATCCGGTTCACTTAACAGTGATACGTGTTATTTCTGGAAAACTTCTCGACACACAGGTAAACTTATGATGCTTTGAGATCATAAGTTGGTGACAGATTTTCTGTCAGCAAATGCTAAAAATACAAAAAAAAACGTAAAACAATCTTCTTCTTGTCTGACACAGTAGACACAGATTTAGCAATTCAATTACGCAAATAAGTTCTACACAAATAAATACATGACTGACAAGTACAAATTATACAGAGAGCTGGAGGAAGTGACGCATACAATTTTGATGCGGTGGCCTGGAGTGGTGGTGAGTGCCCAGGTGCATGCCTTCTTGCTGGGGTATTTGTCCGGCCAATTGGGGCTGGTGATGATACCGCTCACACTATTCACAGTGTGATCACAGCCAGCTGTAAAAAGACATCACCGAGTCAACGCTGACCTCTGTATCATGCTAGAGACTTAAACTCCTAGTCAGCATGTGCACATCGACTCTCATGCCTGCTCCGATCGCAAATAAAGTCAGGCGCAAGAATAAATGTGTAAGGATATCAAAGAGACACGAGTTTGAGGCAATATACCTTCTTTACAGTCGTGTTTGTTCTCATGCAGCACAAAGCCGCTCCTGCACTGACAGCTGTAGCTCCCAAAGGTGTTGACACACTCGTGTTGACAGCCACCGTTCTCCTTCGAGCACTCGTCTTTGTCTGAGGAAGCACAGAGGACAACCTTGACGTTTCCTTTCACGACTGACAGATAGCAGCTCCAAGTGACTGACTGAAAAGACATCACTGTTAGGCGACTCACCTGAGAAGAACTGTGCTTTAAAGCCCTTCTTGGACACTGTATTGTCTGATTTAAACTCAATGCGCATGTTGTTGTACTGGGAGGTAATCGCTTCTGGCTTCTCTGCCCCACAGAACTTCCCATGTAGCCTTGAATCTGCTGACAGCCCACTGCGCACCTCCACGTAGTCGTACTTACAAACCTGAGCAGGGAAGCAGAGCATGTGAACATTTATTTGGTTTTAATTATGTAACACAAGGACGACAGGAGGGCTTGTTGCAATGACAGAGAGAGAGAGAGAGAACATAGAACAAACCCACCCCGTGCCGATTCAAAATAACCCAAGTGCTCACGTCATTGCCCTCAGTCTCGAAGACGTCAAAGAGCAGAGTGATGCGGTACTGCGTGGGAGCAACCAGCTGCCAGATGCAGTTCTTGTTTGGAGGGTACTCTCTGGGCCAACCCGGGCTGGTGATTGACCCATTCAGCTTGGTGATGAAGCCCCCACATGCAGCTGGATGGGAAACACAACATGGGAAGAGACAAACAGGTAGTAAATAAATTATGTCACCAAATGTCATGCCGCAAACATACAGCTGAAATGAACGCCGTGTGAAATATCCTTTTGTCCGGACGTAACCTTATTACTGCCTGACCTGCCCGAGAGGACTCAGGCAAGCTTTGTATCAGTTACGCAACACACACACGTTACAAGAACTGGTGTTGCCCCTCACCTGGCTATTTTCAGCTAAACGGAATGTGCAGCGTTGATCCTTACCAACTGCAACAGATGTTATTTTGATACATGGATTGCAAAGTTATTCGATGTGGACAAGGTGGAATGTTGGAATAGTAAAAGTTACAGTACAAATGCTTACTGCCGTTCTGTTAGTGTGTCTACGGTAAACTGCATAACCAGATAACCAGATATTGTGCAGCTTGTATACTAGTAGTTTAGGTCTTGAACAACAACATATCAATTGAGATAAAAATAATGCTTGCACTGTTGTGACTCAACTCTTTAAAAGGCAGTGCTCAGCCAGCACAAGCATCACTGTTGGCATCTTTTCTTGTTTTTAGAAATGACTGTACTTATTGTATCTGGGTAGCTAACTGTGTAGAGTGCTTTAACGTGTAAATGACATGGTGAGTATGGCTGGTGACGTTTCTCCCTGTACTTACCCTCGCAGCTGCGCTTGTCAGCAGCCAGCTCATAGCCTGGGTCACAGGCACACTTGTAGCTGCCCAATGTGTTGACACAGCGTTGCTCACAGCGACCGTTGTCCGGCTTGGAGCACTCATCCATCTCTGAAAACACAAAGATATGTTAGGACACTTTTTGCCGGCCCCCTGGCTCGGTGGCTTACAAAGAGAAACACCCAAAAACAACAGCATCGCACAGACCCAGACCGTGAAACAAAAGCATATCAACATATATATATGATACATATAAAACGTATACTGCCATTACGTTTAATGTCTCAGATTAAACAGATGTTGACATTCTCCCTTAAGAATTTACAACCCGTAACCTCTGACCTTTGAAGAAGTTGGCAGCAAAGCCGGCCTTGTTGACAGAGCCATCTGAAACAAATTTCATCCACAGCTGGTTGGAGCTGGTTTTGATGTCATCTGGCTTGTCGTAGCCACAGAAGCGGCCCAGTAGGGGACTGTTTTCAGAGTTTCCATCACGCACCTCAAGGTAGTCATAGGCACAACTGTCATGTCTCTCAATCTGAGGGAGGTTAGAGGGTTTGAGGTTAGACATCGGCAAATTATCCAAATCACTCACAAAATGCACAAAAAAAGTATTTCAATGAATAATTACAAAAGGACTGGCGTCTTACCTCAAAAGACTGGAAGGTAAGGCCTACGTGGTAGCCCTGAGCAACAGTAATCTTCCAAACGCACACTTTGTTCGGTCTGTAGTCGTCGGGGTAGTTGGGGGACTGGATCTGGCCGCTGTCTTTCTTCACCTCCCCACCACAGATGGCTGCATGTGACAGAAACAAAAACAATAAAAACATGAATAATACTGAGCTCCCTCAATAGCAATATCATCAGCACATGCCTCTGAAAAAAACAAAACGCGTGCTCTGATTTACACAATGTGGATTAGCTGAAATGCCTCCACCACCAGCTCCCACACACACAATCACAAATCATTCCTTCGCACGGTCTGGAAACAATGGAGCGGAGTGTGAAGGCCGGCCAAGATCTGATTAATGCAGCATAAAGTGACACATCAGCAGCAGGGGAGCCAAAAACTGTGGATATGTGGATATTACTGCAGCCTCTAGGCACATTGTTGGATCTGTGACTGGCCGTGCGTTCAGTCAGCTGAGCGGCATACTGGAATTGGGTGCAGCGAGGTCGCCGGATGGATGCTTACCCTCATAAACGGCGGAGAAACCTTTTCCCACCCAGTTACTGCTGCTGCGGAACTCAATCCACAGTCGACTGTCGGTGGAGATGATTGGCTCTGGCAGCTTATCGCCACAGAATCGACCTGGGTCACAGGTGAAGACACCAAACACACAACAACCAAGATTTGATTATCACACCACTTGTGATCGCTCTGAAATTCCTCCATACAGCTCTTTACTTCATAGAAACTAAACACAGAAAGACAGAATTCAAAAACATAAAATAGACAAGAACTAAACAATTAGCATCTTTGTTTTAGGATTTAATGTTTGATAAATCAATATACTGTATGTCCTGACTCGCTGAAACTAATAGTCACTTTGTACCTCATTCACTCATCAAAACATCGCTTTTACCCTACAGTTTCTGTTTCTAATGTACATATTTTCAGAATGTAAAACCTATGTTAAGCCCAACTACTGTAGCACCTTTTCTTATATCAGGGATTCCCAAAGTGGGGTGCGCGCACCCCTGGGGGTGCGCGAGCTGCCTCTAGGGGGTGCGCGAGAGGAAAAATGTAATGGCGGTGCAGTCCTGTCTCCTAAAAATTACGTTCCCCCAAAACTAAAATGCATTCTCAATTACGTTTTACCACGAACGTATTTTCTCCCTGATTACGTTTGTGTTTGACGTACAAATACGCTTCTCATCAACATATCTTTGTCATACTCTAGTCTTTATGTTTCTGTGATCTGCCTCGCCTCTACCCCGCCACCCACAAGTTATTGACCCGCGGCCTGTTCCGAGGGCTGACAGACCTGACGATCGGGTGCCTCACGGCGGGGGCGGCTGGAGACCTCGCGTCCCAGCGCCAACGAGTGAGCGCCCGCCACTCGGAACCATGAAACCAAGTCCCGGATTTCACCCGGGGGACATTCTGGAGGTATTGTGACCGGGTGATGTGCCTCGTTGCTGGAGAGGTATGAGCCGAGAGTGGCGGGGTGTTATGGAGGTTTATATTACAACTCGGTGTTGTTCCCGTGCGTGGATGAGCGCATTTCTGCCGGAGACAGGCGGCGTGTTGTGGTAGTATTCTGACCGCGTAATAGGGAGGAGAGGCGGTGGTGGAGAGGGAAAAATGTTAAAGAGATGGTGGAATGTATGATTGACGAGAGAGAAGCGAAAAAGTTGGACGTGATCCCGGTGTCCAACAACACTGTCGCGCGCATCGATGCTTTGTCCGAAGACATCCTGGCTACATTGGTCGGTCGCGTGAAGAAGAGTGAGTTTTACTCTCTGCAAGTAGACGAGCCTACAGATGTGGCCAATCTGGCCAATCGTCCGTTACCTTCGTAACGTTACGTCCGTTACCTTTTCGAAGGCACGAAAACAAACGCCACGCGCGAGCAAACTGTTCGTCCGATTTTTATGCGGCTCTGTTGCTTTTTTTTTTTTAAGGTGTGTGTGTGTGGGGGGGGGGGGGGGGGTTGGGGGTGCGTGAAGCCGGTCGGGATGTAGAAGGGGGTGCGTGGCCTAAAAAGTTTGGGAACCGCTGTCTTATATGATAGCAAACTGAATATTTTAGAATTTTGAACTACTGGTTGGACAAAAAATATATTGGAGATGTCACCTTTTTATGGGGAATTAATTGGCAAAATTGTCATCAGATTATTCAACAATGAAGTACAGTATTCTCCCGTTAAAACTGACCTTTGAGAGGGGCCTTCCTCCAGTAGCCATCTCGGATTTCCACATGGTCATACCAACATAAGTGGCTCCTGTACAGATCCATGGAGGTGAAGTTCAGAATGATCTTAAAAACCAAGAGAGCATGATTACCGACACGGGTCAGATCAATAAGATGTAACAGAAACACCATGTCAGTGTCAACAGTTAGTGAAGGCTGTTTTCAGGCATCTCAAAGTTGATCTGGTATTTCCAAACGCTCATACCTTTTCCCCCGGTGTGACTGATATTCTCCAGATGCAGTGCATGTAGGCCGAGTATCCGTTGGGAAAGCCAGGGGAGGAGAAGTTCCCGCTGCTGTCCTGCAGACTGTCCCCACATCCTGTCCACAAACACACACAGACGTAAGGCCTGAGCCGTGAGCATGATGCACTGCCAATTTGTCTTTGCCTGAAAACACCCAAGCCACAAATTCAAACTATACACACATCAGATCTGAAGTAAATCCCCTGAAAACTCGCTGCTGAGACAGATGCTGGATGCTGGAATTATAACACTGAATTATAACACTTTTATGTTCAAAAAGAGGCATCTGCTTGTAATATTCACCCACAACCCCGCACCTCACCCCTTTCCTCCTCCAGATGATGATCACACAAAGGAATTGAGAGTGTGAGACACTTTCTCTGAGCATCCTCTGGAAATAAACCTGGCCCACTATAAATAACCAAGCCCTCTGGAGGACGTGATGCATTATGTACGCCTTGCCGGTGAAAAAACATCCTTTGTTTGACTGGCAAAAACTAAAATGTGCAAGTGTGCGAGGGCTAATTCCAAACACCACACACAGCCTCGTGGAACGACTGGGCGAGACTCGTGCCCATGTGGGGGAAAGATGTGCTTAATTAAGACAGAGAGGAAATTGCATCTTTAGCTGTCCATCTGGAGAGCTGTATGCATTCACTATTATTACTCTGTGTTATCTTTACCTCAGGTTGGGTTTTGAAGGAGTCAGGAAAACATCTCCCCCCCCCCCCCCCCGACTGTTCACATTCATTGCTTGCCTTGAGGTTTGTGTGTAAGCAATAAAAACGAGATTCCCTGAGCTAAGAGTTGTGTATAATAATGCTTGGCAGAGGTGTGCCAGTACTAAAGCATTAATAAGCGCTCAGGCACACAATGGGAGATCCGTGGCTCGTTAAGGATTTCTTTTTCCAACAACATGTGGAAACTTACACCCCCCCCCCCCCCCCCCACAATATGCATCACATCATCCAGTAGGTTTCTTCCTCACGAGACAGAACTTGTCTTGAATAAAGAGACAGAATGCTTGCACAGACACATATACACCCGTTTGTGGTTGAAAACCACACCGGCAGGTCTAGCCGGTGATCAGCATTATGTTTATTCATCGAGCTTTAATGTGAGGCCTGACCTACAATTAACTGTCCGTCATCAAATCTATTCAGCAGAAGGCTGTCCACAATGTACGTCTGTTAATGCTATAAATTATGTTTACTTCAACAGCATTGAATCCTCTCTCTCATCCCTGGAATCATTAACAAAGGAGTGGTTCGGAAAAGGGTCGGGCTTATGTAACTCTCCTTGGTGTGTAGCCTCAGTTTACGTGGCACGTGCTGTACATGAGTGTTGTTCCCAACAATCTTTCAGTCATTGTCCTCTCGAGAACAGCTGTTCTTCTGCATCTATCTGGCAAAGAGTGATGAGAAACTTCCTGTCTCTGGATAGTGGGAGTCTCGGACGCTGTAATCAGGGAACCACACCACATCAATAGTAGATGCTTGGCTATTTCCACACAGTGTGAGCTGCATCTATGGCGAGAGGAGCTGCAGACCTCTCGCTCTCTCCGGGCTATGTAACACACGCATGCAAAAAAATAGACAGGAAAAACCCATCGCAGACAGCATCTGTCATTTTGGTTCTTACTGGAGCATTTGTAGAGTTTGCGTGCCTGTGTGATATCCCCTTTGCTCAGTCTGGTTCTCTGGCCAATGGGTGGTCGCACTCCGTTCACATCATAGCGTGGCAGGATGGTGTCCAGGAAAATGCCCCTGTAATTCAGGAAGAGAGGCTGATGTTAATGTTGCACGAAACCCGGCCGGCATGCGCACAATCCTGGTGACTATTCTAACATGCATGCACACCACAAAACATGTTTGCTCAAGGATTAAGTGACTTACCATCAACAGGGCAATTCAATCACTGTCAACGTTATTATTAACGGTTTCTAAAGGATTTAGACTTCTAAATGTGTTGCAGTGTCGGCTAAGCCAAACTGAATGTGGCTGTTTTACAGAAAAATACAGAAAATCCAACAGGACAGACAAGAGGGGCATGGAGAGCTCATCTTCATATTCACTTTGGATATGCTTTTAAGCAGACATGTAAACCTGGTGACTCAGATAACTGATATTCATTTTCTACCATAAAATCATTTCATTTCTGATGTAAAATCTAATGAAATCTGTCAATATTTCTTCCAAGTAAAACACTTGAAATGAGATGTGGCACCAGTTATATTGGACAGCATGCACACCCACATCTATGTTGATATAAGAGTTACCATGATCCTGACGCACCTGCATGTACTGTGCCATCACAAAAAATTGTATAAGCTGTAAAGGTAGGGATGTGGACAAACTGTAAAAAAAAAACAATCAGGTGAAGCATCTAAGTAGCTTTAAAAAACAAAAATGGCAGAACATTAAGTACAGAAAAACTCATTTCCCACTCCTGTCTCACTTGACACGCTAGTTTATCACCGCCATTTTTTTTTTTTTCAAAGTATTGGCCAGAATCGGCCTGGCTCCCTGGCCGTTCCCATGGTGACATGCCTACCAACGGCAGGCATGTGCAAACAGAGAAGCCTGAGCTAACAGTTTACACTCAGCCTGCCCGTCTGTCTGGAAGCTTCCAGGAGCCCGTATGCTGGCTGTCGGTGAAAAACCCCACTCCAGCCGGTGTCAGAGCAGACAAAGGGCACACTGGCAGATCTCTATTTGAGTTGGCACTGCTCCATGCACCGGACCTGAAAAAATATCTCCGGAGCAAAGGAGGGGGCAGGCGGAGCTGTGGGTCGGGTAACACATCCCAGACAATAAGCATGGGGATCAGCCCTGCTTGTCCCCAGGAGACACAGCAAAACATCAAGACCAGCCATGAAATCGTCCGAACAACACACGCAGCAAAGGCCCTGGCTTCCCACGGTGATTTACTGTAAAACACAGAGCAAACACCCTGGCTAATAATGGTGTAACAAAGAAAGACACTGGCACAGGTAAATCAGCCAATCAGCGCTCAAGAGAAAGTGCTCGGAATGACTTGCGAAAAGCTAACAGGAGCCTCTTGTTTGCTAATACAGCTCTGTGAAACATTCCCCAGCAGTGGCAGCCATTCCTCTCCCGTGTCTAAACAGTCGTATTGATCAACACAGTTACACAAATTAGGATCGCCACGGAGTAAGTGTGAAAACAGAACGGGACGGATTACCCGACCAAAGCATAGTTTAGGGAAGGGCTGCTCCTTTGTGCAGCAGACTGTAGTGCATATACCACACATTTAGAGAATCAAGAGCTTAAGTCCAAATCTTGACCTCAGAATGACAGCAACTAAACGAATATCCTGTTTTTAAGTGTTGAGTTGAATGAAATCCAATATAAGATAAAACTGTCCTCGATGATCACTTTTATTTTTTGTGAACAATTTATCAGCTGCAGTGGACTTTTCTTCAGGTCACAAAATGATCCTGGAAATCTAAAAACCCACGACAGAGAGAAATGGCTGTTAATGGCATGAACGAAAAGGATTCATTTGGTGATAATTAATTTCCTCAATTTCCTGTTCAATACTAAACACTAAACCTAATTAAATTAAATTCTGCAATAGACAGTGCAATATTTCAGCTCCAAACTCTGTGAAGTGCATTCTTGACCTACAGTCTGGACGCACTGGCCATGACAAGCATTTATGTACATTAGCCTACACCCAGCAGCAGCCTCGGTTTAGACAGAGATTCCTTCTCTGCTTCCCAGAATCTGTTTGCCGCAAGAGCATGGCAGTTGACTTGGGAGGAGGCCCGTGCACAGAGTAACACAGGGCATGGCAGAACTGGTGGTGGAGGAAAAAAAAGTATATATATATATATATATATATATATATATATATATATATATATATATATATATATATATATATATATATATATATATATAAGATGACATAGAGGGCCAAGTTTAAAAAAACAACAGCTGGTTCTCATATAAGGTAGTAATGATCATAGTCTGGGTAGCCTCGTCCGTGTGCCCATAGATCCCATTACACCCACTCTGGCTCACTGAAGGATGTCAAAACTACTCCTTCTAAAAAGGTAGAACATTGCATGGTTGAAGTGACCTGCAGCTGTCCAAAATAGCCCCGCTGTGTTTAGACAGGCAAGGGTCAAAATGCAGTTTTCATACACAAAACTAAAGTCATATCCTGTGCATGTCAGCTGGAGGTGACCATAATATTTACACGACTAAAGTTCGGTTGTCACAGCTTACGAAATAATAATGTACATGGTTGTCAAAAAGCCACTTTGCAGTGAGCGTAGCCGTAGTGATGCTTTTGTAATTACAATGATGACTCAGAAGCTGAATCAGAGTCATGGACATGGGACAGCAATGCCCCACCAATGCCAAGTATCCTCCCTTCACCCAAATAAATAAAAAGTATTTTATTGATAAACTAGTTGCGATTCGCTGTGTTTGCATTTTACGACTACTAGTCTCCATCTCTAAACAATGCAAGCCTGATCGAGAAACATCTGTCTGCACCCATCCCATCCCACATGCTCTAATTGAGTGTGTGTGTGTGTGTGTGTGTGTGTGTGTGTGTGTGTGTGTGTGTGTGTGTGTGTGTGTGTGTGTGTGTGTGTGCGCGCGTGCTCAGCGGAGAGGTTGTGTCCTGCCGAGAGAGCGGAGACTCGACTCATCGGAAGACTCCAGAAAGTGGCAGCAACTTGACGATAGCGCAGTAAGTATTCAAAAGTCCACTGAAAACACTGCATTTTATGAGTTTTAAAAAGTGCACTCTGGTTCGATTCTCCTTTCTGTTGAATATCCGCTCGTGTTGACTCCAGGGCAGTGAAGAAGATTTCAGTTGTAGAGTGAACTGCAGAGCCCTGAACGCCACCCCCGCTGCTGCACAGAGCGCTGTGTGCTTGTTCATTAATGTTGAACATGTCGCATATCAAAAATGCACATCCATATTTGACAAAGCACTCCCATGGGTCCCCAGTAATACAGCCACCAGGTGTGAAGTAGATGAGACGAGCGGACACACAGACAGAGATTTCTTGCTTTGTAGTTAGATGCAGTAACAACAATTAATAGCAAGGTATGTATTATAACAATAGTGCTATGAAGGGGCTCAAATGGCTTTGCAGCAGACGTAGACAATAAAGCTACGAGTCCCTGCAGTAGCCTAGGGTGAACATCATGCTACTAATCACCAAAGCCTCTTCAAAGAGCCTTTAGGACCAGAATGAGCTGGTTCATGGTGTGAAAGCACAACTTTACAAGGAGCTTGACGTTGCCTTGAAAGTAGCACATGGAGGTTTTGTCATGATGAAGCAGGGCTACTGCTGCTGTGCTAGCTCAGCCCCAGGACTGATGCTGCGTCTTAATTCAAACAGGCTGTGGGAAGGAGCTGGCACATCCCTGACAAACACTTTCACTGTGGCTACAAAGACTTGGCTTTTACTTTAAAGAAAAAAAAAAAATTATATATATATATATATATATATATATATATATATAATTTATATCATTTTAAGTTTTTCCAGAGGAGTTGGATTTTAACAATTTAAAACACAGCTCAGACCTGCTACTGCTGCTGAAGCCACAATGACAGTGAAAAGAGTAAACTGACTCTGTTTTGGATGCACAAACAGGTAAAAACTTGTGAAGCAACAACTCAGCTAGATGTGAAACCAACAGATCTACTCTGATCCGCTCCGAGCCCCAAAGGAAAAAGCTAAATGGAACCAGACACGTCTGATTTCTTGCTTCAGCTTACTTCATGCAAGTGTATTCTTTTTTTCCATCACAGCAATGAGCAGTTTCATCTCATCCAAATATTACATAAATCACATTAGTGCTCCTCCAGTCTCCCTAAAGCCCCATGCAATGTGAGCAAAAAGAAGTCTGCCAAAAGAAACAGACAATAGGAAGAGAGTCCTTTGTTCTAAACACTGGCTTTTCTGTAGGACCTACTTTATAAATATATAAACTAAAGACCCACCTTCTCCCAAGAAAACAGTTTCCATCTCTTTGTACTTGAACTCAAACAGAGAGGAAACAATTCAGATCCAAGATAGACATTAAGAGAACAGTGAGACCCTTCTAAACTTTCTGTCCTCAGGCTGCATGTTAGTTTTCTAGTGATTTATTATGAGGGAGGATTTCGTGTTTCATTCTTCTCTTTGGGAATCCTGCCACATTACTCAGCAGCAGCCCATAGACAGACCTGGTGCATTACAGATCTATATACTCGTAAAAAACTCCACGAGCAGACATGGAAAATAAAGATAATGGGTTAAAAGGTTGCAGCAGAGCGGGAAGCAGCTTGGCCTGACTCGATCTAAGACTAGTGTTCATGTCTGGGGCGTATGGAGTGGAACTTGGCTCCTACCTGGAGAATGTATTCCTGGCATAGTGCATGATACTGTCAAAGTCATAGCCCTCTCCCAACGAGTCCACCTCCCCCGGCTCCATCTTCAAAAAGTTATACTCTTGTCCTGTGAAAGGAAAAAGCTCAGTTGAAATATGAGGCAGAGTCAAACTGTGCCACCTTATATATTCATGTCAAAAGGTGAATACAGTTTAATCTTTCCAAAAAATGGATCATACAATGGGGCTACACATACAAGACACAGCTAATGTTTCACAGTAAGATTGTGTGCATTTTAGGATGACAAAGGCTTCGACATTTGTTATTTCACAGACAACAAGTTGAAAAAGCTGGCCCAGATACTGACTGTCACGATCAGCTGTTTATATGCCGTTGACCAGTTCTATAAACACTTGAAGGCTGAGGATGAGCGTAAACCCCACTGGTGTTTTTTTCTGTTTCTACCATCCTAGCCCAGACTTTCTGTGTGTACAAATGTGTTACTTTTATTATTTTGACTCTTACTGCATCTTTCCAACATTATTGCTGAGGGAACGATGAGACCCGGGCTCCTACCTGGTTGAATGTTGTCCCTGATAATGCTGACGTGTTCGTCTCGGTCAGGCCGCGTGTGTTCGTGCCAGAATCCAATCACATGACCCAACTCGTGCACCACGATGCCAAACTTGTCACAGTTTTTCCCGATGGATATGGCCTGAGGGCCCCCGCCGCGACGACCCACATAGGAGCAGCACCTGTGAATCAGCCACCGGACACACACACACACACACACACACACACACACACACACACAAGCAGTGTTAACAAACTAATTAACTAACAAGCAAGTGGAAACCACAGAGGGAGACCAAAAAAAAAAAAGTGAAGTTTCCCAGGGGAGAAGAAGAAGGAATGTGTCCCTGGCTCTGTAATGTTTACGAGCTCCTATATTTGTTACATGCGCTGTACATATAAAATGGAACTTGTAATGAGAGCAACATTATCTCAACAACCTCTGGTCTGTTTTACAGGAGAGCTGTAGGAGGTGACCCGTCATCCACACATACAGCAGTGACATTCATTCATCCGTCTGCCAATGCAACTGCTGAGTGTGACGGTGGAAGCTGGATGGCTGCAGCGCTCCATCTCAGCATGACATGAACGGTTTAGTGTGGGAGTTGGGAGGACGGGCACACACACACACACATCACGGCCCTGTGGGCCAGACGGCCGCCCTTTAATTACGGCGAGCCTGGCCAGGCTCTCCTGAGACACGCCTTGAACTTTGCACAGGACAGATGGGGGCCTGCTGAATATGCAGCAGAGTGAAACGTTCCCACTGCTAACCGCTGCCGCCTGCGTGGATAATGTCATCCCTGTTGCTCCAGAGGCCATGTCACCAAGATAAAAAAAATGGCAATCAACAGTTGGCTAGAAAAAGCTCAGTTTCATGAGCTGCATCCGCTTTCTGTTAAGCGGTTTGTGTTGAATGATAGATATCAGTGGGAGAGGTACATTGTGTATCATGACATAATGGTTCCAGCTTGTGGTTTAAATCGGTGTGAGGTTAAAACATGGGAACCGGAAACGTTTTAGGTCTGTGTATCCTCTGGGAACCTCTCTAATTCGTCTCCTAACAGCTCTGCCATCTTTTCCATCAAAATCATTTCCTCAAATTTAAAGGTTGAACTGGTTTATGTTCCCAACAGCAGCAAGTGCCTACATTTCAAAGTATTTAATCGCTAAATAAAATATCCCTGCACACCCAAACAGGTTGTCAACAACCAGCACTTTTCTTGAGTGTCTGTTTAAGAAGACACTGAGTATAACTTTAGTGGAGTGCAGCAAACAGAGTTATTGAGGAAGTCTCTCCCTTGGATGCAACTCTGTTCACCATGTTTGACATAAGTGCTCAGTGACTGATGCAGAGTGATGATGAGGCACAGGAGGACATTCCTGGCCACTGAATGGCCGTCTCGCTCAGGACTGGTAGGGGGCTGAAATAACCACTCACACAGAGGATGAACAATGGTGAAAGGCTGCTGAGCAGGGGAGCATGTAGAGGTACTTAGGCGCTAAATAATTAGCTGTAGATAACGAAGGCTCAACAGACGCTGACCAGTGTTCAGTTCCTTCATGTGGGAGCTAAAAACCCCACTGACTCACCCACATGGTCGGTAGGTGAAGACAATATAGCTTTCTTCCTGCGTCCTCTCAATAAAGGTCACACAGGTGTGCTTCTCCCAGTGCCGCATGGCTTGGCGGAATATTGCCCGCTGGCTGCCTGAATAGGACGAAAGAGAAGGTGAGATCAGTGGAGCTGACACACACACACACACACACACACACACACACACACACACACACACACACACACACACACACACACACACACACACACACACACACACACACACACACACACACACACACACACACACACACACACACACACACACACACACACACACACTTTATAGAAAAGGGTACTGAATAGAAACGGCGACAGCTTCAAGACGTAGAGTTGAATAGAGTTACTGGAAATTAAGTCATGCGACATCACAATGTAAACCTTTACACTTTAATTCATATTTCATAAAGTTTCATAATTGCGTATCAATCACGGAAACATTACTTATTTTGCCTTTGAACAATTCCCCGGACTAGATGACACACTACATCGGTGCATTTCTTTACTCATTTGGAGGAATTCTCAGTTCAAGATTATTTTTCATGAACGTGAATACATGCTTGGTTAAGAAGGACGTGTAAATCGTTGTTACTTACCACTAAAGTTTCCGCTGATGACATAGGGGATAACACCTTCAGGCCAAACACGTTCAGGTCTGGAGGTGGCAGCCCTTTTCCTGCGGAGTGAACCTCGACTATTTTGGCTTCTCTGGTTGGTTGATCCTTAAGATTTCAAACAAAGACAACAAAAACATAAATTACATTTCTGGGTCGGACATTTTTACAAAGAGCAAATATACTTTACCCGTAAATAGTTCCTCAGATGACAAAAGAGACTTTTATCCTAAAACTACAGGACATTGTTTCAAGGTTTGATGCCATTCAGAAATTCATTATAATTTATCATTTCTAAAATTACATTTACGCCCTTAAAGAGACATTTCTTCAAATAACATTGTCTTCTCATTTTTGCACAAATGGATTGTCTTGAAGCGCAATTATTTCTTCTTCCAAATTAATTTCCCCAATTCAATGTCAGTCAAACACATGCAGAGTAACCATGGAGACTAAGCTCCCAGCTAAACCTGGTGATAATAATAACGTCCACATGTGAACCGCACAGATCACAATCTGTACTTCGCTGCGCTGCAGAACATTAATGTAACTGCTATCATCTGGTATAAACCCATTTTACAGAAAATGTTTGAACTCGAGAAAATTAAAGGCGAGTGCGTATACACGTTTCTTTGTTGGTTTTCAATTGACTTACTTAACGATGCAGTTTTGTGGCAACAGATCCAGTGTTGTTAATTGGCATTTTATGTTTGACATTGGGTCATTAGGACAATAAATTAACTCATCTAAAAAGGCAAACGTGTCACACTAACGTGTTCTCATTATGTCAATGTCAAAAAACAATGTTGACGTTAATTCTAGAACATTTATTAAGGATTGCATTACATCAGGAAGTAAAGTGGCGCTTCTAAGTGTTATTTCCTGTCGCAACTTAAAAAGAAGAAGGAAAGATGGTGAAATACAGAGTTGCACATCATCATCGGGGTTGTTTTCTTGTGATTTTACCCACATCCAGGTTTTATCATTTTGAAGAATTTGTGGCCTTTGAAGGAAATAAAATCTGACTGTTGAATATGCATTATGACATCATTGATCAAAAATATACCCTGGTACAAAGTTGACTCTAAGTTGACCTTTAGATACAGTTCACGTAGTGCAGGAGTTTAATGGGTGTGTTGGGAAGAAGTCGTGATTTTGAGCTCCACAATTAACATTCATATAAAAAGACAATGTGCTCTTGTACCTTTATATTTGTTCTTTCTATATTTTTTCCATTTGATCAAAATGTTCATAAATGGATGAAGGTGATGTGCTTAAGAGGGTTGGGACACTGCAGGTTTCTGTCCACATGAAGACTCAGTTTCTCACATTTGGGTTAAATCTGTTTCAGCTGTGGAACCCTCCATTGTCCCTGGTTCGGGGGTTAATACATGATGAATTCTTTTTAAATAATGAAATAACATATTGTCCTTTATCCAATGAGGAGCTTTATGCCATCGCTGCAGAAACATGTTTCTTGCACAACTTCCCCTGCTTCAGTGCCACATATGGGAAATAGGCTGAAGAGGACAAAACTCCAGCAACACTTGTTAACAACTTTATTATGAGACGTCATCTGGATAACCCTGACGAAGGCCACAGGCCTAAAGAATTCGATCTCACAATAAAGTTGTTCTTCATACAATAAGCATCTCTGTAGAAACAAAGTACATCTGGTTTGAGTACATCCTGCTCATGGACTGTTATTCCATAACAATACTTGAAGCCGTGCGACTACGAGTCCTCGTCTTTTCAAAGTAAATGTGATTAACATGCGAGCCCCAGTTTGCACAGCTTTTTTTAATTTGCTGGAACAATGTGTTCTGTCGAATTTCAGTCTGCAAGAGTAAATCTTAGCAGCCTGGTGAGATCAATTAGCACGAACACTTGTGCACGCGTTGAGGAGAAGTCTGATAACAGCCAAATCTGCTCGGTTAGCTGATAAGAAATAGTGCTGGGGAGACAAAACTTGAGGAAGATGTGTTAATTACAATAATATGATCAAATCTACCACCTTCGTTTATAGTTAGGCAGGGAGGACTTTAGGTCGGAGGTTTTATTGGTTGTTATTCTGATCATGTTCTTTATGCTCTTTGATTATGTTGGTGAGACAACAAGGGCTGAAAAATAAGAGTTGAAATCCTGTGACGAGATACGACCACGCCTGTAGAAAAGCAGGTTTATGATTCATTATGAAGTTGAAGTTCATCGTCCAGGGAGGTGAAGTGACAGCATTGAGAAAGGTTTTCAATCCAAACATTTTATTAATTGACAGTGTGAAAAAAAAAAAAGTTATGATTTGTCTTGTCGTGATTTAAATTATTTGCATCCACGAACAGTTAATCATGAAAGAGTGGGTGTAGAATGTTAAAGGAATGTTATTTTAATGCAAATGTTTGTACCAATTTGCAAAGAAGTTGATTAACCTTAAAGATACTTAAATTGTTCTTTCCTAATTGTACAACAGATGACTGAAACGTTCCACTCTTGGAGTATATTGACTTGTGTGTGTTCTGGATTTAAGAGGACCTCTGCGGTCGCCTAATGTGGTCGATACACTAATGTAGAAAGGTTGCCTTGAATACTAATTAGGATTCACATCTGTTTAAGGTGACCTGGTGTATATACTAAAGTGACAGATTGTCTGTGCGGGATCGTAAAGAAGTCTTATGCAACTGCACGGATAGTGATTTTCATTTTTAACACTATTACACAACTATTAGATGTGCAGTGACGAACCTGCTCAAGTGGACAAATTGATATTTAGAGATGAGTGTACACACAGTTTGTCTCTGTTGCAGTCCAAAGCCATGAGTCGCCACTTAACTCTCTGCCTCAGGGGTCACCACTTAGTCTATCAATCAATATTGCCCAATGGATATTTTGAGAGCAGTTGAAACATATTTTAATCCGGCAAAATGTTTCCTTTCTTCAGCATGCTCATCTATAATGCAAGACAGCAAACTATCACTATTCAAGCGCTAACAGCAACGTGCACAGACTTGTTGGTTCATGTAGTTTATAGGATTGGGACGCTTGTTGGCCCCGGCTGACTTACAGCTGTTGCTTAAATACTGGGTTGTTTTTTTTTAAGAGCAACATTTAGGCTGACAAATCCTTTCAATTACTCTCGAACATGGTTATACAAGTGTAGCAATGTGTAGTGATAACAGGAAGGTTGTAGGCATTTAAAGACTCATGAAAGACACGAAGCTGCTATCCGACAGGTGCTGCTGCCGACTCTGGAAAGTGAACCGTGTTCATTTCAAGGGACTTCCACCTCAAGTTGTAATTTTTTAATTTGTGTTTTATGTCGTTGTTACCTGTGTCTGTATTATTAACGATCTGGACGGTTCTCCGCGCCAAATCGATTATTCTGTCCACTTTAAAGAACCGCAGGTCCTCCTCGTCAAGAGCGATGTCTCCCAGAAAGGCAACTGAAACAGACAGAGACAGCACATGTCAGACGGCCTGGAAGGCAACGGCACAATATGGAGCATAAGTCTGCTGCTGCTCAGACATAGTAGGCCGCGTGGAGGCCCAGTCAAAGCACTCGTGGACGGCCGAGAGCAAGTAACACAAATATATATCAACACATCATTCCTTTCTCCTTGTCCCTAATCTGTTTACCCTTTCCTTGCAGAAATAGAGTTGGGAAACAACAGTGCGTCTGTTTGGATAACAGGAAGGCCGGCTTGTCTGGACTCCAAATTATAGGATCGAAATAGTAAGCAGCGTATTACACATGGCTGGTGAAGGTTCATGCAATGAAGAGAGAGTATGAACTCAGAAACCTGACCGTTGACGTGATTAATTGAGCAAAGTTAAATTCAGATGTTACCAACGACGATTATCACACTGTGTGCTTTGGCGTTGGGGAGTAGTTAATGAGAGCTAGCAGATATGATACAGTGAGACACTGACACCGTCTCAATGGAGTAATATGGGGCACCTTGAACAAGTAACAGCTCTTTAATGAGGCCAAGGAGAGAGAGAAATAACCAAACAGTCCCACTTTATGAGGAATGTACTTCATGGGATTCTTACGAAATGCCCCATTTCTTTGGAGGATAAGCTGGGAGTCCTCTCCGCAGAGACATAGGGCGCTCACTTTTACAGGCTTTTAACACCAGCACGTCTCTAGAATTTATGGCCCGGCTTGTATGCAGGCGTTTTGGAGGGGGTGGGGGGGGGGGGGGGGGTGTAGGGAGGCGATGAAGGTTTCAGGTGAAGCAGAGTGAGGGGGGGGGGGGGGAGTGCAAAGGGGTGTCACTGCAATCCCTATCTGAACAGGAGATGACAACGACAGGGTAAGGGAAGAGAGGAAGAGGGCATATCCTCTCTGCCCACACCGCAGCTCTGAATAGGAAGGGCAGACGAGGAGCAGCAAGAAAATGACAGCCCTCTGCATGTGTGTTTGGAGGTTCGTGTGGTGGAGGGGAGACCAACCCAGAGGAGCAAGAAGCTGGGAGAACCACTGAGTTCAGTGGAGTGATTAACAGTCGAAGTTTGAATCTGCAAATCCTCAATGTGTCACCCTGGCAAGAGATAAAGGGAAGAAGAGCAATAGAAGAAAAGTTTAAAAAAAACAACCTAAAAACCACTTGGCTCACGTCTCTCTGTACTAGTAGAGTTTATTGAAACAATGTGGAGCGGGCTTTGGCAGATACAGGCCAGTCTTCCACCCTGCAGGACGTAGAGGATGCACAGCAGAAGTGCTGTGTTTGGGATTAGAGGCTAATGACAGCAATAAGAAAAAGGTGCAGATCACAGCCGGCAAGACAGGGCACGCACAGAGCTTTAAATTCCACAGGTCAAAGGGTTCCTCTAATTTGTGCTCGCAAAGAACACTAATTCACTCCAACCAAATCCCTGAGACATAAGCACGACTCACAATCAGCACTCATACGGACAGCCTTTCCAAAAAACCCCGCTGATAGGAAGAAGCGACCAGATGAGAGTCTGAATCAGAAACAGCTTATTGCACAGTATATTACATCTACAAGGAACTTGGCTTGGTGATTTGGTGCGTAACAATAAACATAGTGCAATATTAAAAGACAAAATTCAAAAATAGAAAATAGGAAAAATTACAATAAAATATGACAAACAAACCAACAGACAAAGAGTAAGTTAAGACAAGTATGTTAGATGCCGCGCAGTATAGATGGATAGGCTGACTGCAGGGGGACATTTTTCAATTTTAACTTCACATTTTTAGTTGATTCCCAGAACTGACTGAGCGCTGAAAAGAACAGACAGTACCAGTACTTAGTTCCAAGTTGCTGCCATATAAGGCCTTAGGCACTGAGAAAAAGTATCCAAAACAATTCTATGAAACTCTTTTTCACTCTGGTTTGACTGAGGAGAATTAAACAAACAATCGGAGGACGTTTCTTTTCACACACAGTGTCGACTGGCGTCATATTAGCAGTGATATGTGCAGGCTGTGACCAAATAACGAGGAGCAGGCTTTCTCCCACCCCCATGAGGTTCACAGAGGGCTGCTCTCCCTGCCAAATCATCCACCTCCGTGCCGGAGACAGGCCGGTTAATCCGCAGTGTCATTGTTCTCAGACAGTGGCGATTGAAGTGAGCAAATGCACAGCCCGGCGGCATTGGGACTCATTTCCCCCGGGCACAGCAGTCGTCCTGGAGACGCTGTTTCAGGTTTATGGAAAGACTCTCAGGGATTGTGAATTAATCCCCTTGTCTCCTGGCTTTGATTATCCACAGAGGCACGGTTTTAGGGAATCTATTGTACACAACTCTAGGCTGGGATTGAGGACAGGCTATGGAGAAAAGTGATAAACTCATACAGGGCGCAGTAATGGTATGAGCTACAAACACAAAGTGTTGTAGTGTAGATTAAAAGCCACAGAATGTGGCAGATGGCAATGGATCACCGTACAGTGATGCATCTGTTTCCAAACATTATCCATTACCTAAATCACAACAGCTGCAGCTGGAATACTAATATCTATGCAGAATGGTTAGGTAATGGTAGTAGGGTTTTTAGCTGATGTTCTAGATTAGATGTCCCTTTTATAGTCAGACAACAACAGTAGCAGTTAAGTTGAAATGCAAATATCGTATATATTTCTCAAACTAATGAGACTAAATATAAGACAGAGACCTTTGATGGAATGTTAATTGAACATATTTGATGTGTGATAAAAAACCATTGCATTTTTTTAGTTAAGCTAAACCTTCAAAATCCTTCTCATCTCAGACTGCCCCCCCCCCCTACAATCAGTGCATCCAGTCAGATTATACATGAGATCGTAATCAAATGAATCCCATTGATTCCTGTAATGCCCTCTGCAGTGTGAAATACTCCAGGACTAGTCCCATAAATCTCCTTCCGTGAACACCAGGCCACTACATCTGCCACCGAAAACTGCACAAACATCAATACTAAGCCCATACAGACACGAACGCCAGCCTATATTTAGAAGGCCAACTCCACTGAGAGGCCACGTTTCACTCCTCGATGTGTTTATAGAGGTGTTTAGACAGCCTTCCTCGATACAAGACCTACTGATGAGGGATGAGAAAGCCCGGCCAAAGCCTGGAATGCATCACAATACCCTGGCACCGCCTTTCACAGCCTTGGTAACAAACACTGCATTTGAATTCAAATAGAGGCCAATAGCGTATTGCATTAAGGTGATAACCATCTGATGACAGTGAGTATCACTTTTTCAGGTTCCATGCTGCTTAGAGGAGAGACTGAGGCAAATGTCTCGAGCTACAGCGTGAGAGTAATTATTTTCCTTTAAAAGTGTGAAGTCTCATCAAAGCCACAGCTGAGATCAAGACCGAGTTACTGTCACCACGCTGCAGCTTCAATCTTATTGGCGAAATGAGAGCACGGCTTCAGCTGCAAAGGGCACACAGCAAGATACCCGTCTCCCCTTTAAATTTCACACTCCATCAAGCCCATTAGCAGATTGGGTTCTCCAGCTCAACCCTGCCAGTGATTACTGATATACCCTACCGTCAGTCGAACCCCCTCTAATGACTCAATGTCAACGATGCACAGCATTTAAACTCGGATGAATAATTCATCGCCACACTGCAGGGATTTTCACATTTGACAAAAAAAAAAAAAAACTTATTTTGACCATCCACACTTCATATTTCTAACACATACTCATGCAGTCTGGTGTGAGGAAAGAACAGACGTCCAAAGCAAAGTTTAAACAGGTCTGTGGATTCACTAAATCTGGAAGATTCTTCAACACTTTCCATAAATGTTAGCTATCTATATTGACCACAGGTCGAGGGAACAGAGAAACAATTCTTCCAGAAGAACAGCAACGTAGCGCTGCGTAATTATTGAGAAAAACCCCAAACTGTGAATAATGAAGAAGTGGCTGTTAAGCTGCTCATTATAGTAGGCTAAGTGGGCATCATTCAAGCCATTTAAATGAGCTCTCACAAGCATTTGTTGTTACTTAGGCTCCGGAACCCAGACTTGGTATTAATGTAATGCAAGATTAGTTATTACTTAGCTCTGACGACAAACATATTGTTCCAACTAATGCACCGAGATCGTGCCAATAGATCGGCTCCCTAATCACCTGAACCCTGCAGAGAGGGAAGTGGCCGGGGTCCTGTCATGTAAAAAAACACACCCAGCGTGAGCTCCGCTATGCAGCCTGCATTCCATGATAAAAGAAAAGCATCTGCTTAAGTGTTGCTTAAAGGCCCAATCATGAACAGACAGCACAAACTCATTGCCAGAGCAGGTTTAAGGGACCGAGCTGTGTAACAACGGTCATCTGTTTTGAGCGGCTGCCATTTTCAGACACTCGCATCAACAAAAATCAAAGAAACAAATAAAACCAAACATTACAATTTTGTGAAAACCTGATCAAAACAACCTGTCTGGGTCATGTTGCTGTTTATTTTTAGCAGAAGATTGTTTTACATCTTAACATCATATCATAAACACATCATGCTGCACAAGTGTAGTCTTATGATCACAGAGGCTTTTAACTGAGTGACACTTCAGTGAATAATAAACAGACTTATCGGTAAAAGCTCTAAAACATTGTTGTCAAAAATTATCCAGCTGTTTATTTTAAATGGCCAAATCACATCTCAAGTGGCGAGAGGAAAAACACAGGTCGCCGTTGACCGAAACAAAATATTCAGAGGCAGAAAGCCCCCCCCCGAGCTCGTGAATGGCCTGCACTCACCTCACCTGAGCTGGTGTGGCAGCATGCGGAGCGTCCTGCCTTCCAGCCGTGCGTTCCCTTTGGCACGAGGTGAATGACCTACAGTCTGTGTTAAGTGTTTGAGCCAGTCACAGGAGAGAGCTGGTGCCCAGATAGACCAGAAAACCACCGGATAAGAGAGGACAAGAGAAGACGTTCAGGTTGCCCCGTCTGCAGCAGCACAGGAGCTCAAAAGCATGTCTTCAAAACTTAAACAACAGCACGGGACAGACACGCCACGCAGACACAGGAGTCTTTAGTAGATTAAGATGTTTGCTTCATAATTGAATGCATACGTACACATCAAACCAGTCACTGCTTTCATGATTATCATTCCAGCAGAGCAGACAATGAGCGTGACTGCTTCTCATCCATTTTTCATTTTGAAAATGAGTGGATCTAATCTCAGAGGCTTGTTAGAGTCTTAAGTTACTTCCTGGGATGCTGCCAAGTTTGGAGTTCTGCAAACTAAGGAATTTTCCACTGGTTAACTTCCTAAATAGATGGCATTACTTCAGTGTTATTGCACTGCTCGCTTCCATCCATGCACATTTCTATTATGTCTGGTGTAGCGATGAGTTATTTAATCCTTTGTGAATTTGAACATTTTTGAGGGATTCTGTGCGTTGAGGAGGATGGAACACTGTGACAAGAAATGAAGAAGTCAATCAATGCACTTTAAATAATATGAATAAATAATTAAGTTGAATGACATGGCCTCCACTTGGTCAATTAGCCAACTGACCAGCCATCACACATGAACCGAGTGTCACAACAATGTGTCATCTTATATGTCCTGACGGCATTCACTTTCAAGAGGACAACAGGAAAACAATTTGGTAAAAACCCTGACACCGAAGAAGAAGCCGGACAGAGGACAAGAAAGAAGTGCACTCCTCACAGAACATCACTGCAGTAGACGCTGTAAGCAGTTTCCTGGGCGGAAGCAGCAACATGACATAAAAATGCTGACCCTGAGGCCACAGAGAGCGATCAAATTGACTCAGTGTAGTGATGTGCTTTGAAAACCAGGGGGGAAAAAAGAGAGTACCGGTAAATCAATAATCCAAGCGTTACGATCTACTGGTATCGAGTTGGCTATGGTGAAAAATGTTGTCTCTACTATCAACTGAGTGAGGAGTAAAAGAGAGAGCCGAGATGTTGGACATGTTGTTGCTTTGTAGGAAGGAGAAAAGCAGGTATCGGTGTTTGAAGAGCTGGAGGCTGCGAGGGTTAAGAGAGTGGGAGTTTGTACTCGAGACCGTCTCCAAACCACTTGTCCGCAGATGTGCCACATGAACAAAACTGTACTCAATCCAAAATTACTCTTAAAACTGGATTACTGATAACGATAACATTCTCATAAACAAGACAAACGTTAATCCTGAAGTGGGAATGTCCCCGATGAGGCACAAACACAGCATCACTGACCCTTGGTTAGTTTACCTTTCAGTCTAAAGGAGTCATCTGAACACCATGTCCATTTATCCATGCTAGTGATGCAAAACAATCTGGTATGACCACTTGAATGACTCAACTTAACCAGTGACGCAAAAGGAAGCAACATCTTCACTGCCGTGAACATGGGACACGGTTCATCGGCAGCCTGACATGTTTATGTAAAGCCACATCACTCCTGAAGCACAGTCTCCTCGCCACTTACTCTTCTTGTTCTCGGGGGAAAGGTGAAGAAAACAGATCGGTAGGTAGCTGAGAGTTGGGAGATTGCATCGTGTTTCTACAACTGACAGCTACTTCACAAATTGTCTAATTTGTAAGCACTTCCCAGACTTCAGAGGTCATTTTGAGTGAAGCCAACTCTCTGTATCTGTAACCTGAATACTTTCACCAGATGGAAAACACAATCTGTTCAAACTCCCCCAAAGGGATTTGGCAAGACAGTGAGTTCACAGTACACACACACACACACACACACACACGCATACAGACACACATATGCACACACACACAAAAGGTTACAATGATAAGTCAGATATGCTTTTGCCAGAGAATTGTATTAAAAAAAAGAAAATGTACGTCTCACCACAGCACAAAAGATGCAGACATATTTATACGTTGAGTCATAAGAGAACATAATTATGTGTGCATCATTTCTAAGCTCCACTGTACTTTCCTCTCTCCGTGAGAACAGCCAGTGGGAAAAAAAGCACTATTTGTTCAGTGACAAAAACCAAAGAGAAAGGGAGCAGAACAAGTCTAAAAATCAAAGTGGAGAAATCCATAGTTCACCCAACAATATAAGTTAGCACACCGCCTGCAGGAGAGCGCATTATCACTTTTCTAATTTGTTATTTTGCCGCAAACAGCAGACTGTAACTTTTCAACAAGCAAGTAAGCCAAAACTTTTCAAGTCTCGAGAAATGTATTCAGACACTCATCATTTTTATTTTCATTCTTTCAACCCTTTGCAGCCGCACTCAGACCTGGGTTATCCAAGGCGACTCAGCAGTGCGTGTGCTTCAAATGTTCCAAACTGCAGAAACTATGTCACTCAGTACAAAACAAATGCACATAATGTTCTCTCAAGCCTTTTAAAAACTATATCCACTACTGTCATCTCTCCAAACGCGTTTCTCTAGCCGATCTGTGCAAGCTCCGCAAAACAGATTCGTGGCATGTTTCTACTTCCACATCAAAGGTGAATCACAGCGTAGCTTCTACAAAAAAAAAAAGGGGGAAAATCTCACCAGCTTTACAGGGATCCTTGTAGTCGATCGTCTCTGATGTGGCACCGGACTCCACATAGTAGCCTGGGTCAATCGCCTCCAAATCGATCGCCAATACCACGCCGAGACAGGATAGAAGACACAAACATCTCGCCGTGAGATCCATTATTGTGGAGGGGGAGACGGCGAAAGGCGAGGGATAAAGGTGAAGGCAGAGAGGGGGACAGAGGGAAAGAGAGAGAGACAGAAGAATGAGTGAGAGAAAGAGAGAGAGAGAAAATGGGAGGTTTTTTGGGGGGAAATTAGATCCCTCTGGAGGGCGGGTTTTAAATCCAGCCTCTCTCCGGTGTGTTCTTGGCTCTGGGGGCAGTGATTCCTCTTCTCCAGCCAGAGCTTCGGACGAGTGCAGAGGACTGCCTGAGGAACTTTGATGATCTGGCAGCTCCACAGGGGCGGTGAAAATGCCCTGTTACGCGGTGATGCCCCTGCGCGTTTTTATTGCTCCCTAGTCGATCCATCAGGGGTCCCTGAAGAGCATACGTGGGACTGTAATGTGTCTCACTATGATCTCTTTGTGAAGAAGGATTAATGGTGATAGTTTCCCATCCGCTGCCTCCACAGTCTTGTTAATTCAATATTGAATTGACCAAAGTAAAGCTACCATCATATTTCACTCCCTGGAACAAGAGATTGATGAAAGATTGCATTCAATTTTCAATCTCATATTGTCTATAAAAGTTGAAATGAAACCGCACTTACCTGACACATTTGAGGTTTATTTATACCGTTTTTTTTTACATTTCCATCAAAGTTGTAGAAACCCAAACTCCCTCCTTCATTTTCGTTTTTTTCCATTAACAGTATTACGCACGTATGCGCACTCGACTCCAGCCGCCTGCTCGTGCTATCACACGCGCACGCAAACATAAAAACCGACTGAGCTTGACCTTTCCAGAGTAGGCTTTACTCGCATATAGATATAAGCATTCCCAAGGAAATTGAAGTGCTTAGCGCGCCACCTGGTGGCGATTGATGGTACATTACACAAAGCGATTGTAAATCAAATGTAAATAAAAGTATAAGCAGGTGTGCATGTCATCATGACAGTCTTGAGTTTGGCAGATTTGTAAATGTATTAATGTGGAAGATTCTCTTCTGACTTGCAACAGTATATTACTGGCATTGAACAGTGTATGTTGAATGTTTAATCCATCTCATTTTAGCTGAGCCATATATCAAACAAAATGTATTCAGAAAGGAGAGAAATGAAGGGATGTCCCTCTGCTTCTTCTTAATTTATCACACTACGGCCAATTTCTTGCCATTAATTAGTGAAGATTGCTTCACGAACATTTTCCAGTCTCACTGGATTTCACACACATCAGACTCATTCATGTAGAAAATAACAGAACTGTGGTGAAGCCTGGATGTAGAGACCTCAGACGAATAGCTTGAATATCAACTGCTGCTGATGGGAGGCTGTATGCCAGCAGCTCTGTTGATCTCTGTCTGACTGGCATTAGTTATCCTGTCCCTGCCTATTACACACAAAGCATGGCTTACATAACAGGGAGGAGACACACTCTTCTCCTTATCTTATCTGACTGCTGCCTCTGTGTGGAATTTAAGCTTTAGGATGTCAGCTGAGATCAGTGGGCTGTATTTATGCTGTTGCTGTAAACACGGCAGTATAACTATCACGCATGAGAGCAAGGGCCTTCATTATATTTTGAAGAAGAGGAGCTTTCTTAGCTTGCTCAATACAAGTGTTGAACACACAGAACCAAATATTTAGATTTAAGTCTCTTCAGGGAAATCTTTATTTTTTTACTGTGTGCCTGTTTTAAACAAAAAGTCCATAAACACTGCAGATGGGAAACATTGCCTCATACAAGAGTTTAGTGGAAACAAATGTAACACATACAGTTTATCGTAAATACCGACAGACATGACATTTCATGTAACGCAGCTTTTTGAGTGCATATTATTCAAAGTGAACATTGCACAGATGCTCAGTCAACTCCAGACAACACTGTAGCTTCTGCAATCACATAATCAGCACCAGTACTGACATTTAAGTAGCCTTGAAGTTTAGTTCTCACTCTAACTTATTTCAGGCCGACCATATGGTGAAGTTGTTTGTCACGGTGAAAGAAAACCGCCGCACGAAAAGCTAATATTGTGATGAAACACTGTAATGGTGTGAAAATAATGACTGTGGTATATAATATGGAAGCCACAGCTGTCATTTAAATTAGCTTACAAATATGGAGATATTCATAAATATCAAGCTGTGACATGTTGTCAAAATGCTTCACACACAACTGACTTGTCTAGACCGATGATCAATAAGATGCAAATCAATTAATGACAAAAGTGTTTGGACCTATTATTACTTCAGAAATAAGTTTTTTTTTAATGGTTACTTTTAGTTGAGTTATATAATTAGCTGTCCTTTTGTAGGGTGCAGTTTATCCTCACGTGATACAAATAATTTCCTCCTCGAGGATAACATGTGATCGTGTGTTTTTTCACTGGCCGTCAGGATGCTAAAGGTGTAAGAAGAGAGCACAGACCATAGCATGAAGACCACCATTGCAGTGTTAGTAAAGCGTTACCCATCTGTGCGCGGCGGTTAAGCAACGCAGCGACTCAGCCACAGCCGACAGTGACTGCCTGGCCTTTTCCAACCATCTCCACTGGGGAGCTCTCTGGAGGATGTGAAGCAGGTGTTCTACATGTTGTTGGGTGGTGTGTATATCATTACAGGGAGGGGGCAGTCTCATCAGCAGGCTCCCAAATGCCTCTGGCACAGCATCGGCTTACATCGGGTGTGTCATCATGGACACCTTTCACTGCTGTAAAAGGGCAAAGTGGAATTCATAAACTCACACTCCAATAATATCAAAATAAGCCTGCTGGTGTTAAAATCTTAAGGACAACGACATCTTTGATAACTTTAGTGTGCACACAGTGTCTTCAGTAATGAGAATGCAGCACACTTTCATGCACTGCCTCATATTTAGACGGATTAAGATAGCGGAGGAAGTCATTTTTACTCTGCTGTCATGGCAGTTTTTATGCAACTTCCTATTACGATTGTACACCAAACATGGAAAAATGTCTAAATTAAAAAAAGTTCTATAAAACTAGGTCATTGAATTAAGTGAAAGCTGTTGTCCGTGCTCGACCCTTCTAGGAAGCGTCTTTTCAAACAAGGAACCACATCAGTGTGCTGATGTAAAAACATCTGTATTACACCTTCAGCTAAAAAAAAAACACCACAATAACTTGGGTAAAGGATTACTATTTAGGGCAGGTCATTCATTTTTCATTACTTATGTACACACACACAAGATAAATAATTGTGTCTGGAAAAATGATTTCATTGCATTGTGGTTGCCATGGCAGTGAAGATATTCATAAGTTTGCCAAACAGATGAATTGCCGTGGGTTGTATCGATAATGTGGGCAGTGTGAAAGCAAAAACAAAAAGGCAGATATTGCACTAATTAACACGTGCCATCACAATAGCAATAACTAGTAATCAAATAAAGAGCTTCAAGTAACACAAGGCTGCGTCGGGGCCATCAGATGCTCAAACCAGACGCACCTTGGGCTGCAGTACAGTGGAGTATAACCGATTCACACTAAAAGAAAAAGACAACAAACAGGAGCAATGAAAACATGATTTGATTCCAGTCTTTATTGTAACGACAGGAAAACGCTCGGGTAATGCCATGTGCCATGTTATTGCTTCCCAACACATGTCTGTAAGAGGTGAGCATTCAAACATATGGATATTATAAGCAGGTGATTTGACGGAAGGGTTTACAAAATGTCACTACATGAGGCAAACACAAACATGAAGTGAGAAACAAAATCTGACATACAAAGCAGTCTGGATTGAACTTTTAGGCATATTAAAGTCCGTCAACCATACTCATATTGGTTTTAACTTAATTCACAATTCTTCTGTATCAAACGGTTTCATACATTTATCTTTATTTTACATTTGCATCCACTGCTACTTAAACATTTTGTGTCAAACATAAGCTGGGAACTCAAACGTTAGACCCTACATTTCCCACATGGCTCTTTCTGAACATGAAAACAAAACATGTCGTACGGCACTGATCTGCCCTCCGATGCTGTACATCTGCCCACCTGATAATGCCCCGCCCCCCCGACAGAGCTGTCCTCTACGGTCGTCTACTGCAGCAATCCTCCCTGGCCTACAGACGTCCTGAACTAGTGTTTCCAAAACAAAAAGGATGAATGACCTCTGAGCATTCAACGTGGCCGTCGTGTTTTGGCAGTTCGAGACATACCAGCGGTCTGATTGGTGATGTGCGCCAAGCCGGGCAGGCTGCTGGCAAGCTTGGCCAGCCCGCCATTAGTGAGCAGCTGGTGGATGGCGGTGGTTTTAGCTACTCCTCCTGTGGTGACCACAGGCAACGCCCGGAGCAGAGTGCTGCTGGTACAGACGGAGCTCAGGACCTGACCCTGGGGCTTTCCACAGACCGCCTGAAGGTGGAGGAGAAGAAGAAGACAAACGGATGGTTTAAGGTCTCGTCTTGTAGAATAACAACAGACTTTAGATGGAACTTCATTGTTGGGAAAAATCGAAATGACTAATTAGTATGCGTTTAAATGATTGAAGAATGTGATACATTTAACAGAAGCTCATCTCCTCTGTAGTGTTTAAGGCCTGTGTCCTTGTGCAAACTTTCACTGACACTCGGTCTTCAGCAAATGTTTAATCTATTAAGAAGCAGTTGATTGCCGAAAGAACACTTCAGCTGTTTGTCCTGAATAAGAATGATAACAAACGTGTAGAAAGCGTCAATACTTACGCATGGGCTGATTTGCGATAGAAAGTGACCGTTGTACTAGAACGAACAGTTAAGGTGTCCAGATACGCTCTGCGTATCTGGACACCTTATCTGGACAGATACACCGTATCTGGACGCCTGTGTGAAACGCGAAATGTGTGTGTGTTACCCTGTGCCAGCCCACGGCATGTTGTTTACTGAGTAAAAATATCAGAGACTCGGAGACAGATCTTCGAGCGGTCTTGATGTACATTCTGTATGTGAATCAACCCTGTCTCCTTCTTTGCAAAGAATAAATGTCCAATGATGAATGATTTTTACACCAGTCTCGAGTGAATGTTTCTAACATTCATCTTTTAGTAAACTCTTTTAAGAGTCTCTTCCTGTTGTATGTACAATTTACATTCAGTTGCCATTTTATTAGGTACACTAAGAAAAACCTGAGTTGTGTTTCTTCTATTTAGTAACCCAATATTGATACAAATGGAGGACAAGACATTTGAAACCACTCCAGTATAACAACACAATTCAACAAAACCCTAAACTAAAATCTCAAAAATGAAAAATAAAGCGTGCTTACGTAAGCTCGTACCAACGAATTTCAAACAATAATATCAAGATATCCATTTATCAATTAATCTGCCACTTTAAGCAGCATGGAGGAGAGCGTGGAGCCACAGTCCTCCGTATCACACTACATTCTCATGAGATTTAAAACCGTCCTGTGACTGGACACGATTCAAATATACCGCTTCACTGTGAAATACTCACAGTGCAGAAGCTAAAGACGCTCTAACTCCCGTTTCACTGGGACTTTCACAGCTCTTGTACAAGGTAAACCCTCATTGGTCAGCTGTTATTGGCAAAGCTTATTGGCAGGAGAAGGAACAATCATTCCAGCCTAATGCCTCGTCTGGCTCGGCTAAATTATTATCTATTAATTGAGTGAGAAAAAGAAAGACAACTATTCTCTTTTTGCGTGGCTTAAATGAAACAAACCTATGCAACTTATGGTTTGGTTGTCAGGACGGTTTACATAATTCCTTGCAACTGGACTTAAAACAAGCAAATCTTCCATTGTGGTCATCCAAACGTGTGTGCAGTGTAACCGGGAGGTACCTGGGTGCTGCCTGTATTGGCTGCTGAGGCGGGCAAGCTAGGAGTTTTGGTGATGATCTCCTGAAGACTGAAACTTAGGCCTTGTAGTAGACTGCTGGCGGAAGGCGCTACACAGAAAAAGAAAGGACAATGAATCAAGGGAGCTGAAATTTGGGTGGAATATTAATAACTCCTTGTACAAACTGCTCCCACCCACTCCCCCCCCCCCCCCCCCCCGGCCTAAACTAGATGGACACACACGGACACAAACAGGCCACATGAAAGCCATGTCCAAAGGGTAATGTTCGGGACAGCGATGGCGCAAGAGGTAATCAATGATGATGTTTGCCTAAATATGTTGTCCTCACACACTGTTCTCATCCAGTGTCTAAAAATGTCACTCTACCAAGTGGTTAGAACTGCACTGTGTGTTAAGGTTACTGCGCTGAGATTAGCTGCACAGCTGAGAGTGCAAACAGGCGTGCAGGGCAGGACAGGACAGAGATACCTTGGGCAGTAGCCGGAGCTTGCGCCTGGACTGGTGTGGAGGACCCTGACACCATGCAAGGCTGCACGCTGTTGAATGAGCTTGAGCCTGGGGACAGGGCACCAGATACCTCTGAGAGACTACCAGACCTGCAGTGACACACATAACCACCAATCTACTCAGGCGCTACCCCAGCAAGTGATGATTGGCCATCGCTCAGCTCAAAGCTAACACCACTCATCAATCCCTCTGCACCAGACGAACTTTTGTCCCAAAGGGGGGTGTGGGTGGGTGTGTGGGTCGTGGGTGTGGGCATGTTAACGGGTTCCAGCGCTTCAGGGCAGGCTAGCTTACCGATGGCCTGTGAGAAGTCCAGAGAGCTCCTTGGCTCCAGCCACAGTCTGTCCCACGGTCACTCTTAAGGGCTTCCCAGAAACACCCACTGCATGGAAAGGGGATCACATCATGATGGTCCGTTAGAGATACTTCAGAGGGAAAAGGCTGGAACAATTACCAAGCACATCTGGATAGTCACGCATTACAGGCACCATGCTTTTACAGGAATAAATGTTTGTCAATCGTCC